>NW_024425452.1:5334368-5598344 GCF_017311325.1 Ursus maritimus | reverse complement strand
TGTGTGTGTGTGTGTGTATATATATATATATTTTTTTTTTTTAAGATTTTATTGATTTGTTTGACTCAGACTGAGAGAGAGAGCACAAGCAGGGGGAGCAGCAGGCAGAGGAAGAGGTAGAAGCAGGCTCCCCCCTCGACAAGGAGCGCAACTCGGGGCTTGATCCCAGGACCCTGAGATCATGACCTGAGCTGAAGGCAGACGCTTAACTGACTGAGCCACCCAGGTGCCCCAGGACCCTTTATATTTTAATAGTGGATAGTGGATTTCCTTTATGAGATCACATGATGATGGAAATTTATGCTTTCTAAATGTCAAATAACAGAAGAATGGTTAAATAAATAATGACAGATCCATACACTGGGATACTATGTGTCTATTACAATTAGTGTTTTCATAGAATTTATAATGGTACAGGGAACTGCTCTTGATTATATCAGTGTTTCGAGAAAGAAGTGGGATACGAAACAGCAGGATCCCAATTTTGTTCAGAAATTATACATGTGAAAAAGCACTAGAACTAAATATACCAAACAGTACAATTTTCTCTAGATAGTAGGATTATGGTTTGCTTTTATTTTCTTTTTAAAATACCTTTCTGAATTTTTCAGTTTTTTTCCTCAGTGAACTTGTATAATTAAAATAACATTTATGTTTTTTTAATTATACACTGCAGATTTTTCTTTTTAGCTAGAGGAATCCTTTGAGTGGTTCTTGCTATCTTCCATTTATAAAATTCCATGTTAGGGGCACCTTGGTGGCTCAGTCGGTTAAACATCGGCCTTCAGCTCAGGTCATGATCCTGGAGACCCAGGATCGAGCCCCGTGTAAGGCTCCCCACTCGGCGGGGAGTCTGCTTCTCCCTCTGACCCTCCTCCTCCCTCTTGTGCTTGCTCACTCTCTCTCAAATAAATAAATAAAATCTTAAAAAACAATTCCATTTTATAAATCTAACCCTAACATCGAAGTGAGCAGGTTGTTTTCAGTATTAGTGGACACATTTGCAGTAAATACTATTCGTGTACATATTTTAAGTTGATCACTGTAACTCATTTGCTTGTCTGTTATTTTTTGAACATGACCGCTTTTTACATAATTCATTAATTCCGTCAAAGATTATTTTGAGGCCTTTCTATATGAACCAGGCTGAAGATACACCAATGAAGACAGGTCAGTTTCTCTTCTCATGAGACACCTAGTCTGGTTTGAGATGCAGACCAGTAAAGCAGTGAGCGCAGTGCAGGGTGATCCATGGGAGAAGGCGGTGCAGGGAGCCCAGGGCGTGCCGAGGAAGGAGGCCGTGTTCACGGGCCATGGGAGAGGTTGGGAAACCCCCCCACAAGAGGTGTCTCTGGAGCGGAAGGCAGCTCCTCTCTTTCGGAGGACCAACCTCAGATTTAGAAATAAGGATGATACATGTAAAGCTTCTTATGCTGTGTAGGCAGCTGTTGCTTCGAAGTTGTTTTACAATAGTTCAGCGTTCTGAAATGAATTTAAAAAGATAAACTAGCTCTTTTGAGCTATCTGGGACCTTCACATTTCTTTTTAGGAGTTCTTTTGGTCTTCAGAGCTTCCCGTTCTTTGTGTTTGCTTGCATTTGCTAAAGGTTAGTGGTAATACCAAAGCATAATAGTCTTGCCCTAAGATTATCATAATGTCGTGTTTTTACAGTATTTTATATTACTGATCCTTTTATGTAGTAGTTACTGCTGATTTTGATCAGTTCTTCCACTTCTTTTTCATTGCCCCACCTCTTCCTCCTCTGCAGAGGAAGGGAGGCAGAGAGATGTTTTTGTTCTCCTTTTATAAAGATAAACTGAGTCATCGAATGATCGATTGACTTCTCCAGATTGCGAGCTGACTCAGTAATGGGACTGGAAAGAGAAATTGGGTTCCTTTGTTCAAAGCTCTTCTAAAATATTTCTCCACATAAGTAGAATAGGTTGTTTGCCAAAAATGCATTCACCTTTTAAATCTTTACTGAAAGTAATGAGCTTAAAATAAAGTCTCTTGAAGATAATCGTATTGTTACAGCTTAGAACAGAAGTTAAGGCTATTTGAGTAGGTTAAAACGAGCCCTGGGTAAGGCTTAATATTCCGTCTATTTAATTAATTTGTTCAGCAATGGATTTTTATTTCTTTTGGAAAAAGAGTAATTGAAACATTCTCAGAAAACATTTAGGAACATTTTGGGATCAGTTTTGTTTAATTTAAAATTTTTAAATAAGAAGTACAGGGTTAAAAATAAAATCAGTATTGACACAGAATAGCTGTACTTCATGCTACTGGATGATTCTGACTTCATTATTAAGAGGTTTCCTGTAATCCACTGATGAAAATAATACCATTTTAATGCTCTTAGTGATTATTCTTACTATTAAAGTAATTAGTACTCTAATAATAAATGACGGTTATTATGCATATTACAGTAAATATTTGAAGCAACGGTATAAATATAAATTTGAAGGGAAAAAATACATTTAAATATTGCATTCAAATTTTTGTAAGTACAAATATTCATATATTTTGGATTAATTATAGAAAAAAACAAAGCTTGAAAGCTATACCATATTTCTATTTTAAAATAAATACTTTGTTGATTTAAACATAGAAAATATATTAATTGGAATTTTAAGAACTTTAAAATACAGGAATGGAATAACATTTTTGTTTACCACAATTGCAATGATCTGCTTTTAGAGTTATTGCCTCAAATTTTTAAATTTCTGGCTCCTGTCCCAACCAAGCCCAAGATTTTATACGTAATGCTGTAATGCATTATTTATATTGCCATCAAGTGATGCTTTTCTTTTCTTTTCTTTTCTTTTCTTTTTAAAGATTTCATTTATTTATTTGACAGAGCGAGAGACAGCCAGCGAGAGAGGGAACACAAGCAGGGGGAGTGGGAGAGGAAGAAGTAGGCTCCCAGTGGAGGAGCCTGATGTGGGGCTTGATCCCAGAATGCAGGGATCACGCCCTGAGCCGAAGGCAGATGCTTAATGACTGAGCCACCCCGGCACCCCCAAGTGATGCTTTTCATTGGGCTTTGTTTCTAGGAAAATAGAAACAGAAAAACAACCTCATCACCTGAATGATATATTCAGAATTCGAGAGAGATATACAAGGGAACCCATACTTGTCTGGGGGTCAGAATTTGTGTCTAACAAATGTCACGAGGGCAGAGAGAGACTCTGTGGCACCAACGCATCTGTCCTATACTCCGCGATGCTGGGACTGGGGAAATGGAACTTGCTGAAGGTGACCCAGCAGCCACATTAGAGGTATCCGTCGATCTTATCTGTATACCCATGGACAAATTATTTCAAAAAATAATAAAACTCGGGGGCACCTGGGTGGCACAGCGGTTAAGCATCTGCCTTCGGCTCAGGGCGTGATCCCAGCGTTGTGGGATCGAGCCCCACATCAGGCTCCTCTGCTATGAGCCTGCTTCTTCCTCTCCCACTCCCCCTGCTTGTGTTCCCTCTCTTGCTGACTGTCTCTATCTCTGCAAATAAATAAAATCTTTAAAAAAAAAATAAACTCTCCAACGGGCTGCAGTTGCATAGAATTTGAAATGTTGGAGTGAGGAAATAATAGAATGATTCAACACAGCTAGATAAGATGAATACTAGAAAATTTTGTAATGTGGGCTATGAGGAAAGGAGCTATATACTGTGGCTTAACCAAAATAGTACTTATTTTTTAAAATCCAGGATTCACCAATTGCTTAATCATCCCAGGCAGAAGGTAGGGGTGTGTGTGTGTGTGTGTGTGTGTGTGTGTGTGTCTTCATTATGGATAAACCATTAACTATTAGAGTTACCACGATCAGGATTCAGGTGGTGATAAAGTAGATTGTACTTCCTTAAATACAGACGTGCACTAATTTTGACCTGTTTCATTTCTATGGTACAGAGAAGTGAGCTCTGGTGCCAAATTCCCTGGGGCTGAATTCTAGTCCTGCCATTTTATCACCGACATAGTAAAAGTTGCTTCCTTGCTTTGTTCTTCAGTTTTTCCATCTGTAAAATGGGGATAGCACTGGTACCGATCTCATAAATTATTGTGGAGATTTAAGAGGTCAGTTCATGCATGTCAATCATTTAGAACCGTTCCTGGAACTCAATAAGAGACAGGCATTAATAGTGTTGGTGGCAGCAGTGGTGGTGTTCTATAATTCATCGTATAACTTGTCAAAGCACTTCCTGAGTCTATTTGATTTTCATAAGGAAGCAAAGGCTCAGAGAGTTTACATAATTTTCCCAGGTCCTACATCTCGTAAATGCTGGGCAGCTGGGCTAGAGCCCCAGCCTCCAATTCATATCTTGGTTAAGTAGGTTTTTTTGACCATAGAGCTGGCTGGATTGTTGCCTGGAGGCAGAGCTGGATGGGAAATAGTGACTCAGAGATCAAGAGGGTAATGTGAACTTTCTGGGTCTTCTCCCTTCTCATAGTCCCTGCTTCTCATCACACTCACCTGCTCTGCCCCACACTCTAGAACCGTGGCCTTAGAACCAAGTGTGAAGGAATCAGTGTCTGCTCTAACACATCTCTGTCTTTGTGTCCTCAGGAATGAGGGGAGAATCCTACTTCATTGGAATGAGGAGCCTGGGGCAGCAGGGGCACATCCCAGAGGATGGAGGACTTTTCTTGCTCTGCTGCATAGACAGAGACTGGGCTGTAACTCGGTGTTTTGCAGAGGAAGCCTTTCAAGCAATCACTGACTTCAATGACCTCCCCAACTCATTGTTTGCATGCAACGTTCACCAGTCAGTGTTTGAAGGAGAAGAGAGCAAGGTAATGAGCCTTTTCTGCTTTGGAATCATGGGGAGACATGACATTATCCCAAAATATTTCTATGGAATATTTGTGATTGATGTTTTGAAGTTTTGGAAAATGTGTGGTTGGCTCTATTCTTGGCATGCTTAGCAGGAGGAGAAAAGCCTATTTTGTTATCAACTAACTGTGACAAGGTTGTAGATGTTGAATGAATCCCATCCTCACAGACTCGCAGGCCTATCAGAGCAAGTGGTGTTAGGACTAGCGATTGCAGGAGATACAGCTTGGGCTAGGAAGCAGATGTTGTTAAAAAAAAGTTTTATTTTTTCCTATTCTGCCAAAACCATGATTTGCCTTTCTCAAAATGGTATAAGCTCTCTTGCACCCCTACCCATCCTGCAGTCTGATGAATATTCCCAACATAGCTGTGATCTGAGTCCCACAGGCGTTATTAGAAAGGTAAGTTGGCTGGTCATCTGAGTCCTGCTTTGCTCAGTGACACCACATAGGGTGGAATTGTTAAGTGTGTAGTAAGAAGTTGAGTAAAAGTGGTTGATTTGAAATGACTGGGGAATGAGGTTGTCTGTGTACAAGTATCTTCCAGAAAATGAAGCTTCTCATTTTAAGAAACAAACTTGTTTCAATGTAAGTATTCTGGGAAATCAGAGTTAAATATTCTGCTTGGAGATCTTTTTTAAAGTTCATTTTAGATTTCTCTGACCTTTTTAGTGGGATTTCTGAATAGATCAAACCTTCCCTGTGGATTTCTAATTGCAAACATCCACTATTATAGTATATTATAAAACATAGGCAACATTTTTTGGAGGGAAGGGCCTTTTTTCCTAAAGTAAATGCCTTGGTATGAGATGTAAGAGTAGGATTTATGATTGCCATTTCACAAACTTGGGCTGATTTTGCCAATTGCTGAACTCCAAACTCCTTTGCCTGAAAACAATTACTGGAGAAGTCTTTTTTTTTTTTTTTTTAACCTGGATTTTATTGGTTTTGTAAGCAATTCGGATAGCCTGGAGGATTAGGAATTATAAAGATAGTTTTATATTGATACTACTTTGGAGTTGAACATTAAAATGATAGGCTAAAAATAGCTTGAAATCCAAGGCCTTAGATATGATTAGAACCTCCAGTGTTGTGATCCCTTGACTATTTGAAGTAAGAAAATGGCACATGATCTCTTTGAAAGAAACTGGGAATTTTGCTCTTGGATTATAACCAGTTTATAACACAGATTATAATTTACTCAGAGCCAGTAATTCCACCCCCCGTCCTGAAATCTATCTGACATTAACTATGAAACAAGATTCTCTGTTTTCTCATTTTGTCATCTGTTTATCTAAATTAATCAACAATTAGAAGGATTTTCCTTAGAGGGCAAAAGAGGATTTTGATTCTTTCCTGATTAAATACTTCCTGGTGGATTGAAACAGTAAGACCTTATCCCATTCTGGAGCTCTGCTCAAGCATGACGATCTACTGAACCAGGTTTGGTTATCAAGTAAGACAGAAGCTTGGGGAGAGCTCCCACATCTGTTCTGATACTCTGATCTGCGATTGAAACATGGATCACAAAATACTCTCATTTAATTTGCATACACAAGTTGGTACATTGCAGCTTGACCAAAAGTATTTGGCTTTAAAATGACCTCAATAAAATATTGAGTTGAAATCAACAAGATGTGTAGTTCAATGGAGCCAGTTTCAAATTATTTAGACCACATTGTTATAGCCAAGGAGATGAATTTTATAATTGGCCAATGTCTACATAATTGGACTTATTAAATCAGATGGAAATTCTTCTACCTTGGTATGATTTTATAGCCCTCATTTGAGGAAAGTCTATAGGATATCAAATAATCTGATCTAGATTGAGTTTTGGTTTAACTACATATACTAACTCTATATACATGGTTAAGGATGACAAAGCAAGATGATCAGGCACCAAATGAGCTGACAGTAGCAAGGAGGCATGATCACGGGACACTAGAAAAAATGGTTTTGGGGAGCCTTGGGGCCCCTCATTTTCCCTGCCACGTCTTTTTCTTTAAGTTCCAGACCTTTATAGTCTTCTATTTACCTCTGTTGTTTTTCACTATCTTAACAAAACTCACTTGTTTTGTATGCCAATCTCAGGAAATTCTTTCCACAATGTTCAAAGATCATGCATTTAAATCACAAAGACTTATGATCATTGTCTTTCTCAAAGGGTGGACATTTTAGGCTCTGTGCTAAGCTGGTGAAGAGATATTTTTAGGTAGAGGGAAAAAGAACAAGAAGCATTTCTAGCACTCCTGCATTTGCCTGTGGACAAAGCCGGCCACGCTGATGTTCTAAAATATTGGCCTTGGGAAGAAGATGCACTTAGCAGCCTAGAGTTATATCAGGGAGATAAGACGTTAGAAATGATGCTTAGTGTTCATTTCAGAGGTCCAGGTGGGTAGGTGGCAACCTACGGAACTTGTTTGGGCAGAGTCCTTTCTTTCTTGGTGCAGTCTACTTCCGGTTCATTGTTTCTTGGTATTGATGGACTATAGTTTAGATTGTTCCTTGCAGTTGCTTTTTAACTTCCTTAGCTGGGTAGGAATTAAAGCTTTTGCTCTCTATCTTTTTTTTTTTTTTTTTAAGATTTTATTTATTAATTCGACAGAGATAGAGACAGCCAGCAAGAGAGGGAACACAAGCAAGGGGGAGTGGGAGAGGAAGAAGCAGGCTCATAGCGGAGGAGCCTGATGTGGGGCTCGATCCCAGAACGCTGGGATCACGCCCTGAGCCGAAGGCAGACGCTTAACTGCTGTGCCACCCAGGCGCCCCTGCTCTCTGACTATCTTGAATGAGTCTTGTACCAATCTCCTCTCTGTCTTTCCAACTGTCTGAGACAATTTTTCTGAGCCCTTTTCCTTTTTGAACTAATTTGGAAGCCTCTATATTGGACGGTTAATATAGGTAACACCATAGGATATGATCTTCTTATGCTTGTTTCTGTTTACCAAAGTAATAAATACTCTGAGACGTTCCTTTCTGCTATCCTATTTATCCTATTCTGACACCTAAAGAACATTTTAAAAACAGCTTTGTGAAAATTGTTCACTCCAATTTTCTGTTAGGCAGAATTCTGTGAGATTATATTTTTGATTTGATGCTTTTTGCAAGGAGTGAGCACATACTTCAGAGTGGCTTGTTGTGGTCCAGATGGTTGAGATTTGTTTATATAACACAGAAGAGAACCGGAGCTGGAGGAAATTGGCATCTGCAACCAATAAATGCAGATTGCTGTTTGCATGCTACAGCTTGAAACATAAATATTTTTGTATGAAGCACATTTAGAACTGGGATCTTCGCAGCATGCAACACCTAAAAGTTGCTAGGGTTCATTTCCCGTTGGCATGTTCCCCCGGGTTTGCCTTTCTGGATCCTGCTGGGCTACAGAAACTCATCTTGAGACAGGTGAGGCTGGAAGGATATCCTGGGGGCTGCCCTGCGTCTGTTCTGAAGATAGGTGAGGGTTTGCTCCATGGGATATTGGCATTCACTAGTAGCTAAAGGAGAACAGGGAAACAACCACCATGAAACATTTAGCCAAATGCAATTCAATAAGGAGAAGCCTGACTTAATAATGGCCTCCAAAAATTATGAATTTATTCAGTTTAATAATAATAATAATTAGCAATAATAGCAGCGAATACTTATATAGCATATAGCAAGGTGCCAGGCACTCTTCCAAATGCTTTATAAACATTAAAGCCTTTAATTGTCATGAGAACCCAATAAGGGTGGTGTCTTTCTGCTTTTCTACCTCCTAACCATATATCAGAATTGTGTTCCCTGGACCCCTCTGGCTTGTTCTGCCCAAAGCAGAAGTGACCTGGCACTTCCAGGTCAAGTATTTAATTACGAGTGTTTGACCCTGCAGAATGTTCTTTTCACACTACTGGGGCATCTGGCATCGTGCCAGGTGGTGCCTGCCCAGGCAGTTCAGGTTGTGGGGTGAGGAGAGTGATGACACAGAGCAGAGTCCTGGCCAGCCCATGAGGAACATGTAACATGACAAGAAAAAAAAAAAAAATCCTTTGTTGCTTTAAACCACTGGGATTTGGGGGTTTGTTCTTAGGAGTGTGACTTAGTCTATCTAGGTTGATACAGTAAGTACAAGTCCTCTGGATGTTTAATTCTAGTTCATTACCCACTGGGCTTCACCATCTCTAAACTCTACCATGGAAAACAGGTTCTAGAAATAAATTTGGCCATCCACCAGCATGAACATTCAAGTAAAGGAATGTAAGGCAGAGAATTCAGGTAGTTCAATAGCAAGACTCAAGCTAAGCATAAACGCATTGAGTCCAAATCAATCCAGTTGTAAATGTGCAGCAAAGGGTAAACAAGAAGATGATTTACTGTAGTTTAAGTGTCGCTGAAGAAAGGTTGAAAAAATAAAAAAATGAAGTGGACTGTGATGACCTGAGGGTGGGAAAATGATAACCGAGCATTCGTTTTAAATACTACATCAGTTAACAGTTAAATTAGATACCACCTAATCAAGGAATACTGGCGAGTTTTCACTGTTTTTCTTGTGCTATTCATCCTTGGTAGGTGAAAGTGACATGTACAAATAGGTTTGTTGCTTTAAAGAAGGTCTAAATTGTAAAAAAGACAGTGGGTATCATTGTACTCAGTAAGTTATTCCCATTTGTCTTTTCTCTGGCCAATGCCTGGGAACCATAATTAGTCACCGCTAATCACTTGGGGGCACCTGCCAGATGAGAGGCCCAGCGTGGGGCAGATTTGAAAGCTGCTGTAGGACATTCTCTGGAACCTTAACCTTTCTTCAAGTGACTGAAATATTCCAGAGGCATATTTAGTGTCTTGCTTCTCCACAGCACTGAGTGACCCCCTGGGGCTCGAGCGTCTGACAAGCCACTCTAAATGCCCCACTTAACTACCTGAAAATAATTGAGGCAGTGGAAAGAATTAAGCCTGATGCATACAGAGTTGAGAGTATTTGGTTTCTGTGCCAAAGAGCAGGCAAGCATATATTCTTGATGGCACCTGGGGAAGAATGGCTGCCATGTTCCAATTAGTCAAGGATAATATTAAAGAGGGACAGGAGGCTTTTTTCCCTTCTTGGAAAAATGAAGGTACTTGGAAACCATTTCAGATGGTTTCCATCCGAGCTGCTAGCTTCTACGGTGACCCTGTGAATTATGAGAAGGTGTCCCCATGGGCAGAAGCAACTGTAGGACATACTGCCTGAGCCAAGATGGATGAATTTGAAAAAAATGGTGCCCTTTTCCCTGAGCTGAAGGGGTGGATGAAGCCCTGAGCAGTTGTGGGTGGCTTGACAGGAGGAGGACAAGCTGGGTTTCATTCTCTACTTTCTTCCCAGGCCAGGAGCCCCTGAAAAGTGTGCAAAAGGCACAATCATCACAGTGGCCGAAGTCGTAATGGATAATTTTCAGTTACTTCAAATTTAAAAGGATGTATACATTTAAGGGTAACCGTTGAGTCATGTCGCCTAAGAACTTTCTGTTTTTAAGAGGCAGTTTCAGAGATGGAGCCCCAGGGAAGGGGCGGGGAGGAACTTTATTATTATTTTTCCTTGCTCCCACCAGCTAAAAATGGCATTGGCTTCACCCTACCTTTCTGGACTTCTTTGATTCAGTTCTTAGGTCAGTGGTCTGAAATTCTGGACCTGTCCAGGGCTAACCAGAGAAAGTCAGAGAGTTTGTATATGAACTTTAAAGCAATACCAAGGTATGCTTCACAGCAGGCCTGACATTTAGCTCCATGGATGAGGTCGGTGTGATATGGCTGAGCTGAGAGCCGATCGCAGTAATATTATGTGATATTTGCTGTATGAGAGTGGGATTATTAGTGCACTGCTCAGACTTCACTGTTATCTACTCATTGATAATTGTCTACCCATTGATAATTGTGCACGTAGTGTTCAACCGTACTCTCCTGCCTTTTAAGAAGAATGGCTGTATAGAAACAGAACCTGTGTCGTTTGGTTTTTTTTAAAGTTTGATCAGTTTCTGATGATATTTTGGTAATGTTTTTTGCTGGGGATGTTTTCTTATACAGCATAGCCATTGTTGTAACTATAAACACCATCATCTTCCATCTGTGTTTTGAGGTGGAGACCCGTTGATCAGATACATGACATGGGTAAGATTTTTCCTCAAACATGTTGAAATACCATATCTCATACTTTGTTCAGAGCCTACACTTTCCCCCCATATTTGCGGCTATTATTAACTCCAGGTCCTTTAGCGTATCATTTATGCATAGAATACACTACCTTGTATGATGCTCTGGTCTTACGTTCCAGCTGGATGATTTCAAGTGTCTTGAGGGCAGTAGAGCAAGCTCATGGTTCTTCTGCACCCTGTAAGCTCTCCCGCAGTCCTGGATATATTGTGGGCACTTACAGAGAGACGGAAGGGTCCTGAGCAAGGACTTTGGATCTGGAAGCTCTAGAAGCTCTTGGGTCCAGATCCTGCCTCTAATGCATACTAGTTTGGTGATCTCAGCCAACTTACCTTCTCTGAATCTCTGTTCTCTCTTTCATAAAATGGGGTTAACCATACCTTCTTTGTAGGTTTCTTGTGTGATGAAATGAGTTGAAATGGGTAAGAGAGGTGGCACAGTGGTAGGTCTTTTTGGGCAACATTGGTTCCCTTCCTCGTTCTCTTTCGTTCCCCTCCCCACCACCCAGCCTGTGACTGTCTGTCTCTGGTTCCAGGAAGGAAAGAGCTCTTCTAAAAACATGTGCCCAGATGGCCCATGTGCTGTGGAGGTAGGAAGAAAGGCTGGATTTAGCCACTCTTTGTAGAATCCTGACGAAGTTGTGCTTTGATAGGCTAGCCTTGGGTTTCAAGAAAGTTTAATGTCAGCCTTTGCCCCATGAAAACTCTTCGTGTTTGTTCTAGGATGTTGTTCAGGGTTCCCCAAATAAGGTTCACATGTTATGTTTCTTTGAGAACATAGTACCGAGAAAACTGTTTACTTTGGGGAACTGGTATTTTTCTCACTAGGAAGATTATGTAACTTACATGTTTGTTTGTTTGTTTTCTTAGCTTCCAGGAAGCTCAAATTAAAAATTAATACTCAGTCATGGCTATTATATTTATTCTCGGTGGTCTTGATACTCTGTTTCTTTTGTAGTAACCTAATTATGCATTGGTATAATGCAAGAACAACATTTTCTGAATTATCTCTTCAAACTTTGCTTGTATTTTTACGAGAACTTTAACAATTGTCTTTAAATATATAAGAAGCCTGGCCAGGAGTCACAAAGGGTGTATTTTGCAGATGTTTTAAATTCCACTATGAATAGAAAAAAAAAATCACCACAATTAGTAGATTATATACTTTTAGAATAATACATACACATTTTTCTGCTATAATTCATGTTGTTTGGAAGAATGGTTTTAACATATCTTCAAGGAAAAGAGGTAACATGGAAATCACAGTTAACAACACCTTCCACTGCACATGTGGGCTGCGTGTATTTAGAAAAGCACCTGGTCACATAACAAGACCTTCAGCTTGACTCTTAAATCTGATTTTTATTCTAATATTTAATTGGTGAGAAAACAAACCCATACAAGCCATTCGAGGATACATGTATTTAAGTTTGAGCTTCTAACTTATCAGTCTAGTTTTGACTCCTCAAAGCCCAGAGCCAAATTATTTCATGGGAAGGTACTGTGATTTCAATGCCTGCTCCTTGAGAATTGTATTCTCCCCTTCAAATAGTTTATATTCCTTCTTGGTACTACATTCTCTCCAGTTGTAAAGCTTGGACCAGAATTGCATATTAAATTTATCGCTATGTGGATGAAGTTCAAGGCTTTGCAAGGAGCATAGAAGAAAAGAGTTTAGCACTTCAAATAGCTTCTTTCAAAATTTTCAGAGGAATGAGTCTTCAATGTGAAAAATTTGGCACCAATAATTAGCTTTCGTTAAATCTGCTTCTTACCCCTAGTCTTGCTCTAAATGTGGGAGTCGGGAGGGTGGAGTCATCATGATTCAGAAAGAGGGGGAAGGTGAGTGTACATTTGGTTTCGTAGCCCTGCCCTTGCCCTGCTTCTTGTTGATAACTGGGCTCTCAGCTTCATTGGGGTTGTCTTTCTGCTAAAGAAACTTCTCTGAGTTTACGTATCTAAGCAATCAGGGACTCTTTCAAAAGGACTCCTCTTTGGGTATCACTGATAGCACTTTCTTTGCAATGTTTTGAGTGATTGGCAAAGTCTTGGTATTTAGGGTGGATTTGAAGTTGTGGAAACAAATTTAGAGCCATGGATGGTGATTCAGGGGGGCAACCAACCCTAGTAAAATAATTTTTATTTAAAAGCAACATACGCAAAACACCATAGTGAAAAATAGCTACAAAATAATAATCTTCTTTTGGAGATTGGGACTGGACTTTGGGGAATTCCAGAAATAATGAAAGCATTGCGGCAACAAGGTCACCTTTTTGAAAAAGAAAGGGTCTTACATGTAAGTTTCAGAGGTAGAGTTCAGCAACGCATAAGTTGCGTATAACACCCAGTGCTCATCACATCACATGCCCTTTTTAATGCCCATCACCCAGTTACCCCATCCCCCACTCACCTCGCCTCCAGCAACCCTCAGTTTGTTTCCTATAGTCAAGACTCTCTCATGGTTTGTCTCCCTCTCTGGTTATTTTCCATCAGTTTTCCCTCCCTTCCCCTATGATCCTCTCTGCTGTTTCTTATACCCCACATATGAGCGAAACCATATGATGATTATCCTTCTCTGATTGACTTATTTCACTCAGCATAATACCCTCCAGTTCCATCCATGTTGATGTAAGTGGTAAGTATTTATCCTTTCTGATGGCTGAGTAATATTCCATTACACACACACACACACACACACCCTGCACCTTCTTTATCCATTCATCTGTTGACGGGCATCTCAGCTCTTTCCATAGTTTGGCTATTGTGGACATTGCTGCTATAAACATTGGGGTGCAGGTGTTCCTTCAGATCTTGACTACCTTTGTATCTTTGGAGATTATTTTCTGATCAAGAATTCCCTTTTTAGTGAACCTAAAAGAGATATTATATCCTAAGATATACTTAAAATATATCCTAAGATATACAATCTACATACCCAGGGACGGGCAGTGAGTCATAAGTATGATGGCCAGGAGAGAGTACTGCATTAATTGAGAAACAAAGGCAGAAGAAAAACTTTTAAATTTCTTTACTACTTACAGCCCATTGACAAGTCCTTGAAATAGGCAGAGTGACATTCCTCTAGGAACTCAGCTGCCTAGGTATTAATACTTTGCTAAGGGCAAAAGGCAATCTTAGCCCAACCCCCAGGATACTATAATAAATCTACTCAAACATATAAAAATTCCTTTGGAAACTTTCTTTATCTCGACCCCCCACCCCCAAGATACATGTTGGCAATCATTCTCCAAGCATATGACTCACTGATATACATCTGAAGGGTTTCATGACTGAGGGTTTACTAAACAATAATAAATGATATTTTCTTCAAAATAGCTAGCCCCCTCAGGATCCTGGAATCCTTGTTTCCAAAATACCTGGGAGGCTTATGCTATCCCTAACCCCCTTCCAACTTGAAAATATATCATGGGCCACTCCTCATGACCCCAGTGCAGCTCTTTCTGCCCACGGGTCCTGTCCCCGTGCTTTCATAAAACCACCTTTTTGCACCAAAGACGTCTCAAGAATTCTTTCTTGGCCATCAGCTTCGAACACTAACATCTTTCCTACATCATTCATTAGTCTACTCAATCCAGCCATCAACTTTTAAACAATTATTGAATATCTACCATGTCCCAAACATTGCTCTTGGCGATTGAGGGTACAAAAATGAATGAGGTGCGAGCCCTCATGAAGCTTAATGTTTCCTGGGGTTTGATAATGATAGCACAGGTCAGGTGAACCGAGAGACGGAGGTGGATACGGCATATGTAGGAGCACAGGGGAGGGGCACACCTAAGAGGGGAGAGAGAAGCCTCTGGCGTATGTTTTTGTTTTTTTGTTTTGAGCCCCTGCCTTGCCCCTGTACAGCAGTCTGGACCCAAACGGACCCATCCTTTGCGTGCTGGCTGCGGTGACCTGAGGACAGACTTTTCAGCCTGCCTCTTGTG
Organism: Ursus maritimus; assembly: GCF_017311325.1. Classification (NCBI taxonomy): domain Eukaryota; kingdom Metazoa; phylum Chordata; class Mammalia; order Carnivora; family Ursidae; genus Ursus; species Ursus maritimus. The sequence goes on along the minus strand of NW_024425452.1, from coordinate 5,583,397 downwards.
TAATCGGCATTGTTGTCCTGTCTCACAGGCCCTGTTTCGAAAGGACAACTAACGTGGGTGGGTGGCAGAGGGAAAGAACGGACTCTGACTCTGGCAGGGGCTTCCTCAACGAGCGAACCAGGCCACCATGACACGAGACACGTGGATGGAACATTCTATATGTGACCCACGTGTCCTAATTTTCTCCTTCAGTGTGTGAAATTTTTGCTTTCCTCAGAAGGTGAGCTGTGAGCTTGCTTATTTTAAAAGCTGCAACCTGTGAGGAGAGAGGGTGTTCTTTGACAACATTACATCATTGAAGCCTCTAGGTGTTGAGTCATCATTATTTTTAGGCAGCTCCATGCTTTTTTTGGTTGTTCTAAGAATAGCCCTTGTGTCTGGACTCTACAGAAAGTCACCTCAATAAAGATCCTGTCACCACTCCACAGTTGGAACGGGATGCTTCCTTAATTGCCAGATTGAGGGCACACTCTTTAGAATTTTACCTCCCAAACATTCTGCGTTTTTAGGTTTTCCGTAGTCAACATGATGACTTTGTCAGGAGCTGTCACTTAAATTTTGTCAGCCCTTTGTCGAACCTACTTATTATTGTAAACAACACCACGAACAACAAAATAAAAAGCCTTCCTCCCTGAAGGGCTGGCTCCTTACTGTCTTTCCTCAATGCCCACTTTGGTTGGCGAATCCCTTCATCGTGACTTTACCCAGTTTTGAAACATTTCAAGACATATTTCCATGCCTTGTGTTTTATGGATTAAGCGGCTCTAGATCCCTCACATTCGGAACGGGGTCGAGGGTGCTGCTGTTGGCATCTATGCAGGATCGACTCAAAGCAGCCAAAATAAATGTTATTATAGCCTGTTAAACTAAATAAGCATATAAATGGTAAGACCGTATTAGAACTTGATGACAGGGCAATAAAAAGGACTGAGCAAGCTTAGAAATGGAACTCTGTGGGTCGATATAGAGGCTGGCTTTCCCATTGCCTATTCAGGGCATATGCCCAAATATGATCAGTTTATTTTATGTGGCACTTCTAAGCCCATAGGAGTACTAATGGCTTGTGAGCATAGCCAAATGCTGTTCGAACTGAAGCATAAAGGGAAGCAACTGCATGGAATAATATGAGCCAGTTGTTTAATATCATAGGCTCGTGTACCTTTTTTTTTCTTTCAAGATTTATTTATTTATTTATTAGACAGAGACAGCCAGCGAGAGAGGAAACACAAGCAGGGGGAGTGGGAGAGGAAGAAGCAGGCTCCTAGTGGAGGAGCCTGATGTGGGGCTCGATCCTGGAACGCCAGGATCACGCCCTGAGCCGAAGGCAGACACTTAACGACTGCGCCACCCAGGCGCCCCAGGCTAGTGTACCTTTTGTGTCTGGAGGTGACAGAAGGGCAGTCACGTGATCTGTGTCTATGTATGGCTGAAAGCACCAGGGTCGGTGTGATGGGCTTGCTGGGAAGACAGCTTTGTTCTGAGCCACCGACAGGGTCGGTTCTTCTCTAATTATCACAGACCTCAAAATCCTCCCCACATGGGCCATCCTGTCTCTAGCACGGTGATTAAGAGAGAGGGGCTCTAGCATCTATTAGCCTGGGCTAAAACCCAGTTCCCCTGCTTGTCACTCGCGTGACCATGGGCAGTTTATTGAACCTTCTAAACCTCAGCGTCTTCACCTGTAAAGCATCAAATAGTAGTATTTTCCTCATAGGTTTGTTGTGAAGATGTAAGTGATACAATCCGTGATGCCTTGACCACAGGAACCGCAAGTGTCGGCTAGTCCTACACTTGATCTTAGCCAAAAGGCCGAGAAGCGATAAGTGTCGGCTAGTCCTAATAATTCCTGCCCATCAGTCTGATTGTCTGCATTTGGCATCCTTTAAAACTCCTAGGACTTCTTCGCTTTCCTTATCTTATGGTTGTTGCATAAGGTCATCAAGTAGCAGGGCACTGGTCAGCCCGCATTGTCTATTCCCTCTGCCCCTAGAAGAGCCTCTAAGTCAAGCTCAGGGGTAAATGAGATGACTTCCTTTTGGAACCGGAACAAATCCCAGTTTATTCGCAAGAACCAGCCCAGAGGAAACCTCATTTGCTCTGTCTCCTACATACGGTGTCTTGAACAGCCATACAGGACTTTATCGCACCAGTACATTGTCAGTCCTGAGTTGTCGTTCTCCTAACACCTACTGGAAAGCTTCCTTTTCTTTCATGTTGAATGTCAAGTAAAAAAGACTAGCCATAGTCATTTGGTATTCCGCTGATACACCTCAGTGAGAAGCCTGATGCATGTTGGACTTGACGTTGCAGTCTGAACAACGTCCTTAGAAGTTTGTTGAAAAGACAAGTGAGTTTTGCCTTCAAGATTTTCTTCACTTTTGGTCTGTCTTTTCATCAGTTTCTGGAGAAAACAGGATTGGTCGACCGGGCCTTCTTTGTGGAGTAATTACAGTCATTTCAGATTTTAATTTCAGGAAACAGAAGTCGACTGAATACGAGATATTTGTCATTGTTGGTGTTTCATCCTTACTTGTAGCAAATTTCCAGTATGTGTTAATTGCGATTGGCAATGTAAGTGGGCCCAATTACTTTAGAAGGGATTAACATTTACATTAGAAAGAGAAGGTAAATGAGAAAAATCAGAATATGATTTTTTTTTTCATATTCATTAAGTACTTTAAGAGTTTTGCTTGGAAGATTCTTCACTTAATCCAGGCATATTTTTCTGAAGAAAATAGTACAGGAAACATCATAACAAAAGAGATGAATGAAAAGTGGCATTTCTGTGGAAGAGAAACATCATTATAAAGAAGATTTAAATTTGTATGAATGACTTTGTTACAACTTAAAGAAGTGATTTAAAAAAAGTAATTCTCTAGAGAATCCTGTACAATTGATATAGACAGAATGATAGTGTATGCCGTTTATGGTAACTTTCAAAGTTTCCTCTGGCACAGGTTGTTACTTCTGTAACAATAATAACTGCTTGGCACGAACAAGGTGTGAGGAATTATATTCCGATCTATACAGAAATCTCATCATTAATAAATAATGCATTGCAACAACGTATTTCATTGTCAGAGATTTTGTTGCCAGGAATAGACATAATATGGGAGGCATAGAGCCATGGCCTGGTCTAGTTCAGGTTTCTCCACTTTGTCACTACTGACATTTTGATCTGATAATTCTTTGTGTGGGGCTGCCCTGTGCCTTATAGGATGTTCACTAACATCCCTGGCCTCTCTACCCACTAGATCCTGGTAGTGTCCCCCCACTCACCCAATACCATCAAGCTCTGTCAGCCAAAAATGTCCCCAGACCTTGCCAGATGTCCCCTGGGGGGTAGAATGACCCCGGCGGGTTCGTGAAACACTGGTCTCGGTGATCGTTTCTTTTCTTTTTTTTTAAATTTTTTATTATATTATGTTAGTCACCATACAGTACCTCCTTAGTTTTTGATGTTGTGTTCCATGATTCATTGTTTGCGTAACCACAGATTAGAGGAACTGCCTGGGCATTTCTTAATACCAATTCTAGGACCTCATCTCACTGGATAAGAATCTCCTAGGGTGAGTGTCTGGAAGCAGCACTAAAAAAAAAATTTATAATCCAATTATTTACATCTCATTCGGAGTTCTTTTCTTTCCTCCATTTCAAACGAGGAGGCTGAAACTTTTCACGTTTTCTCTTCATAAACCTCCTTTGGACAGTCACTGGCCTAGTGACATGGAGGCGCCCGTAAGGCAGCCCTCTGAGAGGCCCTTCCTGCATTCCCAAAAAAGCTCTTTGGAAAGAGCACACAAGAGTGCATCTCCTCAGACCACAGGAGACGCTGACACCTCCCCTTTAGCTGCTGCCATGACGGCCGCCACACCCAGGATGCCAGGAATAGTGGCATCCGGGCCAATGAAAGTTTTTGAGAGAATTTCTTGAGTTATCATTGATTGGTATCCCTGGTATCATGGGTAGCATGTCCTCATGTGGTGGGACTCAGCACTTTCATAATTTCGGCGTATCTTTGGTACGCCAGGAAGAGCAGCTGTCTTTGTCAGGCGTGTGGGCCAGGTGTGTGGTGTGAATGGGGCTTGAACAAAGGTGGCGTTGGGATAATGCCCAATCAGCCCATACACCAGCTGAAGAAATTTTAAAGTCCCGAAGATAAATTAATGACCCTCTGAGAATCACACGGAAGTCTTGGATCAGGGTGTTACAGGTAGCTTATGTTCTTAGTGCCATTTTATGGTTATACCCAGTGGTGTGTTGAAGTGAGCTTTACCAGCTTAGAAGACTGTGAACAGCATTTTACAGCTTGGCTTAAAATTGGCCGTGGGAGTATTCACACTATGGAAATGAGCAAGCTCTGTAAATCCGATTAGTTTGTTTTCCTACAGTATTAGTTCCCTGTAGCTTCCGTAACAAATGACCACAAACACATAATTTTCAGCATTGTGAAAAGGAACGCTAAGATTTGATATTATAGCCCTGATGATTATTACTGTTAACCTCAATTTTTACGACACGGAGAGTTGAAGAAGTTAGTTACTTACCCAAAGCCACCTTGAGAATGCTCATAATTTAGGACTTTCTTAATTGGTGAGCCAAAGTTGGTGGTTGTTTTTTTTTTTTTTTTTTTTTTTTTTTTTGCTCCTCAAAAGTACAATAACAAGTATACGTAAAATCCAAGGATAATATTCAATATGTTACAGAGAGCATACCCATGTTCTCAGCTTTATGCTAACTTGGCTTTTTGACTCTTAAAATAGAGCAGAATGACATATGTATCCCACTTCCTCATGCATGAGTGGTGAAATGACACAATTAAACAAGCCTCCTCAACGAAATTATTTATTATCACAATTTAAGATTTTTGTGTTGCTAATACCTTCAGTGCATTATCAATTGCCTAATTATGGTGCTAGTTGAGTTAATGAACACATTGGCCAAGTTTGCTGCTAATTGGTTATTTTTAAGTTTCCTGTGCAGCATTGTTTTTAAAGACATGGATGGCTTTTGATGAAGCACATAAAATAAGAATCGGAAGATGAAATTAACACAAGAATTCATAATTATGGCGAATTAGTTTTCATAAGCTGACACAAAGTGTAGTTAAAATTTTAAGTACAGCTTATAAACTGTCTTGAAGAATAGTGTGTAATTCATTAGTAGGGAAGTGGAGTAACAGGAACTGAATTTCCTATAAGCCTACTTAAGTCCCCAAATTTTTGTCTCCATGTTTGGGCATCTGTCTATCTAATTTTGAAGAGAACTGCCATGATTTTGATATATAAATGTGCAGATGTAGCTTGTGATACAAACTCAGAAAATACCAGGGCCTTCTCTTTCCTAAATTGGAAATTACATAAAATTATTCTGATGCTGTGAAAGTAGAAATTCATTCTAGTACTTATGACACTTTTAAATGTTGGATAGAGTATTGGCCTGGGTGAATCAGTGGACACTCTAGGGCCTCCACCCCCCTTTTTTTTTTATCTCTTTCCCCCTTTTTATCTCTCTCTTTTATCTTTTAAATCAGTGTTGGGTTGAAATGGAAAGAGGCCAGTAAATAAATGGCTTGCTGCTGTTTTACTTATAGTGTGTACACGTCTTGTGGACTTCAAGAGCAATTTTAATAATATGAATCGCTTTGCTGGTCCCTAGGAACAAATATTTCTAGTTCTTCTAATACTTGAGAGCACCATGAAGACACATGAATCACCGCCAGCATTTCACTGTTGTTCAGTCCTAACCAGGACAAGGAGTTGACTTTTTTTAATTTTTTTTATTTTAATGTTTTTTATTATATTATGTTAGTCACCATATAGTACATCCCTGGTTTCTGATGTAAGGTTCGATGATTCATTAGTTGCGTATAACACCCAGTGCACCATGCAATACGTGCCCTCCTTACTACCCATCACCGGTCTATCCCATTCCCCCACCCCCCTCCCCTCTGTAGCCCTCAGTTTGTTTCTCATAGTCCATAGTCTCTCATGTTTCATTCCCCCTTCTTATTACCCCCCCTTTCTTTATCCCTTTCTTCCCCTACTGATCATCCTAGTTCTTATGTTCCATAGATGAGAGAAATCATATGATAGTTGTCTTTCTCTGCTTGACTTATTTCACTTAGCATTATCTCCTCCAGTGCCGTCCATGTTGCAGCAAATGTTGAGAACTCGTTCTTTCTGATAGCTGAGTAATATTCCATTGTATATATGGACCACAACTTCTTAATCCAGTCATCTGTTGAAGGGCATCTCGGCTTCTTCCACGATTTAGCTATTGTGGGAGTTGACTTTTTAACTTCAACGTTGTTTTTCCCCGAGTGAATTTATTGAGGACTGATATGTATTCAATAATATCTTTGGCATAACGTTATTTTTTTCTCTAGAGGTTTTCGTTAACATTTAAAAGTGAGTCATTTTTCTTTTTAAATAAGGATCTGCCATGATATCTAAAATTCAAACAGGAAAATACAAGAGTGTGTATATATGTGTGTGTATGGCTAGTCTATTATCTATGTACTGATATCTATAGATAGATACAGATGTATATAGATAAATAGAGATAGAGATACACACATACACACAGAGACACATATGATTCTGGGAAGATAGTTAACGAGAAGAAAATCATTTAGCTGTTGCTTGAACTTTCCAGCAAAAATTCCTCCAAGAGCACCTCCTACTTCCATATTCTGTTTCTGCCTTCATTCATTCATTATTTATACCAGCCATATTCTTCTCTGCCAGAGATCATTTCCCTGATTGATGGCATCTGGAGCCCTCTACACAAAAGTATTTTAAAGGCTGTATCAGGGAAGATGACTTTTCTTTTTCCTCGTCCCTCAATATTTAATAACTCTTAGACCCTACAGCTAATAGCCTCCCTTAGTTCCCTCCTCTGTAGTTTCCCGTTTCATACAAATGTGCTGGGAGTTTGCTATTGCTCACCTCTTTAAAGAAAGCAACCTTTTATTTCTCAGTCAGAATAAATCAAAGGGAAACCACACCGAGGAGGTGACAGGGGGTTGCAAATACAAACTGCCCATGAGAGGGCCAGTTTTAAACCACATTAGGGGGACTAGGTGCATTCAATTTAACTGTAAACTTAAGTGCATATATTCCTTCTGTCTCTCTCTTTATTCTCCTGAGCAATTTCCGCCAAGCCTTTAATTGCCTCCTACACCCTAATTAATAACTGCCACAATTCTTCCCTGATCTAAACCACCTTCCTGAGCCAGGTAACCAATAGCTCCTCTTGAAACCCAGCATGTTCTAAATTAAACTCTTGCTCTTTTCCTGCTCACCAGGATTCCTTCCACTGTTCTCTGCGTTCCTGACCCGAACGTCCCTTCACCCAGTTCTTCAGATGAGCAACTCTCTCTCCCTCACTCTCACCATCAGCCACCGATCCTGGTGATTCTACCTCCTAAACTCCTGTCCAGTTGGACCGTTTTCTGTTATCCCTGGTCCAGTTATCTTCCCTGTGGACTATTGCTGTTGCCTCTTTCCTGATCTCTGACTAGCCCCTCTTGCCGCTCTTCTGTCCATTTCACTCTGTACATGGAGTCTTTGTTTTGTCCTTGTTACTGTTCCAAATCTCAGTCTGCTGTCTGTAATACTCACCAAAGGCTTCCATTCCCTTGAGGATAAAGAAATGATCCTTCCAATCGTAGTATTCTTGGCCTGGTCATCCAGGCCCACCCATCTCATAGCTTTTCCCTCACATCCTCACATCCCATGGGCTCTCTGCCTTCTTACAGTTTTCAGGAGTTGTCGTGTCCCCAGGGCCTTTGCATGTGCTGCTGCATCTGCCAGCATCTGTCATAGGCACCCCCATCCCTACCCCTCCTGTGCCAGTCCCAGATCTCATTAATTCCTCTGTTGTGCATTTTCATGGTGTGTTGTCTCTTACCTTCAGAGTGCTCATCTCACCACGAATGATCTATCTATTTATAGGATTGTTAACGAAACTCTAGGGTCCAGGAGAGAAACATGTACGCCTTACTTGACATTTTCCAGCACTTAGCACAGTGCCTGGCGTACACATTTGTTGAGGAAATGAATGTGCGATACTTTCAATATTTTCTATACAAAATTTGTATATTTCTGTATATTTAGATATACTCAGATATCAGTCCCTCTAATGCTGCTTGTACCAATGGAGACATCTCACATGGAACCAATTATTTCTTCCAGAAATTAAAACTTTGGTTACCCTAAAGATAATCTTTTCCTCCTTCAGTATAATAATTAAGACAATTCTGAAGGGTTGGCCACCATCTACAAAGGACTTTGCCTGAGTTACTTCATTTGACTCCTACAGCAAAGATGTGAGCTAGGTGATGTGGCATGCTGTCATCATTTGCTGGTATTCATAGAGATGTGGCAAAATCTGGGCTTGAACTGTGTCTTTCGGTCCAAGACCAGAGGCCTCTGTTGTGCTAAGTTGCATCTTAAACGGCATCTTCATTAGACATGTTTCTGCAATTCTGTTACTCGTATTTTGTATACTGTCTTCCCCTCTATTGAATGGGATACTTTAGGGGCAGTTCCATAATGGACCCTGGTTTTTATAATCTTAGATCATCATAGTTTCTCACACTGTGGTTTGCTTTTTAAAATAATTATAAATCTAATTTATATTGTATTATAAGCTTTGCTCAGTTTTTCGCCTGGAGTTATTTCTGAGGCTGAGGTCATCTGCCTTTATCTTCTGAATGTTTATGTTATTTACATTTAAAGGAGGCACCATGACCGTATGGCTTTCTCTCCTCCCATTCTTGATAGTAAAGATGTGTTGGCTTCTCCTATTTCTCTTGAAAAACCAGAGCCCATTGTCGATCATATCTCAATGCAGATATATTGTTTTGAAGGTCATGTGACTCTGAGAGCTGGGTTAAGGAAGTTGGATGTTAAGAGGCATTTAGAATGTGCGTTGTTATATCCATCTGATGGGCATGTCAGCATGTATTTATTCAATACAGATATTTATCCAGTCCTGACATGCATCAAGTCCTTGGGAAACAATTGGATGAAAAATAATTGCAAATATTTATTGAGCTCTTACTACATGCCTGGCACTGTTTTAATTACTTTATATATATGAACTCATTTAGCCTTAATAACATGGCAGTGCAGAAGGTACCACTATTTATGCTGACTTACCAATGAGGGATTGAAGCACAGGTCCCGCAACTAGTCCAAGGTCAAGGAGGGATGTGGGTCTAGAAGATCTGGCTCTAAAGCTCATGTACAGGGGGCGCCTGGGTGGCACAGCGGTTAAGCGTCTGCCTTCGGCTCAGGGCGTGATCCCGGCGTTATGGGATCGAGCCCCAATCAGGCTCCTCCGCTAGGAGCCTGCTTCTTCCTCTCCCACTCCCCCCGCTTGTGTTCCCTCTCTCGCTGGCTGTCTCTATCTCTGTCAAATGAATAAATAAATAAATAAATAATCTTAAAAAAAAATAATAAAGCTCACGTACACAACCACTAAGCCGGGCTACCGAGAGGAATCAGTAGCAGTTCTTATGCAACACCAGCCGGACATAGTCATAAAGGACAATGTGGTTTCTAAAAAAGGAATTGACTATAATTTTTTGTGATTATTTATTTAATTTCCCTGAGATTTTGGCCTACGTGGTTCATTCAGTCAGTCTTTAAATAATGTGTAAGCATTAATCAAGATTTCTTATTTTTAGGATTTCTAAATTCAAGTTATTCAAAACAGTTTTAATTAGTTTAGCGGTTCAGGAAAGCATCCCAGTGATAGTCCCCCTGCCCCATCCCCCTCGATAAGGTGATCCTCCCTTTCATCCTACGCCCTATGATCCACGTGTATGGAAGGGGCACTGTCCTCACCATTCTGTTTGGGGGAGTGAAGGCACTTTCCCAAGGTCGCATAGCTACCAAGTGGTGACAAAATGTTTGCAGACTTAAACCCTCTGCTGTGTTTCTTACAAGTCTCCCACAGTGCAAATCCTTTCCCTGCCGCTTCCTATCTGTGCCCTGGAGCAAAGGATTTAATATTTCTGTGCTTCAGTTTCCTCATTTGTAATATGAATGTAAGAATAACTAAGGGTGAAGATTTAATTAAATAATTTATGGAAAGTGCGTAGAACGTGGCCTGTTTTGCAATACTTGCTCAATAAAAGTTACCTCTTCTGCGACCTACAGATGCGCTTCTTTTTCTTTTCCCTTCCAGTATGCTAGAGGAGGGATTTTAGTTTTTCATTCTAAGCTTCCGGGCTTATTCACTTAACCTTACATATTTCCATTAGCCAGCTGCTCCTTTTCTTTAAGACCGTTCCGGACTATGGAGCGTTCAGATGCCCGCTGTTTCCCCATATAGATTAATTAAAATGGTTAGTACTGAAAGTAATAAAATGGGATGGTCCTTTTCAAAACTGCTTGAGGATGAAAAGATTACAGTTGCAAAAAGCCCCTGTTGTCTTTAGAAACAATTATTTTAGAGGAATACTGAAAATAAAACGTAGAGAAGGTCCTTTAAGTATAGTGAAATGCAGTTAGGAAACCATTTTCACTATGTCTAGAAACACTCAGAGGAATTCTGCTCATTTCAAATAGCAATTAAATAATAACATAATTTCTTTGGGAAGGAGTATGACATAACTTTAAGAGAAGTCATCAGTTTCTCTCTGAACCAACGCTGAGAGTTAAAACTATTGCTAAGTGAACCACGGAGAAATATTTCATATATAATCTTTAGTAGGGAAGTAAACTCTATTTCATAAGGGTGGCAGTGCTTCTGAAGATCAAGAATTAAGGTTTTGATACTTGTTTTTTAATTTTTTTAAGGTGAGTAGGCACTTAAATGCACAACTCAAGAAACGAATTGTAGGTCCTCGTACCTTGGGTAGTTCAAATTGTAATTTAAAATTTTCAGCTTCCGGTTGTAGAAAAATAAGCAAGAAGACATCAGTAGAGATGGAAAAGTAAATTCAAATATCTTTTTTTGAGGGGGAGCTCTTGCTTGGGTGACTCAGTCAGTTGATCATCCAACTCTTGATTTTGGCTCAGGTCATGATCTCAGGGTCATGGGGTCGAGCCCTGTGTCAGGCTCCATGCTCAGGGGGTGGGGGTGGGGCAGTGGGGAAGGAGGGTCTGCTGGAGGATTCTTTCTTTCCCTCTCCCTCTGCCTCTCCCCTCATTCACGTGCTCTCTTTCTCAAATAAATCTTAAAAAATAAATAAATATATATATTTTTAAAAGCCGGTGTCAGTCTAAATATGTCTTCACTGGAATAACAGTTGTTAAACTATAGTCTGAAGACCCAGGTGTTTCGAAGACCCTTTCAGAGTCTGTGAAGTAACCACAATGCTAAGGCATCTTTGCCTTTTTCACTCTCCTTCCCTCACAGGTACACGGTGGAACTTTCTAGAGGCCACATAACGTGTGATGATGCCATCACTCCAACAACTAATGTGAGGCGCTCTGTGCATTCTCATGTTTTAAAATGATCTGTTTGAATTTTTCCTGTGGAAGAGTCTACCGATGTAACCCAAACAAACAAATGCTCTCTGGGATCCCCAATAATTTTTAAAAGCATAACAGGTCCCTGAGACCAAAATGTTTGAGAACCTCTGCTCTAGAAAAATAACTTCAGACGGTTGAGGGAATCGTCTTGCAAGGCTGCTGATGTCCAGCCGGTTGAAGACGGGGAGCCACAGACATGGCCATAGCCATTTCATTTTCATTGTCCATTGTATTCCTTGATACGTGTTTTGTAGCCACTGGCTCCCAGGATTTGTGTCAGTCTCCCCCACAAGAACACCAGCTCCATGCGGGTGAGGGCTCTGCTGATTTGTCCACTACCACCTGCCCGGTGCTTAGGGCAGTATCCACGAGCCCCCCAGTATGTCTTACTGAAGGAATGGGTTTTAAACCGCGACACTGAAATCTCTATGACTATGTGCTAATTGCGTGATGTGCGTGATCTCTCCTGTTCCCAGCAGCCCTGTGTGGGAGGTGCTGCTGTGATTCCATTCTGTCTCCACTCTGCAGAAGTGGGGTTCCTTGCCCAGGCCACAGTGCTAGTCTGTGGCAGCTCAAGGACTGACACACGGGTCTGCGGACCTCCACCTGAACAACTCTGCTCTAGTGGCTCCCGGCTCAGGTCAGGTAAGACGGGGGTGCGTCAGGCATCACAAATCTAGAGAGGTCAATTCGTTCAGGAAGAAAACAAGGAGTTCCAGGGGACGGTGGCAGGCGGGATCTGTGTCAAGTGTGGGCCAGAAAGGATGCTCTGGAGGTGGATTGACAGACTGACTCATGACAAAGGCAGGCCACTTCTGGCTGGTTTCACGCTTTTTGCTGGTGAGGCAGGACTCCGCAGTGGTTAAGAAGGGAGGGCTCCAGAGCTAGGCTGCTCAGATGTGAGTCCTGGTTCGTCCATCTGCTGGCTGTGTAACCTTTGGCAAGTTGCTTAAGCTTCCTTGTGTTCTTTATAAGGTGAGTGCAATGATCATAGTTTCATCGACCTCGTAGGATTGTTTGAGATTAAATGAACTAGTAAGATACATGTAACCAGACAGTGCCTTGCACTTGGTAAGTTCCATGTATGTCCATGGCAGTGCGAGCTACTTTTTCATTGGTGATTGTCTGGGACTCATCAGTGTTGACTGAGAGCAAAAGAGATGAATCCAGGTTCCAACAGAGTCAGAGGCAGGGCTGTTAGGACGGCGTGGCAGAGCGGTTATCATGCAGGCTCAGCCACCAGAGTTCGGCAGCTTACTCGCCGTATAATCTGGAATTACTATGTTTTTGTGCCTTAGCTTCCTTCTCTGGGAAACAGACAAGAGTGTTCACCTCAGTGAATTATAGAAAGCAGTGAGTTAATGAATATAAACTGTTTAGAGGCGTGTCTGGACCACAGTGAGTACGTGACATAGTTCATACCGTATGAATTATGTCTTCTGTGATTGCAGAACACAAGTGAAGTTCGATCTCAAAAAATCAATCAAAGAAGTGGCAAAAATCATAATTATTTAAGGCAGTAAGATTTTAAATAGGTTAATTCAATCACAGTAAAAACAATGAACAAATGGGGCTCCCACAGTTTGTATACAAGTAGATAGAAAATTTAAAGAAGGCAGGGGCGCCTGGGTGGCACAGCGGTTAAGCGTCTGCCTTCGGCTCAGGGCGTGATCCCGGCGTTATGGGATCGAGTCCCACATCAGGCTCCTCCGCTATGAGCCTGCTTCTTCCTCTCCCACTCCCCTGCTGTGTTCCCTCTCTCGCAGGCTGTCTCTATCTCTGTCAAATAAATAAATAAAATCTTTAAAAAAAAAAAAAAGAAAATTTAAAGAAGGCAAAGCCCTGTGCGTGGATTCCTGAGAGGAAGGGTCAGTCTTCTTTTTTTTTACCTCATGGCTCCATTGTGCCATTGAGGGAGAGAGAAGGACTGGGCCAGAGCTGTGGCCAAAAGGTCAGGTGTTGAGTAAGTAAGAAACTCTCATCCTGTCTCTTGCCCTTTCTTGTCTGCTTCTTTTCTTCCCCCTAAATTCCTCAACACTGAAAAGTGTAAAGCAGAAAGACCATAAGACTGGCAGTCTGGAAACCAGAGTTTCAGTCTCCATCTGCCATAACGACCAGGGTGACCCTTGACAAGCCACGTGACCTTCTGGGACCCTGGTCTCCTCATTTGGAAAGAGGAAGGGCAAATTGAATTAGTCTTAAAGCCCCTTCCTAGGCTTACTCTGGGAATGCACTTGAGCTCTCCAGAAATACTGGGGCCTCCTGGAATGAAATTGGGAATTCAGGTGGTCCAGCCCACATGCTTGGGCCCACCCCTTCGGAGGGCACTAGATGTCCCAAACGAAACATCTGGAGATCCCCAGGAACAAAGGTCCTCCTGACCCGGTGGCCTGGCAGCCACGGGAGGACAGCCTGAGGCACGTTTGTGAGCTGTGTCCTAAAGTAACACATACTTAACAAGGAGTTCGTTATCTTAACGCAGTCATCACTCCCTGTGAAAAATGCCCTTGAGAGCTTTGTCCATCCTCTTCCCATGCTTGTCAGTACCGCATCAGGACTCCTGTGCTCACGGTCCTGTTGTTCATCACGTTTTAAAATTAGCTTCTCAATCCTTTGAATATTTTCAACTTCCCAGCCTTGAGGTGCGCACGCACCGGCACACGGTTTCGGGCAGCCTTTTTGTAGCATTGCGGAGGGCAGAGATCCCCTCCATGTCCTTGCTGTCCTCACTAAATTAAGTACCTTTCCTCCTTGTTCTTATTTTTGTTCTTGGAGAAACAAACCGGATTTTTCTCAGATAAGTCTGGCTTTGAAACTCCATGCCTCGTTCTTTATCTTAATTCACTTAGACGTCCATGGCATTTTAAGCCTCTGCCTGGACTATGTCCTCCATTGGGACTGATGGCACCTTTTTTCTTTGAGGCTTTGACTCAGTTTCTGTTCCTTCCACCTCCTTTCTTCTTGACTGCCTCCATTTGTCCTATCCTTAGCTCTGGCTTTTTCTTTCTAAATAATCTTCCTTGTGTTGAGAAACAAAATCCAACCAAGTAGAATGGAAGATCGGACTGGCTTTACTAAGCAGTGTAGGAGGGTGGCATTCCATGTAGCTAGTAGAGGGGAGCTCCAAGGAGCTGTACAAAATGGAAGGTTTTTTAGGAAGGAGGGTGAGGCAAGAAAGTTACTAGCAAAAGAAAGGATTGTTTCAAGCAAGGTCACCTTCCCTTAGGGGGAAGGACTGGGGTCTTATAAGGTAGATTGCCTCATCTTTGGGGGATGGAGAGGGTCCATGTGACAAATACCCTCACCAGTGCTGATCAGAAAGTTCCTGACTGACAGGTGAAGACTACATTATAGAGGGTGGGGGGTGTGGGGAGTGGTTGAAACTGCAGTTAAGTTAGGTATTAAGTCCAGATTTGGGGACTTGGCTTAAGTGATACTATTTTGAGCCTACGGTTTTCCTTTTAACAACTTGGAAATTGTGTCTATTAATAGCTTTATATCCCCTTTGAGCAGATGACTTCCAAATCCTAAATGTTGATATTTTGATTTTTCCCCTCGGTTAGTTATGTGTGTCATTCACTGGACGTTTATTGTGTGCCTAGAAGAGTGTACTGTGTTGGCGCTAAGGGTATGAACATGGGTGACTCTCTCTACTCTCCGCAGTTCTTACGGAGTCGAATTGAAGTAACAGACACCCAGTCTGATAAAGCCAACCCAAAGCGATGGTGCTAGAGTATTTTAAAAACTACTTTTGGAATATGGGGAACTAAATAAATCTCCGAAGGCTTGGTCATGGGAGGTGGGTCTTGGGGGTTGAGTAGGAGTTTGTGAGCTGTGACATCCTCCGACTTCTTTCTGTTGTATTTTTCCGATGTTCCGCTGTCACCTCAAACTCAACATGTCAAAAGTCAAATTCTCCATCTTTTTCCCTAAGTCATCACCCACTTGACTTTGCTTTTAATTCTCCCCCACCCCCATGCCATTTAGGGAATACACTATAGGTATTTTTATCTCTTTTCTCTTTATGGCTCTACTGTCAGACAAAGAGCTGTCCCCATTTTTTGTTCGTCTTTTCCTTTAATCATGCCCACTGCCCGTCCGCTCATACTCTGTCACCTGCTGTCTGGGTTATTGCAGTGGACTCCTAGCTGGCCAGTCTGCCCGAGGTCACCTTCCCCATTTGCTCTGTCTTCGAAGTCATTGCCCTATCAATCTTTTATAAACACGTTTGATTTTGTCACTCGTCTACTCAAAAATAATGGCACCTTGACATTTGTTCACTGTTTAGTTTGCAAAGTGCATTTCTTTATTTTTTATAAAAGATTTTATTTATTTATTTGACAGAGAGAGGGAGAGAGCACATGCAGGGGGAGCAGCAGGCAGAGGGAGAGGGAGAAGCCGGCTCCCCACTGAGCAGGGAGCCCGACACTGGGCTTGATCCCAGGACCCCAGGATCATGACCTGAGCCAAAGTCAGAGACTTAACCCACTGAGCCACCCAGGCACCCCTAAAGTGCATTTCTTTAAATGATCTCCTTTAATTATCAAAACAATCTTGGGAAAGAAATTCTGTACTTTTCTGGATATCTCTTAAATTTAGGATCCAGTAGTCTCTGAGCTCCTGGAGGCAGAGATGACATTTTGCTCATTTGGCAGCCTCAGGGCATAGTACTGTGCTACCAGAAATGATGTCCAGTAAACACTGTGCTGTGTATTTGTCTCTCCCTACTATGCGCACATCGTATGTGGCCCCAAACTATTTTGATCAGAAGTCGTTGAGATTAAGCCATAAAAGGGCACTTTCCCCCCTGTGCCGATACTGTTTGTCCATTCACTGCTCAGCATTCAGTCATCCTCCTTAAGCCAGGACAGTCACTGTGCCGGACTGCCCTGGAGCCTCAGGGTCCCTGATGGGTTCTTACTGCCCAGTGCTGTGTAGACGCAGAACCGCTCCTGTGTATAGCTTCCCTTAATTAGGCAACCAAAGACCTTGTGCACACAGTAGGTTTTTTATATCATTCTTTTTTTTAAAAAAAAGATTTATTTATTTGAGAGGGAGAGTGTGTGAGCTGGAGGAGGGGCAGAAGGAGAGGGAGAGGGAGAGAATCTCAAGCAGACTCCCCACTGAGTGCAGAGCCCAACAGGGGGCTCAGTCTCACCACCCTGAGATCATGACCTGAGCCAAAATTGAGAGGCGGACACTTAACCGACTGAGCCACCCAGGTGCCCCTTTTATATCATTCTTAATATCAGACTCAATTTACTTGCTTTGTGTGGTTATCAGTGATGCTATATGACAGTATGAATGTACAGAGTCTAAATGCTCTAGTTTTTCATGTTTAAAAATGTGCAGATTCTGGGGGTGCCTGGGTAGCGCAGTCGTGAAGCGTCTGCCTTCGGCTCAGGGCGTGATCCCGGCGTTCCGGAATCGAGTCCCACATCAGGCTCCTTGGCTGGGAGCCTGCTGCTTCCTCTCCCTCTCCCCTGCTGTGTTCCCTCTCTCGCTGGCTGTCTCTCTGTCACATAAATAAATAAAAAAATAAAAAAATCTTTAAAAAAAATGTGCAGATTCTGTGGCTTATAATATGTTCTCTTTATTTCCAGATCTTGATTTCTGAATTTATAAGAAAACTGGTTGTAGAAGTGATAACATTAAAAATAAAAAGCTTTAGTAAACATTAATGACGTGAAACAATTTGGATCTGAGTCTGTAAGAATTTGAAATTTTGAAACCTGGCAACACAGAGTAGCTGGAAACTCTACTGTCTGACAGGGACCAATCTGCATAAAAAGAGTAAATAGCTTTTTTGGTTGTTATTCTCCTTAGGCAAACCATAGAACATAATCTGTCTTGCGTTTTTTCCCCATAATCTATCTTGCATTTTAAAAGGCGGTTTGCTGACACGAAGAATATGATGAACCAGCAAATGACTTGGAAACGTGCTTGACTTCGCAATAACGATTGAGGTCCTTTCTTAGCCAGAACACTTTGGAACACGTCAGGCTTTCTTTCCAAGAGCCCCTGCTGCCATCTGCTGGTCGGCATTCAGCAGCAAACTTCTAAATGAAGGGATGACAGGATGCAAGATGTTACTTTGAGGAGAAAAGAAATCACCTTGTAATTTAATTATGTTTTAAAAATAGAAGTAAACACTGAAAGTGAACACTGGGTGAGGTTATAAATAAATCACTTAGAAAAAATAACTTTTTATAGAATCCTGGACATAAATATAAGATAAAGCAGGGATTTGCCCTGGGTCCGGGGAAAAGTCATACCTTTTCCTGTAGAGGAAAAATAGAAGCAGCATGGGAAACACACTTCCATGGGTGAAGTCAGGCCGTGTGAAGCAGAGATAGATTTGAAGTGAGGCAAGCTCTAAACTTAGGCATTGTGCGTGTGGGTGAGGGAGAGCTGGACTGGGTAGTGGTAGAGGGAGGGTACTGGGGGATTGGAGATGGGCAGGAAAGGCCTTCTCAGCCAGTGCGGCTCAAACCCTGGCTGCATCAGAATCCCCCAGAAGGCTTCACATGAAGATTTGTTGGGCCTCATCCAGTGATCGACAGAAATGTTTAACAGCTGGCTCCTTGGAAAAAAGACTGATTTGTAGCAGTTGCTGATACCCAGAGCGTCAGTTCTCCCACTGCGGCTGATTTCAGGCTACCCACGTGGCACTACTAAACGCCGCGTCAAGAAGAAACGCACTGTAACACACCAGCATGTAGCGTTTCCACCATACGCCTGTGCTAGGTGCAAATAACCTCAAGGGCAGAGCTAAGAGTAAAAGGTAGTGATTGTATTAGGAAGCATTGAATTTCGAATATTTATTGTTTCCATCCCAAATGCAATTCTTCCACTTGGAAGCTTATATAGTTTGATGTTTAGCAGTGGTTGTGTTTAACCATCAGCTGGTAGAATTCCTGGAAATTTCACGGTCCCGTCCCCACTCTCCAGAGTGGCTGGGGTAGATTTCTGGGGTCTGCGGTGGGGTCTAAGAGTTTGCATCTGTAACAGTGCCAGATGATGCCAGGGCAGCTCTCCATGGCCCATCCGAAGTGCTGTGCTAGAACGGAACACTAGAAAGTGACTGGGTGTTGAGTTTGGGTGAGGAAGGGAGGTTCTCTGAAAGAGGAACATTTGAACGGAGCCCTGAACCACGAGACAATTCCAGCCCTTGGAGAAGCTGGGATCAAGGGCACCCCGTGCAGGACTTGCCTTGCATCACGGGAGCAGGGTTAACTCTTCCAGCATGATGGCTGCGAAGTCATGTTACTGTGGGCAGTTACTATGGGAGCGGGAAGCGAGCCAGTCCCCGTAGGATTGCTGCCTTACTCTCCACGGGCAAGAGGGCAGGGTCCTCAGCCAGAGGTGGGGAAGGGCCTTGTGTATTTGAGATGCAAAAGAGCCATTTTGGAGTGGGAGAAAAACAGATATTCTAAGGCAGTCTAATTGGAATTTGACAATGTTAAGTGGCCATTGGAGATTTTTGGTTATGAATGTGAAGTGAGATCAATTGGCAGGGCTTGTCATTTTCTCTAGTAATACTGAGTTGCTGGGGTGCTGGTGCAGAGGAGATGGGTGATGGAGGAGCTTGGGCTTGGTCAGACGGGGATGGTAGAGGAAGGGATCTAAGCAGTGATTAACGGTGCCGGCGAGGCATCCGAGTTATGCGAGGAATTAAGGACATGGGGTGACCTCGATGCCGGATGGTGGGAAAGTGGGAGCCCCACTGATTGGAGGGCCGAGAGAAATGCAAGGATTGTTGGAAAGGTCAGAGAGAGGGATGCTTGAAGTGTTTTCTTTAGACACTCAAGGTTTTTTTTTTTTTTTTTTTTTTTTTTTTTCTCTCTCTGTTCTCATCATGATGCTACGGTACAGTATTTAAGATATTTTGCTGAGATCCTGGGAAATCCCTGTGTTATAATAATTTTCCTTTCTTGAAGTTCAAATAAGGCTAATAACGATAATGATACTAACTTGTCTCCCAGATTATTAATGTCAAATGACGTACCAAATAGGAGGGGGATTTGCGTGAGAGCGCAGTGGTGTTAGCACCAGAGGGCTGGACTGGAGTTTCAGATTGCTGCACAGCTGAGTGGTTCAGGGCACAGCACAATCACTCTGAGCCTCAGTTTTCTCATCAGAGGAATGGGTCTGGTAGTTCCTCTATGTAGTGCTGTAAGAGTTAATAGTGTGTGTGAATCATGGCCCAGTGCCTGGCTCTTAGGAAATGGCAGCTTTATTCTTATTCGAGTATCATTAGACCTTGAAGACAAATACTTAGGAGAGAGTTTTAGCTTACCTGTCTGAAAGTGAAATCGAATATGTAGGATCATGTCAATGAGAAGTGTATAAAGAATACGAGAAAACTGGTGCATCAATATTTTGCCCCAGCTCCTGTGATTGCTTGGGGAAGAACAGGGACTTCAGAAAATGGCCAGAAGGATTAACAGCAACTGAATGGGAGAGAGATTCTTTCCCTGCAGTACTTGGTTATCATAAATGAAGAGCTCCTTTCTCTTTGTCCAAATTGATATGTCCCTCTGTTGGTTTTATAGAACTAAATTTTAATCTGTGTTCATTTTCATAATCTTTTTTCATCAATTTGTTTCTCTCTGTTGCCTTTTTAATCAGGAAGCTTAGAAACAAATCACAGATCTTGGAGGAGAATCTTATTTGAGAGCTCTTTGAGCTAAGATATGCAAATTAAACCAACAGTGAGATACGGTTTTTATCTCTCAAATAGGCAAAGTGAGTGAAAAGAAAATGATAATACTCAGTAGGGGAGAATGTGCAGTGAATTCCTGCTTGAAGGATTGTAAATTGGTACCATCTTTCTGAAAATCCATTTGATAATACAGCAGGAGTCATAAAAATGCCCATGTATTTTGACACAGCAATTCCCCATTTAAGCATATATTCTAAGGAAATAGTAAAATGGTATTGGATAAGGATTTAGGAATAAATATATTCATTACAATGAAAATAGCAAAATAAATAAAGGGTAGATAAACCAAAGTCTAGCCATAGAAGAATGATTTTAAAATGATGACACATCCGTATGATGGCAAATGCTGTGAGATTGAATGTTTTTTTTAAAAAAAAAAAAAAACTGGATATAAAACAGAATGTTTCTCATGATTTCAAGTCTATAAATAATAAGCACAGAAAAAATGTATTGAAATAAATCTATCACAACATGAGCCATTGTTATTCCAGTACGGTGGAAAATCAGATGATTTTCATTTTGTCCTTTTTTTTTTTTTTAAAGATTTTATTTGTTTATTCGACAGAGACAGAGACAGCCAGCGAGAGAGGGAACACAAGCAGGGGGAGTGGGAGAGGAAGAAGCAGGCTCATAGCGGAGGAGCCTGATGTGGGGCTCGATCCCAGAACGCCGGGATCACGCCCTGAGCCGAAGGCAGACGCTTAACCGCTGTGCCACCCAGGCGCCCCTCATTTTGTCCTTTTTTAAAGCCCCTCTGCATTTTCCAAATACTTCACAGTAACGATGTATTGTTTTTATTTTAAAGATAAAACATTACGAGGTGTTGAACTTATTGATTAAAAGGTACACTTTTCAACCCCCTTGTTGCTTTCAACAGTTGGATTCCTGCCATTCCTTCTCTACTGGAATTGCTTTTTTAAGTATTTATTTATTTATTTGTTTATTTATTTATTTATTTATTTGACAGAGTGAGAGAGAGCAGAAGCAGGGGGAGCAGCGGAGGGAGAGGCAGAGAGCCCAACATGGGGCTCCATCCCAAGACCTTGGGATCATGACCTGAGCCAAAGGCAAATGCTTACCCGACTGAACCACCCAGTTGCCCCAGGAATTGCTCTTTTAGAGGCTATTTGTACCTTTAACTGGCAGCTCCACTGCCCTCAGTCTACTTAATTTCTCTAGATCATCTTACACAATCCGTTCTCCCTTTATTCCTTGTTAATACTGGCTTTATTTAGCTATAATTCACGTACAATAAAATAAACACTTTCAACATATGCAGTCACTCCTTTATTAAAATACTCTTCTTTTTAAATTTCTATGGCTGGGCACTAGCCTGATTCATTTATTTATTTATTTAGTCCTTGGGTATCACCCATATGCCAGGCACCTGTTCTCCTGACTTCACTCTGCCATTCCTCTGCGGTGTTCTTGGCTGGGTCCTCTTCCTCTGCCCAGCCCACAGATATCAGCATCTGTGACGCTCTTTTCTCTCTCAGCATTATCCACGGTAGCTGGTATAGTAGGTGCTCTCAGCTCACCTCAGCTCAGTGTATCTCCTGAGTTCCTTCACCCACATGCATCATTAGTGCCTGCAAGCTTGCAGGTGCTCGGCTAAACTCCCCTCTCCGTGTCCCCAGCCCGACATTGTCATTCCTGTGCCTTTCTGTATTTCAGACCTGATCGGTGCTGTCGCAGCCCTACACGTCAATCACAATAGTTCTAGAGGCACATTTGATTGCGACGGTTTTTCCTTTACCACCCTGTCTATTGAAAGTATCTTGAGGTTATAGCTTTCAAGACCTTCCTGTAACCGGTGCTTTGGTTTCGCCCTCGTTAACTTGGCCTGTCTCATATGGATAAGGCAGTCGTCTTTGGGGAGCCTGTCTCTATTTTCCACACAGATGCCAGAGTCATACTCCTCATGACAGTCCTGGTTATATTGCTCTTCTGCTCCAAAAGCATTCTGTCAGATTAAAACTCAAACTCCTTGGCTTGAGAGACATACAAGACATATGTGATCTGGTCCCAGACTACTTTTCCAGGCCGACATGCCACTATAGCGCCCTGTAACTCACCTGCAGTCCAGCCCAATTTGAGAATTCATGATCCCTGGACACACAGCCTTCACTTATCCATCACAATGCACTTATTTCCACCATTCACTTTCTCCTCCATCTCTGCTCATTAAAATAGGGCCCATTTTCCAAGACCAGTTCAAATGATCCACCTTCTAGGAAGTCCTTTGTCATTTCTCTAACCATGAGTAACCTTTCCCACCTTTCACTCCCGTAGCTATTTGTCTAGAAACTTCTAGCACTTGCTGGACTCTACAGGGCCTTTGCAATTTTGCCATTTGTATTTATTTCTCTTTTATACTCATGGAACCACTGTGCCATATTTCTATTTGTATAATTCATGATACTGGCACAGGGTGCTTTGCAAAATGAGCACCTAATAAATATATTTAGCCTTGAAAGGGCACTCAACATACTGGCATTTTAATCTCTGATTTGGTTTCTAATGCACAGTGTTCAGGGCCCCCACGGATTGGCAGATGATCCCCACCTCCTTGCCACCTTTCAATATCTCTGAATGTTTTAAAATAGAAACAAGCACTTAGTTTTTCTTTCTGAGGGGCAAGGGCCCATGGTCTTGTCACCAGAACCAAACTGATGGGAAAAAACTCCATGACTGGTCACCGAGCTTTGTGTGGGCCCCATTCCTTGCTCCAGTCTACCAGCGATGTCAGGTAGCACTTCTCCCTCATGCAAGGAAGCCACACTTGCACTCTGCTGGGGGTTAATCTGGCCAGTTTGGTAAGCAGGAGTAGTTTGGGACACTGTGCTCTGCGACCATAAAGAGACTTCACTTCCCAGAATCTCCCCCTGTTGGCATCCTCAGCAGGTGGCAAAGGGAAAAGACAGGAAAGGGGCATTTGGTGCTCACTACTAGAGTCAACTTGGATCTAGAATATCCATCAACATATGCCCTTAAAGGTTTTTTACAGCCCCAAAGTGAAAGAAAGGAAAGGAGAGGAGGAAGGAAGGAAGGAAAGAAGGAAGGGAAGAAAGAAAGAAAGAAGAAAGAAAGAAAGAAGAAAGAAAGAAAGAAGAAAGAAAGAAAGAAGAAAGAAAGAAAGAAGAAAGAAAGAAAGAAGAAAGAAAGAAAGAAGAAAGAAAGAAAGAAGAAAGAAAGAAAGAAGAAAGAAAGAAAGAAAGAAAGAAAGAAAGAAAGAAAGAAAGAAAGAAGAAAGAAAGAAAGAAGAAAGAAAGAAAGAAGAAAGAAAGAAAGAAAGAAAGAAAGAAAGAAAGAAAGAAAGAAAAGAAAAGAAAGAAAACCCAAAACTCTTACATATCAAATTGTACTCACACTGTTGTTCCTTCAGTGGTATCTTCCAATTAAGCTAATCCACAAGTTACAAGAGAACACTTTTAACTGCCCTACAGAACTGAAGGGAATTTTCCACCTAAAAATCTAAGCAGGAAATCTATCTTGATTTCCTAATTTAATTAACCTAATTAATATATGTAAGTACTGGGGGCGCCTGGGTAGTGCAGTCCTTAAGCCGTCTGCCTTCGGCTCTGGGCGTGATCCTGGCGTTCCGGGATCGAGTCCCACATCGGGCTCCTCCGCTATGAGCCTGCTTCTTCCTCTTCCACTCCTCCTGCTGTGTTCCCTCTCTCGCTGGCTGTCTCTGTCGAATGAATAAATAAAATCTTTAAAAAAATATATGTTAAGTACTGACTATTACTGTTTCCACGATATAATTTGTTCCTTAAAAGACACACACGTTTCTGTTCTGGTTTTATTTTCATTCACTTTGTCTCCGAGAATCTTTTGACTCAGTGCTGCTTCTTTCCTCCTGGAGGGAGTTTTTTAAATGTATATAATGAAGTTTTGTTTCTCTTTTTTTACTTGTATAATCTGCCAGTATCAGTGAAAGTGCTTTTCTTTAGTAGAAGTTAAGTCTTTGATACTACGCAGTTTATTCATTGCACCTTATTAGAACAGCAATTCTGGTTAAAGAGAAAAGAGAAAGGATCATTTTTAACATGAAGGAAAGGGATTCAGTATAAGAACACAAAATCAAGGAATTTCTTTATAATTTATTCTTGGCTCATTTGGTTCTAAGTTATTTAGAAATTTGAAAATAAATGTGCAATATTACATAGAATGGATAAATTTATCAATTCCTCTTGATAACTGTATAGGCTAAATTTAAATCAAGAGAATGAATTGTAACTTCGGCTATAGGAGAAGGGTCAGTAACGGACTAGACACAGCCTGAGTTTCTTCCCCTTTTATGAGCTCTTAAGCTGCCATTGATGGTGTAAGAATAACCATGGGTATGCCCAACAGGCAGCCCAGATTGAGCACTTGCCACGTGGTAAGTGCTTTACATATGTTGTTTCTAACCTTCAAAGTAATAGGGAAGGTTGACTAGCTCTGTTTTATGTGTAAGAGCTCAGAGACATTACATGGCTTGCCCAAGGGCATCCAGAAAGGAAGCAGAGTAGCCAAGTTCAATTTCATAGGGTTTACAACAGGAGCTACACTAAGAAGAGGTGATAGAGTAAGTCATTCCTTATTGAGAGGATGTCCTAAGTTTAAGCATTTGACTCCAAGCATCCCACTTTTTATCCTTTATTTATGTACACATTTCTACTCTAGCAATTCTTGAGTGCCTCGAGTCCTTCAGGACAGACCTCCAATCCATCCCTTTTCATGACCTTCCTACCTCCTTACCAGCTTAAAAGTTATGCCCCATCACTATAATGGCCTCTTTCAAATGCCCTCAATACTTTTGGTACCTTTGTTATATTCTCTTGATAAAGCCTTCAGCCTAGTTGACCTCAGTTCATGAGTCTGCCCTGCACAGCTGCTGGAGAAGAATACACAACTGGCTGACTCTTCTCGCTTTATACTGCATATAAGAAACCACAACTGGACATTTCATACTACTGGTGTTTCTAGTGTATATGCTCACTTTTTCACTCTCTGAAGTGGTTGTTTCACACCTTCATCTTTCCTCCAGAGCCAGTCTCAGATGCTGATGGTGCATCGTGCTTCATTGAGGAGCAAATAGGACCTCTCCACCCTCATCTTCGCCAGGTCTACCAACCTGATTCTATATTAGTTCTTGCTCTCTGCCTTGTCTCCTTTTGCACAGGTAGGGGTATCTCTGATGCTAGCAAGGGCCCAAACTTCTCACTGTGCTCAGAGTCCCAACCTCTCTTGCCTCCCAAACTTTTTGTACCTACAGTGAGCCTTCACCCCAACATGATGAATTGCTTTCGACTAGATTATTCCTATTGGCATTTAGAGAGCTCTCCTCTCCTTGAAACAGAACAGTCTCCTCTCTGCCCTGTGTCTTTTTTCAACTATTTCTTTTGTCCCCTTCACATAAAATCGTCTTTTTTCTATAATCACTATCTCCCTACCTCGTATGGATTCCCCAGCCTGCTTCCAATCAGGCATCTGTCCCTGTTAATCCACTAAGAAGCTGTCATCAAAGAGATAAAATGTTATCTTTTTCCATATCATTCTCGACCTCTCAAGAACATTGGACAAATTTGACCATTACTTCCTCTTCAAAATTCTTCTGTGTTTCATAACACTGTAATCTCCATTTCTCTTTCCTTACTGACTACTTCTCAGGGCCCTGTTCACCTGAGCTTGAAGTGCCGCATAGGTAAGTTATAGGTAAGTTCTAATTTTTATTTAGATAATTCTCCATAGGTGGTCTCGTTCAGCCATGTCAATGCCAGTGACCCTTTCACCGCCTACCTCTAGCCTCATCTATGCTTCAGAACTCCAGGCTCAAAGACTGAATTGTCTGCTAGACATTTCCCTGTAAGTTAAAACTTCTCCTCAAATTTAATGTGGGTAAAGCAGACCTCTTGATAACCTCCAGAAAGCCTGTTTGTCCCACTACATCTTCATAAACACCATTACCACCCACTTGGTTATTCAAGTCAAAAATCCGGGAGACCTTCATCTTCCTTTTCCTCTCCCTGACATATAAGCTATATAAAAGTCCTGTAAGATCTATGTCTTAAAAAATCCTGGATCAGACTTCTTCACTCTATCTCTACCACTGTCATTTCAGATTAAGACACCATTATCTCTTGCCTGTATTGTTCTCCTAGCTGGTTCTCCTGCTTCTGCTGTTGGGCTGTCCACAACCCATGCTCCTCACAGCATCCAGAGAGACCTTTACAAAGTGCAAACAGGATGATTATGTCAGTTCTTTATTTAAAGCCCTCCAGTCACTTCCCATCATACTTAAAGTTCAGAATTCCTTACTCTGATTATGCCCTGCCGACCTTTCAAATATTCTCTCATTCATCTCCTCACCCATTATGTTTCTGCCACATGTTCTCTCTCTTTCCCTCCCCCCCTTCCTTGAACCACCTCTTCTGTCTTCTGCAGACACTCTTGTTCTTGATCATGATCAGATTGGATGCTTCTTTTCATTCAGATCACAACTTCCATGTCTTATCCCTAGAGAGAAGACTTACTTTCATATCCCTTTTGCATTCTCTACTTGAAAATGATCTGATAAAAAACCCGCTTATTGTATGGTTTCCCTGTTGGTTAGTTCGTTGGTTGGTTAGTTCATTTCTCTCTCTCCCAACCAGCTCCATGAGAGAAGGACTTTGTGTGAGCCCCTTTCTGCTCTGTTCTCCATGCCCATATCCATTTTGTTGATGAATGAATGAATGGATCAGTACGCCAAAAAGAAAATATGCTCACAAGTCTTGTTTCAGGGGTAGAATGGACAGCGAAAAGAGTAGTTTGGTACAAGAACCGTTGAAACTATGCTTGCCTTCTATGTTTGCTTGAGGAACTTGAAATGCATGAAATGAAAACAGAATTAAGCCATTCCGAACTATTAAGATTGGGGAGGGGTCAGTATGCCAAAAACTACCCCGAAGTAGCGACTGTGATCTGGCATTTTAGATGCAATTTAATTTTGTTTCCCTGTCATGGTGGAAGGACCAAATAACAATGAGTTGACCCAAGCAGGGAAAAAAAAAAAAAAAAGCAACAGTAACTCGAGTAATCCACAGATGAAATGACCAGCCCTTAAATAATTGAGAACTGACTACATTTTCTAAAAACATTGCGAATAACTTTGCTGTCTTTTCCCATCTGAGGATCAGCTGAGTAGGTTGGGCAGCTCTGGGGTACCTGAGTGGCACTTACCCAGACTGGGCCTCTCCAAGGGTGTCCAGGGGGATGCCCCTATCCTACAGGAGGAATGGGGTCCCCTGTGATGGTCCACTGCTTCCTGTGCCCGTATTGTCTTTCTAAAGGCAGACATGTTATTGTGCTCTGGGCGATCGGTTCACTTACATGTTTACTGAGGACGTGCATGTATCAGGCACTGTGCTGGGCCCAGGGCTACTGCTGCTGCCTTCCCTGCCTGCCCAGTTGTGTCATCGCCTTCAGGTCTCCCATGTACTGCTGCCTCTCACACCACTTTGTCCCTGAGCAAGGGCATTCGTAGGAAGTCTTTTTCTAGCATAAACATATCCCCAAGGCAGAGACTATGACTTTTTTCATTGACTGGTTATGGAGGTGGCTGTCGCTGATCCGTATTGATCAGTATTTTCTTGTACCGATCTTTTAATTTAGCTGTTGGAGTCCATTGATTAATGGATTGATGCCAACATTTCCTTAGTTTCAGGCACTGAACTAGATGCATGGATACCGAGAGCAAAAGGACTCTGTCTTCGCTCTCTGAAATTAAATCTGGTGAGGAAAACCATGTTTCCACTCAGCTTCTAACCATGTATTTTTTTAAAAATACCAAAGAATGACGTAACTCCACACTAAAGACCTAGGGCAGATCCAGTACATAGTTGAACAGGCTTCAGAGACCTGTTAAAAACCCAGCTCTGCCACGTAGTAACTGTGGCCTTGCAGAAGTTCCTTAATATCTCTGACCCTTGGGCCTTCAGGGGTCAACTGTCAGGAGAGTTAGAATGTAGGAAAAGTACACAGAGTAAGTGTTCACAAATAGTAGCTACAGTTACAAGAAGAAATAATTGTTATTTGACACTCTTATTTAAATATTAAAAAGTCACTAAGGGTTCCTTTAAGCAAAAAGGATGATACATAGATGAACAACATTATAACAGGTTTTTGTTTATTCTGTAGAGAACCTAGTACCCTGCAGAGAAATTTTTGAGCATCTTTACGTGAGTAAGAGACTTCACCGTATACCCCATCCAACCCCTGTTGTTGCTTTGCTGAAGGCAGGTTTGGGCTACCTTCCCTACGTGCTGCACGTACACTTTCTCCACGTCCCCCCACTTCCACCACCTTCCAGCCCTTCCCTCACCAGCCTTTGCAAGGAGCAACACAGATTATGACTTTCCTGACACACCAACCAAGGTACCCACGCTCTACTCAGGGACCTGGCCTCTCCATGAAACCTAGCCTGGGTTTATTGGTATGGATGATTTAAAACCTTTTAGTCCTATTTTGTGACTAAGTGACAATTATAGGACTCTATTTTATAGCATGAGCCATGTCCTAGATTCAGCCAATGGCATTGCCTTTGAAAACCTGACTTCCTATATGGCAGACGGAGGCGCCAGCCACTAGATCTTAGAATGGTGTTGGTCGTGTTTCCTGTTGGGTCAGAGTCTTGGTGCTGGATGTGATTTCTTACATGAAAAGCCTGTCTCTCCTAAAGTGAAACAAGCAACAGAAGCCACATTCTTTTCAAATGCACCAGAAGGTTTAAAACTTGCTTTTCGTGGGCATGACTCCTGTGTTCTTAGATATCATATCCTGCGTCAGGGTGCAAGCTGTTGAACCGCTTCTAAACATTAAAAACTCCTCTGGGCATACACACCTCAGTTATTCTGGTGGAGAGGTCTGGTAACTTCCACAGAGGATAGCCTCAGGCCCAACATTTACAGCCCTGGCGTTGGGTTCATTGTATGTTTCATGCTCAATGGCAGCTGGATAGCAGAGTAGGAGAGCTGTTAGAACTTCTAGGAGCTCCTGTTCACTTAACCATGGGCCAGACATCTCTCTAATTTTGTGCATGTGTTAAATACACAGAACATAAAATCTACCATTTTAACCATTTGTAAGTGTCCACGTCCGTGGCATTAAGTACACTCCCACTGTTGTGCCACCATCCCCACCATCCATCTCTTGGAATTTTTTCACCTTGTAAAACTGTAACTCCAGAGCCTTTAAACTAATTCCCCATTCCTCCCTCTCCCAGCCCCTGGTAACCTTGTTTCTCCTTGCTGTCTCTATGACTTTGATTGCTCTAGGTACTTCATATAAGTGGAATCGTGCAATATTTGTCCTTTTGCATCTGGCTTATTTCATTTAGCAGAATGCCCCCGAGATTCATTGATGTTGTAGCATGTGCCAGAATTTCTTTCCTTTTTAAGACTGAATAATATTTCATTGTACGTGTATACAGTAGTCTCTGCTTCTCCGCAGAGGATGTGTTCTAAGTCCCGCAGTGGATGCCTGAAGCCACGGATAGTACTGAACCCTATACGTACCACATGTTTTCCTATACCTACATACTTATAGTAAAGTTTAGTTTCTAAATTAGGCACTGTAGGACATTATTAACGACTGATAATAAAAGAGAACAATTATACAGTATACTCTAAAAAGAAGTCATGTGAATGCGGTCTCTGTCGTTCTCTCAAAATATTTGATTGTGCTGAACTTACCCTTCTTGTGTGGATGTGAGATGCAAAAATGCCCATGTGATGAGACGAACTGAGGGGAATGACCTAGGCACTATGACGGAGCAGTAGGCTGCAATTGACCTTCTGACAAGGCCTGCTTCCAGGCCTCAGCTGACTGCGGGTACCTGAAACCGTGGAAGGCAAAGCTGTGGATAAAGGGGGGAACTACTGTACCTCATTGTTTGTTCATCTGTCAGTGGGCACTCTGTGTACTTTTAAATAGGCTATATTCTATGTGTTCCCAGCCACCATAGGCCCTTCTTACTGCTCAATATTTGAAGTAAATGTCTTCAAGAGTTTCAGGTATTTGTTCATGGTTACGTGCTAAAAAGTGGAGTTGCTGATGGGCAAACCTATCTGTGCTGAGCTATAAGCCCAAGAGTTCCCTCCCCCTCCCAGCTTCCTGTGTGCACCAGCCACCTTTCAGTGTAACGATGACCGATGTTGTGCGTGCAAAAGGACTTTGAAAGCCACAGATTGGCAAATAGCTTAAGATCATATTATCCCTTCTAACTTTGACTGTTTTCCAAATAACACTGTTAATTTAGGTGCTTCTGAATTGTCCAAAGAAGATTTGCTCTGCAAGGTAGAATTTTTCACAGAATAAGACAATCATATTTCCTACAGGCTTTTCTTTAGAGTCTGCTTCTTCTCTGGAACCATAACCCAAACTAGGCACTCAGAAAATATCTGAACACTGCAGCAACAGGCAAGGGATTCCATTTGTAAAAGCCGGTCCGTTCCCAGAACCGGTTCGCTTTTTGTCAGGCATGCCTTTCTGCCTTGTGGCCAGAAGGTGGAGCCATACCATTTCAAATACCTTAGGTGCTGTTGCTTTTTTAGCGTGCCCTAATCAACTTCAAATAGAATGGAACCTATTACTGATATATCTCTCATCAACTGCTATCTCAAACCTTCACTCCAAAATATATTATGAATTTTTACATAGAGAAAAATTTGTAAAAGAATGCAAGAGAGAGTAAAATATTAGTGTAGTTCCTGATACACGACACCCTCTCTCTACATAGTGAAAGAATGAAGGAATGAATGATTCATTTGAAAGCCTATTATAGAAAAAGTGTGATTGGAGAAAATGGTCCAGTATTTTCATGGAGGCAAAC
This sequence comes from Ursus maritimus, assembly GCF_017311325.1. Lineage (NCBI taxonomy): Eukaryota > Metazoa > Chordata > Mammalia > Carnivora > Ursidae > Ursus > Ursus maritimus. Next base: position 5,552,322 of record NW_024425452.1, on the reverse strand, counting down.
CACAGTCCACCTTTTTTGGCCTCTCCTCTCTTAACATTGTGGAGTGAAAGTGTGGGGTCTAGTTGTAAACATCTATACTATACCTTTGAGAAATGCCATACCACGGAAGTCAATTGAATATGTGAAGTGAACTGCAGCCAGAATTGATTAAGTGGTATTCGAAGCCCACAAAGGAGTCAAGAAACCTTTGAAAAGTGATAATAATGTAAGAACGAACTCTGTTATAATATTTCCAGTTTTATAACATAACCTTTCTGTATCTACTAAATTTGATTTTTAGTTACTGCATTCATAGTTGCTCATAGAATTGTGTACAAAAGAAAGTTAATCTGTAGGATTCTGGGATTGGAGGAGAACATTGAAAAATCCTTTTACGCTATTCCCTTTCTTTACATAGAATGCCTAATATTTACAAACTGTGTTCCTAAAAACTCCAAGATAACTTCAAATAAATCAACATACAGGAATCTGGTCTGTTAGCATAATTTAAAAGACATCTTAATGGCAAATGATCTTGCTTTGGATTTTTGTGGTTTGATATCACCCTACGAAATTCACAGGCCTTGGAATGCTCCCAAGTCCCAAGATTCTAGGAGATGGTTGACCTTTTCTTCACTCCTCTTGACTTTCCGACATACAGAAGTAATGTGCAGGAGTAAACGTGACGCCTGGCATCCTAAGGAGGATAGCATTTCTCTTGGCCAAACTCCTTCCTGTTGGAAAAAGCAAAAACAACAAACCAGGTAGAAATGGCCTTCCCTTGCCAAGCCCCTAACCAGTCTATTTCATATTCCTTATTATCTGGATTCTCAAAGCGGTTGAAGAACTCAGTCAGGAGGGCACCAAGATCCAGAGGCCAAGGAGACGAGTTCCTTCTCTGCGTGGCTGGCAGCTTTGCTCTGTTTGGCTGGCAGGAAGGAACTATACCCTCATCTTGGTCCCTGCCCTGGGAGTCCTAGCAGTAGCCCTGGCCATCAATCTGTCACCATCACCAGAAATAGGAACAGTGCTGGAAATATCCAAATTACACGTGCCTGCCTCCTAGCAGAAAATCTTCAGCATGAGAAAGGCAGCCCATCCAGCTCTGCTTTTATAACAGAGAGAGGCCAGGCTAACATGCTATGTAATTAGTCACCGTCTTCCAGAGCAGGACAAAGAGAACCTGCGGGGCAGTGTGAGCAGCTCCCCAGCTGGTCCCATCTGCGGCAGGTTGCCACGAAGAGCCTGCAGACATCACAGCTGTTCAGCCCCGTATCGGGCGGCTGCAAACATGTAAACAGGTACCCGGGCAGAGTAACGTACCGCAGAGCAGTGTGAGCTGCCGGAGGGAAGTAATAGGAACATTGTCAGGGAACGCTCTCTCTTTAAGCTGACGGAGGCTGCCTAGGAAACAAAATGCTTGTGATTCCAGAAGGACTCCCGACTAGAAAATCCTCAGAAGTTGTTGTAGAAACAGCTTCCCTCCTGAGGGAATAATCATGGATTTTGTAAATCTCAATCTCAACGTACTGATGACTTTGAAAACTCAAAGCTGCTTCTTTCCAGATGGCCAGTTTCAGGGTTGGCAAGTGCTGTTCCATTTTAATCTCCAGTTTCTTATTTTATGATACTCTTTGGGACACAGGTTTTAATTTGTATATGGTCCTCAATCAGTATTATTATTTTTTTTTCCCTCTCTCTCCCTTTAGAGGCGTGCTTCTAAAGGTCTGGCCCTCTGTGAGATTTGGTAAATTCGCCTTTATTTTTATCGAGTACTGTTAAATTACCCATCTATTGGAAATTCTCTGGAATTGCCTGAAGAGACATCTTGGGAACTTTGGCCACTCTGGAGGCCAGTGTGGCTCAAAACCTGAGCTGTGTCCCACTCACCTGGCTTCTAGCTAAAACCAGCAGGCCCCACCCTTCGGGATTCTGCGTCAGTAGGTCTGCGGGGGGGGGGGGGGGGGGGGGCTGAGCCTCTCTGCATCTGCCAGGTTCCCAGGAGTTGCTGATCTCGATGCTGCTGGTCCAGGGACCACACTTGGCGAGAACCACAGCTGTAGGTCAAGGTATGGGTTTCCAGACTTGGTTGAACATAAAATCCCCTAAGTAACTGCTGACAAACTCCAGTTTCCTGATCCTGTCACAAAATAGGATATTAACATCAACAAAATAAAATGATATACAATTATGAATCTTGAAGTAGATTTCTTTCCCCCAAACCCACAGATATTTTAAAAAATCCTTATCCTTCAAGGGGCACCTGGGTGGCTTAATCAGTAAAGCGTCTGACTCTTGATCTCAGCTCAGGTGTTGCTCTCAGGGTCATGAGTTCAAGCCCCATGTTGGGCTCCACACTGGGCGTGGAACCTACCTAAAAAAAGATCATTATCCTTCAACGTCTAGTGCTCTGTCCATGAAGCAGTTCCCGGCAGCAGGAGTGCTTTCATTCTTCAGAACAATCAAAGTATTGTATTTTTCCCGTTCTTACTGCTATTTGAATGTGGACTTGGGGTTCTTGGAATTTTTCTTGCGGACTTAGATAAAGCAACTATTGATTTTTTATTTTTTTTAAAGATTTCATTTATTTATTTGAGAGAGAGAGAGTGCACAAGCATGGGGCAAGAACAGAGGGAGAGGGAGAAGCAGACTCCCTGCTGAGCAGGGAGCCCATGCGGGACTCGATCCCAGAACCTTGGGATCATGACCTGAGCCAAAAGCAGACACTTAACCGACTGAGCCACCCAGGCACCCCAATAAAGTAACTGTTTAAAAAGTTTTAAATGATTACTTTCTTTGTTTCTCATGAAAAATCCAAGTTTCATTTCCACTGAGATCTTTGTATTTGAGTGGTCTACCTGTGTAAGGAAAGATGTAGTTAAAACAACAACAGCAACAAAAAACAGTGGGTACTGCATAGCTCTTGACTGCATTAGCTTTGGACCTGGTTTCACGTAAATCTGGTTATGCTGAGGATGCTAAGAGGCAGTTCGCACGTGTTGCCTCTTTTGGTGCCTCCTCCCAGGTCCCACCGCCATGGGAGTCCCTGGCTACTTTCCCCAACAGTCCACTGATAAGAGCTGATGAGGAGAAGAGCCACTGAATGTTTTTCTAGCTCTGGGACACACACAGTACAATCTCAGTCCCATGCTCCAGGAGCTCAGACTTTGGGGTTTTAGGGTCCATTTTAGAAGTTTCTGTCACCTCTATTAGACAGCAAAGACCACGGGATCTAGTTTTGGGATATTCGTTGCTGAATCCCCCAGTACCTAATTGTATAGCTAGTTTCCAAATGAAATACTGTGATTTTTTACTTCAGACAAATCATTAGCTACTTGCCTAGTTTTTTGAAACATAAAATGATGGGAATAAAGCATAAAGTGGAAGGGATTAAAGTGCTATTATTTACACTGAAAGTTCTCTGATAATTTATCGCCAAGCCATTTAGGGAAGTAGCCTCTAAAACTGTAAAATGTGTCTTTTAAAGTGTTCACAGACAACTTACGTTAAAGCAAAGCGTTCACTAAAAGCAGGCGCTAAGACCTGTTTCTCTCTTGAGTCATTTGTAAACATTAACAAATCTTTTTGTTGGAGACAGAAACATTTCTTTCAAATGGCTCTAAACCTTAAACAGCTGTCCCTGGTCTCCCATCGAAATCCTTAATGCCTGTGAAGGCTGAGTGGTCGGTGAGGACTGGACTAAAGGTTTATGCCTTTGATAAGCATTTGAAGCCTAAGAAAGAAATGAGAACCGTCCAAGAACTATCTGCCAGAATTTAATGACATTTGGAGCAATGGCTTTATCTGAGAAAATTAGATAATATATCTATTTTTTTACATTGAGTATACATGGAGACCCTCAGACCCTCACATCCAAATTTGCCAAGCCTGCTATAGGATGGTCGTGTGAATCTTTGCAGATTAAATGTGTTGTTATGCCGTCTTTTATTGCAAAGTAGGTTGCATCCAGCTATTGCTTAATTTTTACAATACATTCATGAGATCGTAACTGGTTTTCTTTAGAAGAAAGAACTGCTCAGGGACGCCTGGGTGGCACAGTCGTTAAGCATCTACCTTCAGCTCAGGGCGTGATCCCAGCGTTCTGGGATCGAGCCCCACATCAGGCTCCTCCACTGGGAGCCTGCTTCTTCCTCTCCCACTCCCCCTGCTTGTGTTCCCTCTCTCGCTGACTGTCAGATAAATAAATAAAATCTTTAAAAAAAAAAGAAAGAAAGAAAGAACTGCTCAGAATTTAGGGAAGTGCTTTTATCCTCGTATGTAGAAAAGGAAATGAGAGCTGTGGTACAGTTTTATAGGGGTTATACGGGGTTTTTTCTACAGCTTTCCGTGGGGAAGCGGATATGGCAATGGGGTAAGCAGTCTGCCTATAACTGCCTATAACAGTTTCATATAACTCAGATTTCCTAGACCCTGCCTTCCATTTAACTGCTAGGTTGGCCCTTTTTCTGTTTTTGCAACATTTAACCTCTAACAGTTTTTTATTACATTTAGAAAGGAATTGGGAGATTCAAAATCAATGTATTTGATGTATACCAAAGAACTACTTTTCTTTTTTTCTATTTTTTTAATTTAAATCCATTTAGCCAACATCATTAGTTTTTGGATATCATGTTCAATGATTCATTAATTGCGTTTAACACCCAGGGCTCATCACGTCATGTGCCCTCCTTAATGCCCATCGTGCAGTTACCCCAAGGAACTACTGTTCTAAACTGTATTAAAAGTATACTTATTTTGTGGATTGTATTACATTTCTACAGTAATTTTTATTCCAACCCACATTTAAGAATTGAACATATAGCTAGTACAGTACTCTAGACCAGGCCGGAGGGTGAATGTTGACAAGAGTAGGGTTGCAAGAACAGCTTTTATAAGCAGATCCCAAACAACATAAACAAAAATATACTCCAAAGGGGCGCCTGGGTAGCGCAGTGGTTAAGCATCTGCCTTCGGCTCAGGGCGTGATCCCAGCGTTCTGGGTTCGAGCCCCACATCAGGTTCCTCCACTAAGAGCCTGCTTCTTCTTCTCCCACTCCCCCTGCTTGTGTTCCCTCTCTTGCTGGCTATCTCTCTCTGTCAAATAAATAAATAAAATCTTTAAAAATATATATATACTCCAGGACTTGCTTTATAACAAATTATTTCTGTATAGCACCTTAGATATAAATACTTGGTGGTTATGAAATTATAAAAATTAATATTTCAAGCAGCATGGTCTGTGATCAAAAGAATAGTCACATCGCTCTTGCAAATCACCTCCTCTAAGCTTATACCGCTCCCCCCCGTACCCCGCGCCAAAACACAGATGCCAAGTGGCCAGTCCCCTCCTCAGAGCCCCAGAGCACTTGCTGTCTGCACAGTGCTATACAATGATCTTGGGAGGTTTTTGTCAACTTTTTTGTGCATGCAAAACTTTTACTACTGTTAATAACTCACTTTGTCTGAAGCTCTGTTTTAAATAGCGTGGGAGCAGGTAAGGGTAGATAGGAATGAAAAATCTATTCAAGATTCCACCCTTTGATGGCACATCCCACTAACCAGGATCTAGCCAGCAGGCCTTGGAAAAGCTTAGCATCCAAGGCCGAGAACCATCCAGCAGTCGGGCCTTGCAGAATTATTTTTTATCACACACACACACACACACACACACACACACACATCTGGACATACAACACACACATGTAGAATATTTTTTTTGCACATGATAAGTGCTTGGTAGCCACGTGCTGGTTGGTGAGCTGAATCCAGCTCTTTGAGGTTTTGTACGTAAACTTCTGCTACTGGAACTTTTCAGGTGCATTCATTCCTAATAGGCTAGTGGCCACATTACCTGTTATTCCAAATAACAAGCATTTTTAAGAGCTTTCTTCTGCACGTATGTATTTATATGTGCCTCTATGCACGTGCTCAGACACGCTGTGTGGTTGCTGCTGCTATCTGGACTGCACGGACAGCCAGCTCTGCCTTCGGAACTGTGCCGGAGCCTCTGCTCGGCCTTCCGGAAACCTCGGATTCTAGGGGCTTGATGGGAGGTGTTTGTCTCCATCTCATGATAAGGGCGAAAGCTCAGGCGTCTTACCTCTCTGGGGGCTCTCCTGGGAATGGAAGAAAGACCTCTGATTTTACGGTTAGTGTTTTCATTGTCCAGTGAAGTCCTCTATTTATACTAAACAGTGAAAGCGGTTCGCCACGGAACCGAAGATGTGCTGAGGGTTGTGGCGGATTTGGAAAGCTTACGGGAAATGCTAGGGCATTTCGAACTTAAACTACTTGTGCTTGTGGTTCACGAGTGACTTTGAAATTCACCCAGTCACACTGAGGCTGGGAGCAGTCCAGGCCAGGCTCCTGCATGACCCAAGTCCGAGTCGAGCAAGCAGGCACGCGCACTCCTGGGGCAGGGTTTGGGGGTGGGGGTCTCTTGCTGTGCTTTTTCTCTCTCTGCCCTTCTTCATCCCTTTGACAATGAGAACTCGGGGTGAAAGTCACCCAAACCTCAACCTTCTTTCCAGAATTCAGACTGTAAGGAGACCCGTGGGAGCACTGGCAATGGCCCAGTACTAGGGGTGGGAGACACATTCCCCAAACACGAAGCAGAAAGAGAGAAGACAGTGGGCTGTTCCTGCCCAGGTGGGAAGGATGGAGGAGGAAAGGTGACTCTGGAGCCATGAGGGTCTGACGCGAGCCCATGGGCAATGTTGTACTGCAGGAAGGGCTCTGTGACCCAACAGCTGGGCCTAACTTAATGCTGCGAAGCACCGCTGTGCTGAGTACTTGTGATTATACTGGGAGACCGTTCTCAGAATCTAGTGAGTAGGAGAACCACTAGGAAACTTGCTAAAGAACAGAGTTCTGGGTCCTTTCCCAGAGGTTCTGTTACAATGGCCTAGAATCAGGCTGAGAAAGGTGCACGTTTAACCACTAGCATGGGTGTTTCTCATTCGGGTGGTCAGTGGAGAGTATATTTTAAGAAGCACCATCTGCTGTAAAGAATAGGGTCCGAAAAAGAAGGAAGCCTTTCTTTTCTTACAAATATTGGTCTTTTTTTTTTTTTTCTTGAAAATGACCAGTACCACTTTATCCCCCCACTGCTATGGGATAGTGGCCACGGGAGCCCTGGGCCAGGTCTCCCCTACCTGTAGTGGGGCATGGAAAATGCCCTGAGATTTCTGGGCCACGGGAGTCAAAGATGATGTGAGGGCAGGGACAAGAGAAAGAACCAATGAAAAGCATCAACTGTCAGGAACTAATGAGGGAGACTGACTCCCAGGCAGAGCCAGGCTGCCTTGACCTCTAAGAACAACCGATCATGTCTCCCTGGTGTTAGCATTCTGGTCCAAGATAAATGGTAGTTGAGGATGAAAGGGGGTGGGGAATGAGCTTTCCAGGAAGCCTGGACTCAGTGGGCTTTAGTAAATGCTAAGGAGAGTGGAAGACCAGGCCAGGTAGACAAATCAGTGAAAGCCAGGCTGCCCTCCCCTTGGCGGTGATCATATGAATGGGCAGGGAAGAGGAAGAAATGCCATTTTAGGCAGAATACAGAAACAGTGGAAACCAATGACTAGAGGTAGAATCCAGAGCCTGGAGGAAATTTCCAGAGGCAGGACATTTGTTTTTGGCTAGGAGATAATGGGTGGGATAGAGGATTGCTGAGTTGCCTTGATATTGCATGAAGGAGAAAGTTCACTTAGCAATTGCCCTTGTGTCATGGTTTGAATTGTGCCCCTCCCCCAAAGATAAGTCCGTTCAGCACCTGTGAGTGGGACTTTACTTGATTAAAGGGTCTTTGCAAATATAATTAAGTTGAAGATCTCAAGATAAGATCATCCTGGACTAGGGTGAGCTCCGAGTCCAATGACAAGTGTCCTGAGGAGAGGAGAAGGAGGGAAAAATGGTGGCAGGGATTCAAGTGCTGTGTCTACAAGCCCAGACTCACCAAGGATGGCCGGCAGCCCCAGAAGCTAGGAGAGAGCTTAGAAGGGGACTGTCCTCTGGAGCCTCCAGAAGGAGCCAACCCTGCCAACACCTTGATTTCAGACCCCTAGCTTTCAGAGCTGTGAGAGAATTTATTTCTGTGGTTTTAAGCCACGGAGTTTGTGGTAATTGTCAACCCTAGGAAATGTATGCATCTTTCCCTCAGTTCTCCGTGTCATATATTTGGGCAGCCTGTCACTCTGCTTTGAAAATGCAAATATCCCAGAGAGTTAAGTAGTTATTAGCCATTTGAAGCAAATGTTATGTTAATTAAACATTTTTCTCTCCTAATGATCTAGGAAAGAAAAATAGTTGTTATTATCAGAGATTGGAGGAGAAAACTCAGGGAACTGGAATCAAACACTTACACTTGAGGCCTATTTTGCTACTGCTGTTTGACCGTGGGAATGCCACTTAACTTCTCTGAAACTGAGTTTTGCTGTCTACAAAATGAGAATTTTAGTGCTTATTTATCAGGCCGCTGTGATATGAGGAGTCAGGAAGACAGGCCTTGTGAAGCTGTTTATAAACTTTGGGCGATTCTATGTATGAAAGCACTTACTTTGCAGCAGGGAATACTTTTACAGGGAAGATTGCTGTATTTGGGAAAGAGGTAGGGCTAGAATGACGCGGAAGATAAAGACAGTGGCCCCAAACCTCTGCTATAAAATGTTTCCTGGTCTAATGAAAAAGGAAGGGAAAATATGTTGTTTCCAGTCTACCCCAGGACACATTATTCTTCCTGGCCCAGGAACATTTTTATATTAAAAGGGCTTTGGTTGGGTGCCTGGGTGGCTCAGTCGGTTAAGCGTCTGCCTTCAGCTCAGGTCATGATCCCAAGGTCCTGGGATCGAGCCCCCCATCAGACTCCCTGCTCGGTGGGGAGTCTACTTCTCCCTCTACCTCTCCCCCTTCTCGTGATCTCTCTCTCTCTCTCAAATAAAAAAAAATGAAGTTTTCAGCAAAATAAATAAAAGGGCTTTGGTCAACTGATCTGGGATCCTAACATGGTTTTTAATATAATTTCTGTGAGCGAGAAAAATGTATTTGAGGTTCCAAATAATACAGCAACCAGCCTGTGGAACTGAATCCCTTTCTCTGTTAGTGACAGAGTGTCAGTGCACAAGATGAAGTGACATCTTAGCGTCCTGAGTTTATGTAGTTTCTAAAGGTACTGTGTTCATGTGTGGGGAGCATTTTTTGGTTCTAGAACAGTGCTTCTCAAACCTGGGCAGTGTGCAGACATTTAAAAAAGAAAAAGATTTTTCTGGACTTCAATTTAATATTTTTCACAATATGCTACTGAAGTGAAGACAACACACAACTCAATGGGCATAGGCTCTCATTGAACGACGTGCTAGCTCTCCAGATGGCTGCTTTCTTTGCAAACTGAGCAGGGCCCACATAGAAGCAGCTAATCTAAGGCACCTGCAGTTGGCATTGATCTTGGCACCAACTACTCTTTTTGGGTGTCTTCTAGCATGGGAAAGTGGAAATAATTGCCAACGATCAGGAAACGGAACCACCGCAAGTTATGCCGCCTTTACTGACGCCAAATGATTGATCAGCGATGCTGTGAAGAATCAAGTAGCAGTGAACCCCACCAACACAGTTTTTGATGTCAAGTGTCTGATCGGACGTAGATTCGATGATGCTGTTGTCCAATCTGGTATGAAGCATTGGCCCTTTGTGGTGGCAAATGCTGCCGGCAGGCCCAAGGTCTAAGTAGGATACAAAGGAAAGAAGAGGTGTCCTCTGTGGTTTTGACAAGATGAAGGAAATCACAGGGGCTTAGACAGAAAGGTTGGAGCTGAAAGGACTATGCTCATCCATGACTTAGGAGGTGACACTTTTGATGTCTCAATCCCCGCCATTGAAGATGAGATCCTTGAGTTCAAATCTACAGCTGGAGACACCCACTTAGGTGGAGAAGACTTTGACAACCAAATGGTCAACCGTTTTATTGCAAAGTTCAAGTGCAAACATAAGGAGGACATCCTCAAGAACAAGAGGGCGGTCCGCCACCTCCAGACTGCTTGCGAGCATGCTGAGCATACATTGTCTCCCAGCAGCCAGGCCAGTATTGAGATTGAGTCTCTGTATGAAGGAATTGACTTCCATACCTCTGTGCCTTGTCCCCGATTTGAAGAAGTGAATGCTGAGCCGTTCCATGGCACCCTGGACCCTGTAGAGACAGCCCTTTGGAATGCCAAGCTAGACAAGTGTCAGATCAATGATATCGTCCTGGTGGGTGGTTCTACCCATATCCCCAAGATTCAGAAACTTCTGCAAGACTTCTTCAAAGGAAAGGAACCGAATAAGAGCATCAGCCCTGATGAGGCTGTTGTGTATGGGGCAGCTGTCCAGACAGCCATCCTTTCTGAAGACAAATCTGAAAATGTTCAAGTTTCCCTGCTGATGGATGTCACTCCTCTTTCTCTTGGCTTTGAAACTACTGGAGGAGTCATGACTCCTCATCAAGTGCTCTACTACCATTCCTACCAAACAGATGCAGACCTTCCCTACCTACTCTGACAACCAGCCTGGTGTGCTCGTTCGGGTTTATGAAGGGGAGTGCGCCATAACCACGGAAATCAACCTGCTTGGCAAGTTTGAACTCACGGGCATACCTCCTGCCCCCTCCCCCCCGGGCGCTCCTCCAATTGAAGTTACTTTTGATATGGATGCTAACGACATCCTCAGTGTCTCTACTGCGGATCAGAGTTCAGGAAAAGAGAGCAAGATTACCAGCACGAATGATAAAGCCTGCTTGAGCAAGGAGGACATTGAGCACAGGTCCAGGAAGCTGAGAAGTACAAAGCAGAAGATGAGAAGCAGTGGGACAAGGTGTCTTCCAAGAATTCACTTGAGTCTTATCCAGTCAACGTGAAAGCAACTGTCGAAGGTGAAAACTTCAGGGCAAAGTCAACAATGAGGACAGACAGAAGATTTTTGATAAATCGAGTCGGCAACTGCCTTGATAAGAACCAGACTGCAGAGAAGGAAGAATTTGAGCATTAGCAGGAAGAGCTGGGGGAAGTCTGCAACCCCGTCCTGACCAAGCTGTACCAGAGTTCAGGAGGCATGCCCGGCGGAGGGCCTGCGGGCTGCCTTGCCGCGGAGCCCCTCCCTCTGGTGGTGCCTCCTCTTGGCCCACCACTGAAGAGGTGGGTAAGCCAGCCTGAGACTAGGTCTAGCATTGTTCCCCACAAAACATTGGAAGGACCTACATTTGTAGCAATTTCCATGGCAGTTTTAATGTTGAGCTGCCGTAGTAAATAAACTGGGCATTCTTCATACTTGAATATGGAACATGTGCGCAGGGAAAGGAAATAAACATTTCACTTTATAAGCACTGTATTGTAAGTGGAAAATGCAATGTCTTAAATAAAATTGTATTTAAAATTGGCACCAGAAAATAAAATAAGTAGGCCCAAAATGCCTATGCCTATTGCTTTCACATAGGCCAAAACATTAAATACAATAAAAACTAAAAACAATCGCTATAAAACACTGGTTAATTTAGTGTGACTGATGATACCCTTTGCTACAGTTTAATCACTGCTCACTTTGTGAATTGGATACTGAATGCTGCTGACACAAGTTCTTTTGAGTTTGGCTTGCCTGGTATTCTCCAGGACTTTCTCTATTGGAGATTCTGCAAACCCTAATTTGTGCAGTGGGCTGTGGCCTTTACTAGCTGCAAATACATCGCCTGTTACATTTGACTCTCTTTCTTTTCTCATTAGTCTGTGAGAATTAGAGTGGCAGCGCTTGTCAACCTTGCAGACATAAAAATAAAGGCAACTATGGGCACTGGTCATCTCTGATATACCGTGAACATTCAGACGATCCAAAATATGTCTGTATCATTATGTTAAGGTTGTCGTCTTAACAAAAACACCACACTAAAAATTCTCGTAGTGCTAGTCATGGACCACTTTGAATACATCTTTGGAACTGCAGCCACTCACCGCAGTTGAGAGACGCTGGTCTATACAGACCTGGGTTTAATATATGCAGCATTCTTTTCATTTTACCTGTATTACAAATGTAATAAATCTCCACTGTAGACATTTTAGAAAATTGAAATAATTCAAAGAAATAAAAGAATCATTGTAATGCCATCACACAGAGGAAATCCACCATTAACATTTAAATACCTCTTGTTTCCCTCTGCAAATACACAGTATACATATTGTTCTAGACCCTATTTAAGAACTTTTCTTCACTTAGCCAAACATTGAGGGCAGCTTTCCAGATTACTAAGTATTCTTCTACAATAACATTGTGGTTGCCTTCAATTTGTCAATTCTGGGTGTCTGTCAAAATGTTCTTAATTGAATATTTAGATAGTTTCCAGTTTTCTGCCATCATCAACTATGCTGTGATAAATGTGCTTATTCCTGAGTTTTGTTGCACCTAAAGAATGAGCCTATTTACTCGCAGGATATTTTTCCTAGTATTAGACCTTCTATATAAAAGAGAATTCAAAATTTGAAAGATCTGTGCACATAGTAATTGTGTGAATCAAATATGTTATATAAATAAAGATGTGGCATTGATAATCACCCAAAAACACTTGTTCATTATTGGTACGTCGGGACAGAAGAGTTGACTTGAAATGGAAACTTTTTAATATCATAGGGCATTCAATTTATTTACATATAAAGGAATGAAAACATGATTTTTTTCTTACATTTTTGGAAATAATTATAGACTCCTAAGAAGTTGCAAAAATAGTACTGAGCGATCCCAGGTACCCTTTCTCCAGCTTTCCCCGAAGGTAACATTGTACTTAACTAGGGTGCATTTATCAAAACCAGGAAACTGACGTTGGGATTATACTATTAGCTAGATTACAGCGTTTACTCAGCTCTCACCAATTTTACATATATTCACTGTGTGTGTGTGTGTGTGTGTGTGTGTGTGTGTGTGTGTGTGTGTAGCTCTATGAAATGTTCTCACCTGGAGAGATTTGTGTACCCACCACAATCTCTGTGGGATGATCCCTTCTGGCCTCCCCTGACCCCCAACCCCTGGCAACCACTGATCTGTCTCCCATCTCTATAATTTTGTCAGTTTTAGAACGTTACATAAATGAAGTCATACTAGGGCATTTGTGGTTAAATGCAGTAACTTCAACAAGCCTAGACAATGTACCGTAGGTTACTGTGTACTGTGTGGCCATCAGGGTTACTGTAACTGAGATCAGAAGGGAGAGATATCTCTTGGAAATCATTAAAACGAACCCAAATCCCTAAAAGATGGAAATGTATCCTAGTCACTTTAGGATCTCTAGCATCGGGGATGAGATTCATTACTTGTAACAGCCTGTATGGAGCCATGACTGACCAATCAGAATCGACCCCCGCTGTAAATGACCAGCTCAGCCTTGCCAGTGGGCACTGCTGCATCTGGGTCCTGCCTGGCACCCAGCACAGTACCAGGCGGATGGTAGGTGTGTCTTACCTCGGGCTGCTAGGACAAAATACCCCAGACTGGATGGCTTCAACAACAAGCAAGTATTTCTGGAAGTTCTGCAGGCGGGGCCGTCCAAGGTCAAGGTGCTGGCCGATCCAGTGTCTGGTGAGGGCCCCCTTCTTGGTTTGCAGATGGTCATACTCTTACTGTGACCTCACATGGCAGAAGGCAGAGAGATGGAGCAAATTATCGTGTCTCTCCTTGAAAGGACAGTAGTCCCATTCATGAGGGCTTCGCCCTCTTGACCTCTTGACTTCCCAAAGACCCCCATCTCCTAATACCATCCCCTTGGGGGTATGGTTTCAAAATATGAATTTGGGGGGAATACATGCATTGACTCCATACCAAGGTGCCAAGTATATGTCTTTTGAATGAATGAGGCATTCTGGACTCTCCTTTATGGTTCCTCAGCCTGCATCTCTGAGTCCGTAGCCCTCTTGCGTGGGGTCCTCAGAGCTAAGCAAGAGTGCGCTGGGCCTACTTTACAGTTCTGAGCACCATCTTACCAAACCCTGCGGCAGTAACCCTCGGAGTTACGCACTGGAATAAAGAAACCCAATCTGCGCTTGGTTCTATTGCTCCCGCAGACCTTCAATTTAATCTTCTCTTATTAATAAAAGGGATTCCAAAACTATGGCCCAGATGCAGACAAGAAAAACAGGGAGAGAATGTGGAATTCAATCAGGGAACAAAGACATTCCATGAATCTAACTGAGGGGGAAAAGACACTGGCTGCAACTTGGTTAAAGGTGCAGAATTTCTTCTACCTAAACTAGGTGATAAAACATTGAAATAAGCTTATGATAAAAGAACGGTCTAAGGTGTAACTAGAAATATATTCTAGGAAATGTATGAAACGAAGTGCAGCTGGAAGAACTCGGCCTAGGGCCCCCCGCTGACATAGCACACAGATCGAAACAGAAAGGAACCGGCTTGTTCAACTGGAATGTGGTCAGAATCAGCTTTGAAATCCAGCGCTCAGATCCCACGTCTTGGTACTAAATTTGACAGATCAGTAAGTGTGTCACAGTCCTGAATCTTTGACCGAGGGAACATAGCACCCCCGCTAGGGTACATGTTTCTTCTTAAATTGGCAAGAGGACTTTACAACCCACAGAAGATGCTAAAGGAAGCAGAGATGTGATGAAATGAGCCAGCCTCCGTAGCCTGAATGCTTCCGTGCTACGTTTAGGAACGCATCTTGTCATCAGTTCTATTTGTAGTTATGTGTTATTAAAGGTGTTTGAAACAGTCCGGCATGGGAGTACTGAAGAATTAGCCTTGAGATTTTGATCTGAAACGTGTAATTAATATTGGATGTATTCTTTTATTTTGAGAGGAGTTAAAGAATTGGATTCCATTTTTTTTTTTTTCCATTTTTAAGAGATTATCCTTTAGGGGCGCCTGCGTGGCACAGCGGTTAAGCGTCTGCCTTCGGCTCAGGGCATGATCCTGGCGTTCTGGGATCGAGCCCCACATCAGGCTCCTCCGCTGGGAGCCTACTTCTTCCTCTCCCACTCCCCCTGCTTGTGTTCCCTCTCTCGCTGGCTGTCTCTATCTCTGTCAAATAAATAAATAAAAATCTTGAAAAAAAAAAAAGAGATTATCCTTTAACACAGCTAATGCTTCCGTCTTACAACGTTTTCTCCATCCGGTTTTTGGGATTCCACCTTACCTGAGTCCTGTGCTGCTGCTTTGCTGATTTTTCTTCCTTTCTTCAACCTCAGACAGAAGTGCTCCAGACTCAGCCTTGGGTCTACCTTTCCTCTCTCCCTAGCCCAGTCCCTTCTCACCGTTTAAACACCGTGGACGCACTAATGGCCCTGCAGTCCATGGATCTGCCCCGGCTCTCTGCTCTGAGACCCCAGCTTGGATCTTCACCTGCTCCTTGGCAACCCTACTTACCTCAAGGCCTCTCAAACTTTACAAGTCTAAACCCAAGTTCATGACCCATCCCACCACCACCCCATCACCACCCCTAGCAACTTATTTCTCTCCAGTGTTCCGCATCTCAGGAAATAGCGACTCTTCCTTCTAGTTGTTCAGGCCAAAATTCTTGCAGTCGTCCATGACTCTTCCCTTTTTCTTGCAAAGCATGAACAGTCTATCAGGGAATTCATTTACTGCTGTTTTTTTTTTTTTTTTTTTAAGATTTATTTATTCACTTGGGAGAGAGAGAGAGTGAGCAAGCATGCAGGGGGAGTAGGAGGGGTAGAGGGAGAGAGAGAATCTTTTTTTTTAATGGTCTGATTTATATTTTTTCATTTTTTATTATGTTCCATTAGCCAGCATATAGTACATCACTAGTTTTCGATGTAGTGTTCAACGATTCATTAGTTGCATATAATGCCCAGTGCTCATCACATCACGGGCCCTCCTTAATGCCCATCACCAAGTTACCCCATCCCCCCACGCCTCTCCCTTCTATAACCCTCAGTTTGGTTCCCAGAGTCCAAGTCTCTCATGGTTTGTCTCCCTCTGATTTCTTCCCAGTCAGTTTCCTTCCCCTACCCCTGTGGCCCTCCGAGCTATTCCTTATGTTCCACATATGAGTGAAACCATATGATAATTGTCTTTCTCTGCTTGACTTACTTCACTTAGCATAACCCCCCCCCGTTCCATCCATGTCAGTGCAAATGGTGGATATTCATCCTTTCTGATGGCTGAGTAATATTCCATTATATATATGAACCACATCTTCTTTATCCATTTGTCTGTTGAAGGGCATCTCAGCTCCTTCCACAGTTTGGCTATCATGGACATTGCTGCTATGAACATTGGAGTGCAGGTGCCCCTTCTTTTCACTACATCTGTATCTTTGCGGTAAATACCTAGTAGTGCAATTGCTGGGTCATAGGTAGCTCTATCTTTAATGTCTTGAGGAACCTCTGTACTGTTTTCCAGAGTGGCTGTACCAGCTTGCATTCCCACCAACATTATAAGAGGGTTCCTTTCTCCACATCCTTTCCAACACTTGTTGTTTCCAGTCTTGTTAATTTTTGCCATTCTAACTGGTGTAAGGTGGTATTTCGCTGTGGTTTTGATTTGTATTTCCCTGATAGCTAGTGATGTTGAACATTTTTTCTTGTGTCTCTTAGCCATTTGTATGTTTTCTTTGGAGAAGTGTCCATGTCTTCTGCCCATTTATTGACTGAATTATTTGTTTTTTGGGTGATGAGTTTGAGAAGTTCTTTATAGATCTTGAATACTAGTCCTTTATTCGTAATGTCATTTGCCAATATTTTCTCACATTCTGTGGGTCTCCTTTTAGTTTTGTTGACTGTTTCCTTTGCTGTGAAAAAGCTTTTTATCTTGATGAAGTCCCAAAAGTTCATTTTTTGCTTTTGTTTCCCTTGCCTCTAGAGACATGTCTTGAAAAAGGTCGCTGTGGCCAGTGTGGAAGAGGTTCCTGCCTATATTCCCCTCTAGGATTTTTATGGATTCCTGTCTCACATTTAGGTCTTTCATCCATTTTGAGTTTATCTTTGTGTATGGTGTAAGAGAATGGTCCAGTTTCATTCTTCTGCATGTGGCTGTCCAATTTTCCCAGCACCATTTAAGGGCAGAAATGAAATCTAATCAGGCAGAACTTAAAAATGCTATGAATGAGATGCGGTCTATACTGGATGCTCTAACAGCCAGGGTAAATGAGGCAAAAGAACGAATTCATGATCTAGAAGATGAGCTGATAGAAAGGAAGGAAGCCGAGGAGGATAGGGATAGGCGGCTTGAAGCCTATGAAAACAGACTTAGAGAGATCAATGACGCCAAGAAACATTCCAATGTCAGAATTATTGGGATTCCTGAGGGGGTGGAGAGAGAGAGAGGACTAGAAGGTATATTTGAGCAAATCATAGTGGAGAACTTCCCTATTCTGGGGAAGGAAGCAAGCATTCGTGTCCAAGAGGCAGAGAGAGAATCTTAAGCAACCTTTGTGCTGAGCATGGAGCCCAAAGCGGGGCTCGATCCCACAACCCTGAGATCATGACCTAAGCCAAAATCAAGAGTCGGACGCTTAGCCAACTGAGCCACCCAGGTGCCCCCATTTACTGCTCCACCATCACTGCTTTTATCCATTGGACTATGTTCAAGAATTATACCACACTACGTTTTTTCTTCTAGTGTGCCCAGCCACATTTTGAACTAATAAGTCATAAATGTGGAACTGGCATAGGCACTAATGAAAAGTCATGCAGGACTTATTCAGCACATTTTAATTTACGCAAATGCCAAATCACAGAAACTCCACTGACGTCTCTCAGTTAAGACCTGTGTATGAAGACCTTATTTCGGCACCTTTTTGTCTAGATTTACGGCTGCTGATGAATCGAGTTCTTGAATTCTAGGGTGCTCAGCACCTGTCAAGGACTTAAATCTGATCACTGTTAATAACAACACAGTATCAGTTCCTTACCAAACAATAGAAGCATTAGCTATTGTTAGAACAACGTATCCTTTTGAATAGACACTACAGGGCATTGTCACAAAGCATGAGCCAGGGAAGGTTGACTGGTGGCTCAGCTTTCAAACGTAAGTCATCTTGCACGTTACTTAGCTTTCAGACTTGAGCTCACAGGCCTAAGAACCTACGTGTCCTCAGCGTTCAGACATGTTCCATCGCCTGCCACAGAAACGGAGCAAGAGTTGTTGATTTACTCTGGAAGCCTGCTACCGGTGTTGGCTGCACTGGGGGTGGCCGAAGGCAGGGCGGGGAAGAGGTGAGCGGAAGCCATACCGCTGGTAGACTGGGGAGAAAACAGGCAGGTGGAAGAGAGAACATAGGAGGCTCCACCAACCGCTATAAACTTGACAAATAAAGACGAACTAAAATAAAGCAGAAAAAGAAAAAAAGAAAGAATACAGAAGAGGCTCTAGGAGGCAAGAAAAAAAGTAGTAAGGGGTCAGGCATTCTCTGGAGAAGCCAGTAAGTTCCAGAGAAGGTAGACAACAGAAGGCAGAAGCAGGAGCTTAGGGAAATGAATAATGTGGAGGAGGAAAAGAAAACCATCCTTTTAGGAACCAGCCATGATGCTTGTCTACTTCCCGGGCAATAGGGGGCAGAGTTTCAAGTACATGCTAAAGAAGGCAATCTATTTCTTTTTTTATTTTATTTTATTTTATTTTATTTTATTTTATTTTATTTATTTTTTTAAGAGAGACAGAGTGTGCACACACAAATAGGGGTGAGCAGTGGAAGAAGAGGGCAGAAGGAGAGGGAGAGAAAGAATACTAAGCAGGCTCCACGCCCAGCATGGAGCCAGCCCTGGGGCTCGATCTCATGACCCTGAGCTCATAACCTGAGCTGAAACCAAGAGTCACATGCTCACCCAACTGAGCCACCAGATGCCACAAGGCAATCTATTGCTTCATGGGAAATTCAGGTATTTTAAAAATGCTGTGTACTGATCCTGTTATCCATGAGAAATGCCCCTCACCTCACCATTTCCCTTGGGACAGAAGATCTGACAAAAAGGGGCAGTCGCTGTGTTTTTATTGAACGATTTCTACATGTCACTTGCTGCCTTGAGTGCTCTGTTTGCGTTATCTCAATGAATTCTCTCTTTTTTTTTTTATTTTATGTATTTACTTGAGAGAGAGAGACTGAGTAAGAAAGTACGAGTGGGGAGATGAAGAAGCAGACTCCCCACAGAGCAGGGAGCCCGACGCGGGCCTGGATCCCAGGATCTTAGATCATGGCCAGAGCCAAGGGCAGATCCTTCACCAACTGAGCCACCAGGTGCCCCTCCGTGAATTCTTATAGCACCTCAAGTCAGTTATGTTATCATCCCCATTGTCACAGGAGTCGAAACTGAAAGTTAAATAGCTTTCCTGTAGCTAGTTTGAGCTGTGGCTTTAAATTCACAGACATCAGCTCCCAAACCCCACACTTAAACAAATGTACTAAATTTTGGTAGTGCATAATCATTGGAAAACTCTTAGGAAGAATTTCAAGGTCATCCAGTGCTGTTTTCAAATTCCAGGCTCTGGACTCTTTCAGGCCGACGATGAGATTTTTGATAGTCTGTTGCAAAATTAGAAAAGTAAGGCCAATGTTATGAAATTTTAATATAACCAAATTTACTTAGAGAACTTTTTATTCTGATACCGTGTCATTCTTTTTTTGTAAGTCCCTAAAAAATGACCTTTCTTTAATGAGAAGATGTTAATAATAGTCAGGTTTCTATTAATGTGCTCAGCAATATAAAAACTTGGTCATCCTGTGTTACCGCCTGCCATGTTTTCAGTTGTGCTGGTCTAGGGAACCCAAAGCTCTTGGGACCACTGATCCATTTTGAACGCATCCTTAGCAATTCCCCACAACAGTCCAGAAAGATGGCCACACAGGTGTTGTTTTTCACATTTCCACTGATAGAATTCACTACTTTTTGACAAAGTTCATGCTCTATTGGGAGAAATTTCTCCCTCTTATTGAATTACAGTCTATCTTAATCTCAATAATGGTACAACAAAGAATAAGCATATCCTCCTACATCTGGAGGCCAGTGTGTGAGGTGCACGTCACATACGCTTTCATCCTTCCAGAAATTCTTCTCTGTTTACTTGTGTATGGACTGTCTTTCCTGTTATGCATTCCGTGTCAGCTTCATGAAGGCAGAGACCCTTGGCCCAGCGTCTAGGACAGTGCCTGGCACAGAAGCGGTGAGCAGTCAATATTGGTCAAATGAGTGCTTTGTAAATGCAGACATTCCGTGAGTCCCTGCTGAGTTTAATAATGAAGCGAATTCATCGTCTACTTGATGACACTTCACATTTTAAAGAGTTGAAGTCAGCTCTCATGCCCCCAAGAAGTCTTCTTTCTTTTTCCAGACTAAGAGTGGTCAATCCCCTGAGTTGCTTCCCCTGTGGTAGAGTTTTCAGACTCTCACTGGTGTTCTGTCTTTGCACCTTCCAGAGTATCAGTGCAGCTCCTCTTAGAAGCGTTGTCCAAACACCGAAGACGACAGGGCACCATGAAGCTTGGCCATGGCCAGCTCCCAAGGGGTCTGTTTCCTCTCTGACCTTCATAACATGGCTGAAGTCTACATTTTTTAGGTCACATCATATGGTTATCTATTAAGCTTGTCCTTGAGACATCTCCTAAATTCTTGTTGCATTTATTTCTATGAGGTAAAATGCCCACCATTTGGCAAAGCTTAACATGTATCCCCTTTCTACTGCATCTGGATTTTTGACCTGTAGTGTAGCCTGTTGAAAGCTTTTTAAATCTTGATTTTTCATTCATTCCTTCACTCAACCAATGATTCCTGAGCCTCTACAATGCATCAGGACCCATCTTCAGAGGCCACCTCCTCTCTGCCTTTGTGTCACTGGCAAGCACAATAAACACACTCCGTATTGCCATCTCCCTGACCCGCTACAGTCCTCTGAGTTGACATCTTCCAATAATCAATACTCTTGTGATTGGTAGTGTAATGAGCTGTCATCTAGCCCCTGCTATGCTTAGGACAGAATGAGAGCCTTGGCCCTGGTTTTGTTAGCTCTTGCTCTCAAGATTTGAAATGTGGCCCTGGGAACAGAGCAGATTGCCCTCTGAAGAAGGAAAGAGATGGCAATGTACTCTGCTACTCATGTCAGCCTCGTATGCAAAGCCCCCCCCCCCCCCCCAAGCACGCACAGCTTCCAACAGAGCCAGGTACCACAACTCTTCCCGGACACTGTGGGCTGAGGACATCAGTTCTCTTACACCTGCCCTGCCCTTCCTGCAATTTAGCAGCCGCATCTGTGGGGAATCCTTACGTGCCAGGTACTTTGCTTTTTGTGACCTGAATCATTCCCTGCAACAGCCCTGTGAAGTGCAGGCACTGTTATGAGCCCCGTGTCACAAACAAGGAAACTGAGGCACAGGGCGGTTGTGAAACTGGCCCAAGACTGAGAGTTGGAGACATGGAGCTGGTGTATGTGCCGGGCTGCCCCAGCTCACAGAACTCACCCCTCCCCTCTGACACGGGAGCTGTGGTTTCAGGGCCTGGCTGGCCTTTGCCTCAACTGCCTTTGCTCAGGGTTGTCCCCAAAGACTCTCATTTCCCCCACCATTTATATGGCTGCCATGACATCCAAGTACCCTGCTGTCCTCTGCACATGCATTTTCTCACTCAACGGCGTACAAGGGAGATGTTACTACTGTTTTATGGGTCAGGACACAGAAAGAAAGTCGTTTCTCAAGATCAGTATGCTTCCAAAAAGGAGTCTTACTGCTCTCGGGCCCGATTTGCTCTGTTTCCATCTACCTACTTCTTAGGCCTCTAGACGAAGTCATTCCCAGCCCTCTGCTCATGCCAGTCGTTCCCTGAAGGCTAGTCTTCTTAACAGAAACGAGGTTAACGTGACCCAACTGGACTTCTGCCAAGCAGTGGAAGTTTACAGCAATCACAGTTTTTTGTTTGTTTTTGTTTGATTTTAATAATAACAGGTCAATAACAAAACATAAATGCATTATGTAAAAAGTTTCCAAAGAAGATAGGGAAGTTCCAAATATCGCATTCCATGGAGAACCTATCTACAGTTGTGTTTTATGCAGAGCAAGGTTGGATCCAAACGAAAAAAAGTTGGATTTTCTATTAGAAAGCCTTGGCCCTAGGATTTGAATCAGTGTCCTAGAAGGACCACAAGTGCAGTGGGAACATTGTCCTGCTCATACAGTATGTTTGTCTGTGATTTATACAATAGTCACAGTTTGGAACAAAGGTGTCAGGAGGGACTTGGAACAATTTCACAGCCTTACAGTCGGGGCATAGAATTTGTGTTTTCTCTGTGCCCTGAGTTCTCTTCAAGGTGCTTCCACTTCAATGAGATCATTCTTGACAGCAGCTGCCTTGAAAACCCCCTCCCTCTGGTTTTCCTGTGATTGTATTTTCAACGGTTCTGCTTGTAACCTCAAGCAAACACTTCACACTGAAATACCCAAACCAGAATTAGTTCCAAGAGAGGGGTCTGCTCAATTTTCCGTTTTGCTTGGTCTCGAATAATGAGGGCATTTCTCTTTATTTTTGTCATTTCATGAGGTAAAGGATCATTGAGGTGGATGTTTGACAAAAGCACTTTTTTATTATGGGATAGGGGAATTTGGCCATCATTCCTTTAGCTTCCACCCCAGATCGTCTGACCTGCTAGTGACAGAGGCTCTTTGGCAATCTCAATACCCACTTGAAACATCGCTCCATCAGAACGTGGCAGCCAAATCGAAGGCATGACTTTTAGGCTCAGTGGAGACAGCAGTGGAGGACATTGGTGAGACCTGAGCAACCTCAAGAAGGCTATAAAGCCACTACCTCATTTTCTTTGCATTCACAAGCCACATAGAATAAGCAGCTCCGGATCAGCTCTACGAGAGCGCAGCAAACACTCCCTGTGCACCTGCAGAGTCCTAAGCCCCGAACGCGGTCCTGCAAGGAGAGAGATGCATAGCACAGGATGGAGCCACGGAGGAGCTGAGGATGGACTCGTGGAGGGTCGGGTGTGCAAGCAGACAATGTCACTATCATCAGCGCCATGGGAGCATCACGGGGCGGGGTCGGGGGGGACCTGAGGTTCTGGGGACCCTTCCCAAGGGAAGTCATTGCTAAGCTGAGTCTGAAAGAATAAACGGAAAGAGAAGAAGGACATTCCAGTAAGAGGGAACAGCAGGAGGAAAACCGAGGGAGCCTGGAACAGCAGGCGGAGTGCAAATAGCTACAAAAATGTTGCACGCAACAGCGTGCAGAAAGGAGCCAGGAGTGGGGCGCCTGGGTGGCTCAGTCGTTAAGCGTCTGCCTCTGGCTCAGGGCGTGATCCCAGCGTTCTGGGATCCTCTGCTGGGAGTCTGCTTCTTCCTCTCCCACTCCCCCTGCTTGTGTTCCCTCTCTCGCTGGCTGCCTCTCTCTGTGTCAAATAAATAAATAAAATCTTAAAAAAAAAAAAAAAAAGAAAGGAAGGAGCCAGGATAGATGGGAGATGAAGCTGGGCCGGCAGTTTGCAATCCAGCTTGCCTTCCTCCTGCAGAGTCCGGACTGCATCCTGTCATCGCAGGGAACCTGTGCCATTTTTTGTTCTTTTAAGTCATTAGTATTGGCCTGATCTGCGTCTTCTGGCTCTTTGTGTTGTTGGTTTTATTTTATTTTTTTCCACTTTCCTCCAAAGTTGCTCACAAAATTTTCTGCTTCTAGAATTTTGACTGCTTTGCATGTCTTCATATGTTTTGCATTTCTCCTTCGTCCTACCAATCATGTTCTGCTCTCCAGCCTGAATGTTATTTATGGTAATAGAAAAGGTGCAAACTTGGAATACGGCAGTGGTGCCTCTTCTATTGAAAGCAGTTCCTTGGCATGTTGTAGGAAGCTGTGGCTTCTCTGATGGACTGCCCAGTTCCCCTTCTTGTGGATTTGTACCCCTCTTCTGTATTTTCCTTGGGTGGGAATCATCCTCCCATGTTTGAGTATACCTCAAAAGTTTTTGGAGCAAAGTGGTTGGTAGGAAAAATTTGAGCCTTAAAGTCAGAGAAACCTAGAGATTCTTTTGGTGGTTTTTAATGATGTTTTATTATGGACAATTTCAAACACGTATGATGAGCACCATTATCCAGCTTCTGCCATTCCCAGCACTCTGACTTTCTTCTTGGATCCATGACTCCACTCATTCCTCATGCTTCACGGGATTCGTGGTTTTCAGGGTTTTATTTGCAATATAAAAAATATTTATTTAAATATTTCATTTATTTCGGTGTAAAATTTATTTACAAATTTGTGCATACGTCGTAATGCGAAATCTTAACTGTACAATTTGGACAAGTGCATATACATCTGTGTGCCCCTCCCCCTTTCACCATAGAGACCCCTTCTCCAGAAAGCCCCCTTGTATCACTTCACAGCTCATCTCCCCATCACCGAGAGACAAGCACTGTTTGACTTATTTCACCCTTGCTAAGTTGTGCCCATTCTAGAAATTGATATAAACAGAGTCACGTAGTATATATTATTTTTGTGCAAGGCCTCATTTGTTCAGTGTCACATGACAGACTTGTCTTTGAATTTCGCTTTTTTTGTATCTGTGTATCATCGGATGAGTTATGTAGCCTCTTTGAGATTCGGTTCCCCTCTCTAGAAAATAGAATAATGGCAATAAAAATTAACAAAAATTAAATGGACTTTAGGATAATAGAAATGTCCCCTCTAAGGCTAACTAATTCTGACCATGTTGCACCGAGATGTGGGAAGGTGGTCACCCTCAGGGTTTACTTCTTACCTGCAAAGATAATCCGTATTTGCTGGTTTTCCACTGATAACTACTTGTCTCCAAAGGTGATACCTGGGTAGGCATAATAGATGGATAAGCGTCCAGGCAGGAAAACAGACCTCATGCCAGATGGTTCAATAGAAGGAGTTTAATACTGGGAACTAGTTGAAAGGTGTTCGAAGCGCTGAGGAACAAACTGGAAGCTACAAGGCAAACTGGAAATTAACAAAGCAGGAATCCAGCAGCCCTGCCAGAGCTGACGGGCCAGGGGGAAGGTGTGGTGTCCCCAGGGCCCACAATAGGGCCACCGGCAGGATCTGGAACCTCATAGGAGGCTGCTGGGGATATGGAAAAATGCAACCACTGCTAGGGATGCCTCCTAAAGCCAAGGTGGGGGAGTGTGTGGAGGTAGACCCTCCCTCTTCCTCCTGCACCCAGTCTCCTGCTAAGGTATCCAGTGTCTAGGGAGCCTAGGAAGGAGGCAGGAGCCAGTGATCCACACTGACTCCACAGCAGACTAGGGAAGTGAGGGATCAACAAGAAAATGACCAGCATACACAGGCACAAGCAAAGAAAAAACAAAGAGGGAGAGAGAGAGAACAAAACAAAACATATGAGATAGTTAAGAAAATTGTACTCAGTAATAATTAACGTTTGAGATCATTCTTACCGATAGAATGTTCTGTGATGATGGAAACGTTCTGTAGCTGCACTGCCCCATAAGGTTGCCGCTAGCCACACGTGGCTACTGAGCTCTTAAGAAGTGGCTAGTGCAGGGGGCACCTGGGTGGCGCAGTCGTTAAGCATCTGCCTTCGGCTCAGGGCGTGGTCCCGGTGTTCTGGGATCGAGCCCCACATCAGGCTCCTCCGCTGGAAGCCTGCTTCTTCCTCTCCCACTCCCCCTGCTTGTGTTCCCTCTCTCACTGGCTGTCT
This sequence comes from Ursus maritimus, assembly GCF_017311325.1. NCBI lineage: Eukaryota > Metazoa > Chordata > Mammalia > Carnivora > Ursidae > Ursus > Ursus maritimus. The sequence continues at coordinate 5,526,705 of NW_024425452.1, read as the reverse complement.
CTCTGTCACATAAATAAATAAAATCTTTAAAAAAAAAAGTGGCTAGTGCAACAGGGGAACTGAATTTTTCCATTTTATTTCACTCTACTTAATTTAAATTTGAATAAATGGCTAGTGGCCACCATATTGAACAACACAGCTTACAGACCATCCGTTCATTAATTCATATGTATATTCAGTAAGCGTGTGTTGAGTAGTGGGATCCAGACACCATATTGGGAGTGAAGAACACCCAGCAGACTAGAACTGTGCCTCTGACCTTGAGGGACTCAGACTTTCCTTGTCTAACAAGGAAGCTTTAAGAAGTGGTATGGAAGAGTTATTTCCTGTTGAAGGTGTAAGGGCTGGGGAAGAGGAAGCGGCAAAGTGGCTCCCTCTCAGCCTTTTTCTAGGCTGTGTCTGACTCCTGGGTAACCCTCCCCGCCACTCCTCTTGTCTTCAGTCTCCCCTTCCGAACTCTCCTCTCTTCGAGGTTTACTTCCAGTGCCTCCTCCTCCACAAAGCCTTCCCTGGTTGCTTCTCCAGGTGTTTAAAATAATCTCCTCTGGTGTTTTGTCTCCACTCTTACCACTTCCGTTACTTTCTACTTTGCGTTCAAGTTCTTGATCTAGCTTTGTTTCTCTCTCTGACCAGACAATTAGCTCCTTGATGAGAAGATTTTAGATTGGTTCTGTCCTTTGCCCCACATAGCATTTAGCACCAAATATGGCATATCGGAGATGATTTGTACTGTTCGAAGACTGGTTAGGGACCAAGCCTTCCCTTTCTGCCCCTGTAGCTGTTGAAGGGTGAACCAATTGCCCCGCAAACCCAAGCCTGCCACCTAGAGGCCGTAGGAAGTAACTTCATGCTGAGCCTGTCGAGGGAGGTTTGTTTTTCTTAGGCTGTTTTTGTCTTTTTTTTTTTTTTTCCTGACATATTTCCAGGAGTCAATTGTAATGAAAAATCTGTTTTTCATTTCCGTTTCCATATACAGACTATTCTGTCCATCTACAATTAGAATTTATTTTGACATAATAGTCTAGACTACTTTCTACTTGGTCTTATTTTGCTTAAGAAACACGGGAATCTTAGGAAAACACAAGATGACTACGGCAGCATTTAAATGAAATCATGCAGCAGAGCACTTTTATTAATAGAACCAGCCGAGATAGGCAGTGTGATGTCTCTAAACTCACCTGGAGTTCGTTTTGCTGGGTCACCATCATTTGCACGTGTGCCGCTGGACTGGCTGGAGTTCAAGAGAGTACAGATGCACCTGTTTTCATTCTTCTGGGAATTGTGATCTTTGGGTCAAGGGGGAAAGGTCTCTATCTCACCATGGCTTCTGGAGGACTCCAGGGCTTCGTTGAAGGTGGTTTCCATGACGGAAGCTGGAGAGTAGCTGGAAAATAGACATCGCGTTTCAACCGGGAGCTCTTGGCTATGTGAGGTATTGTTGTAGGTAGTGGTCTAGATTTTTACCGAAGAATAGAATGTAAAACTCCCAGTCACATTGTGAGAATAGAGCTACTAGTATTCCCAATTTACAGATGTGCAAATCATAGCCTGGAGAAGTTAAATGAATTAAGCGAGGTGTAAATTAACTATTGGGAGGCAGTCTAATGCCCAACAGGCCCTATCCTTAACCACCTCACTGTATTGCCTCCCACATGAGCATGTAAAAACTAGAAAGTATGTGTTCGAGAATATCAGCCAATGCCTCAGAAGGCCATTAACTTTGTAGGGTAGTTGTTGAAGCCAAGAAAGCCCTTGAAGACATTGCCTTGCCAGCTAAGAGACATAGTGCCAAAGAGTGTGGATTGGACAGCTGGCTGCTGTTACCTCTGATGCAAGGTGAGCAGGTAGGAACAGGATGCAGTGCCCTTGGCTGAAGTTGCGTCATTGGACTGTGGCCACAGAAAAGAGGAGAATTCCTGTATGGACTGAGCTTTGCTCTCTGAAACTTTTTGTTCCATGGTATCAATAGCTACGGGAAAGGCATGGCAAATAAAAATGTTTGCCTGTAAAGTGGAGCCCTAATTTACAGTAAGATTACTACAGAAAGGCTCAATACCCTGAAACCCAATTCAGTTTCTATTTCTGTTTCCCACCTGGGTTTATGGAATGGGAGACAGCTCATCTCATGTTCATTCTCACTGGATTCCTGTATTTTTTTTTCTTTCTTTCTTTCATTTTTTTCTTTAGAGAAGGTGAGGGAAAGGGGGAATGGGGAAGGGGAGAGAGAGAATCTCAAGCAGGCTCCACGCCCAACATGGAGCCTGACGCAGGATTCGATCTTACAACTCTGAGATCACGACCTGAGCCAAAACCAAGAGTTGGACGCTTAACTGACTGAGCCACCCAGGCGCCCCAGATTCCTGTGTTTTCACCCCTGCCCTCAGTTTGTAGAGTTTAATTTCCAGGAACTGGGAAACAAACAAACAAAAGCAACAGCTAAGACACCTGAACTAGAAAAGCAGTGCTAAGGGCTGGGAGGTGAGGCCCAGAGAGAGCAGAGGGACTTGCCCAAGGTCGCCCCATTGACTGGTGGCAGAGCTGGGATTAGAAGTCAGGTTTCCTGACTCTGGCTCTTTCCATTGTTTTATCTGCCTGTGGGGATTGCTCTCTTTGCTCCAAACAGCAGAACATCACCTATCTTTCAAACTTGTCTTAAGTCTTTTCTGGAATGATATGAGGTAGGGCATATGAAAATGCATTCACACACATACTTCATTGAATATTTCAGTCTCTTCGCATATGGTCATGTTATATTGTGAACTGAGTGAGAACATGACTTGGGGTCTCCCACAGACAGGACACCCGCGTTAGGAAATATTGTGAGCACATGTTTCTTATATTGCTTTTCCAGGCACGGAAGTGCCATTTTCCACGCATAACTTATCTACTTTCTCTTATTATATATCCTTGATCTGCTAATTAACTTCTGTTCCACCGAATACTGATGTTATTTTATTCTTATTTAAAATAATTAATATATACATAGTACCTCATAGCTTGGCCATAACACCTTTGAACATTTGGCAGGTAATCCGTCCCTCATCTGCTCAAAAAGTTCTGAATACGGAATGCTTTTTTTCCTGAAGGTTGGCACAGTCTCCCTTGGCAGCCAATCCCAAGGCGGGACTGCATTGTCTCTCTTTACCCCTTGGTGTGACTATTCGTGCGGTTTACTGCAGAAACGTTACTCTAGTAGATTACAGGGGGTGTCCCACACTTTTCGGGGGTGGGGGTGGGGTTCTATAACACACCCTCCATAATCCCTTTTAGAATCTGAAAAACTCTGAAATCCAAAACGCAGCTAGTGCCAAAGATTTCAGGTAAGGGACTAAAGATGGGTACTAACCTGACGTGGGGGTTGCAGTCTTTGCTTTTGATGCTGCCGAAGTGCCATTTTGGGAGAGCCACAGAAACTGACGCATCTGAACTCAGTCTATACCTTTTGAGACATCTTTTTGGAGGATTTTTTCAAAGGAGTCTGTCCTTTAGCTGCAGAAGTGCTGCTGCCTGGTAAACTGCGAGCAAAAGTGTTGAGCAGTCCTTCCCCCCAGATACCTGGGCAAGTCCCAAGGACACGGTGATCTGGAATGAGTATTTCCTGCAGCTTAATTACATTGACTAGGGACACCATCAATAACAACATTCACGCTTATGATCATACTTCCTCTAAAGCTTTGATTTTCTACCTGGGAACGAGATGCCATTAAGGAGGAAGGAGAGGAGAGCTTTGTATCTTTATTTAATAATGAGTCAGGCTTAAATCATGAGACAATTATTCAAATGCCCCAAACATCATTTCATTTAAATGAGAATGCTTCTTAGACCTATTATAAAACCATAAAAAGTACATTCATCAGGAAACATGAACACATATTGTAACTGGATTACATGAGATTGTCTGAGCTAAAATGAGTTACAGAGAAAAAAAAATATTTTAAACCCTCCCGATTCATTTATCTGGAGCTTATAATTTTATGTTCTATTCCCAGGATCATTGGGGTTCACTGTCACTGCGCTGACGAGGCTGTGGTGCCTCTCCATGCTTTCCAGAAGCCCCTGTCTCTTGGATGGCGCTCTAGAGACCCAGAGCGGTTTAATCGTTTTCGGAGACTAGTGTCTCGTGTCTGGAGAGCGTGGTGCCGGGAAACATCAGCCTCTTCTCCCCAGCAGCAAGGAGGCTCTTCGTTGTCTGGTTTCTAGCCCATGTTTCACATACCTACGTAATGAGCAACTCCGTCCGCCCTCGTGGAGACTTCTTTCTCCTTCCTCGCTGTGTGATGCTAACTCCCTGCCTTCTATTTTCTAGATCTGTGTGCGCTCTCAACTAGGGCTGGAACACATTTGCCTGAGTAACCATATCACACTTACAAATCTTGTGTCCCCATTCGACTAGCAGACCCTGGGAGGCCACTCTTCCAGTCAAATGACTTGACTCAATGTGTCCTTTAGGTTCAGAACCCTGTAGATAGACCCAAAGTATGATCGATCCAGTTTTCCAAAAGGAATAACTCTGTCAGCACGGTAAGCCAACTTGTTGTCAGATATCTCCTCAAAATGGATACCAGTTGGGTTCTTAAGAAACTTCTCTTCTGGGTTCCATATCTTCAATGAGAGCAAGGTTCATAGTCGAGCACTGTTTAGCAGGGCTGCTGCAGCATTGATTTGTACACCCCATAACCCTGAGGGCCTCCTGAGTCGTGTGACTGGTGCCCGGAAGCTTGTGCAGTGTGCAACCTGAAGAACCAAATATGGCAGCTCTTGTTAGCCTCACCCTTTATAAGTAAATATTCCAAGAAAACGGGACTCATTGAACCATTCTCAAGTCCATACATTCCAGTATGTATGGGATTTACATAAACCCCAAGTGCTTAATACTCCTACAAACCCTGCATTTCTATCTGGACAGGATCACTACACCAGAAGACTGGATTTCAAGCTTAAGCCATAGAATGATGATCAGAATTGCACTTACCACTCTTCTGAGTGGCTTTGGCCTTGGGCCAGGTATCCGCTAGCTTCGCTGAGCAAGCTGGAGCTCCAGCTGTCCCTGCTGAGTAATGTTTGTTAAGTTGTCTTTCATCACATTCCATTCCCTCTCATGTTTACTCACTCCTAAGAAGCAGTTTATAAATGACAAGCCTTGACTATTTCTAAACAAATTGTGAAACTCATGGCATCTATGAGGCCAGTCGCAGCCTCTCTGAACCGGCACCATGATGAGCACATGAATGGCCATCAGTTGAATGGTAAGAAATTAGCTAATCTCTCAGCACATATTTAGTTAGCACCTACTGTGTGCCGGCTGCTATGACCGATGGGGATGCAGATAATTAGAAGAACAGCCTATGTTTTCTGAGTGTCCACGTAGTTCCCATGTGGTGATTCTTTTGATCTTACAACAACGTCATTAGTTCACTGGCACTATCTCTGTTTTGTAGAGGAGGAAACGGAGGTACAGAGCAGATAGAGTAACCCAAGGGCATGTAATTAATAAGTGGTCCCATGGCGGTTTGAATCCAGGTCCTGCTGGCTCCCCATTTTGTGCCCTGAACTACTGGCCTCTACTGTTCTTTCCAGGCTGGCCAGGATGTAGCTTCTGTCTTTGTAACTTGTTCCCTAACAGGCTGATACAGTTGTAGATAGAGTGAATGTAAATTCTTTATAACAAGCAAGAACTAAGATCCTTATTTATGCCAACTAAATAGTATTGATAGCACAAATTAGGAGTGACCTCAAGAGGCACTCTGCCCCGTTAACTAACTTCTGCCAGAAAGAGACAGCTGGGCTCTTGGCTCTGATGGTCTTCCTCAGTGAGTTAATCACAAAGAACTCTGCACACCAAGTCCCTTGTTCTTTCCCTTGGAACTACACTTCACAGCTGACTCACCCCGCCTGTTCCACCAGGAGTTATGCTACTCTGATTTAGTCATGTTAAAAAAGCATATGGAAGTGTTGCTCCTGCCAGGATGGGGCATTGCCCACTCTGAACATTTTCCAAGCTACAGTCATTTCCACCAGGCTCTTTGGGGGAGGTCTCTGGGGCCTTAATTAAAATCCTTGAACCAGTGTTTAAGGAGCATCCCAGCTTCCCCCTTGAGCCCACCGGTGACTTCGTGGGCAGGCTCCCCTGAGCCTCTAGCTGGGGCACAGACCCTCCATTTTCAGGGGAGAATGCCAGCTCTACCTTTCTCTCATTTAGATGCCAGCCTTTAGCAGAGGTCTAGCCTGGGGCCTCCAGCCTATCAACCTGGGTCTCCGGCCTTGAAGAAGCAGCACTGAGGAAGACGGGCTGGAGGATGTGGGTCTCCGAGCCTGCCTTGGGTATGTGCTACGTTCTGTCTTTGCTTCAAATCAGAGCTCCAGAGAGCAGCATCCTGGGACCTTCCCTCCCCATAGAATCACCTTGGCATTTCCCAAGGTGTTCTGAGAGACAGCCATATAAAAATCACTTTTTTTTCAATATTAATTGTCATGCAGGACAGTATTCAACCTGTCACCAAATGCCTTACACAAATTTCCACACGAACAAATGCTTTTAAAACCTACAATTAAGCGGGGAGAAATGTCACAAAACGTTACTTCTGTTGATGAGGTCTTTCCTCCTTTCTGATAAGACCTCGTATTTGTCACCTTTGCCTTTAAGCAAGGAGGCCCGGAGCCCAGCCTCCGTGGTGGCATCGGCCTTTATGTGTGCTCACCCCAGCTTGTGCGGTCTCAGCACTCTGTTTTTAACTTCATTATCAGTTCTCTAGGTAGGTTTTGGAAAGACGCAAGGAATTGATTTTTATAATTAAATAAACATTTACTGAGTGGTGATTCTGTGCTAGGCATCGTGTAGCGGGGGAAGAGTTGAATTAGACACAGGATCACAGAGAATCATATCGAGCGAGCTTGTACATAACAACAGGCAAAGCTGACTGTATTAGGTTTCTTTTGGGGACAGAATCAAAAGGTTCTGGGGAGCAGAATGGAAGAAGCATGGGGAACCTCTGAGAGGAATTGATGCCTAGTCCAGGACATATGGTATTCAAGCTACACACTGGAGAATGAAAAGGAATTCATAGATGAGAAGAAAAGAAAGACAAGGCAGGACAGGTGGGATGTCATAGAACAGAGGTTCACACACTAAGGCCTGTGGGCCAGATCTGGCCGACTTCCTGTTTGTGTGTGGTCTGGGTGCTAAGAATGGTCTTGCATGTTTAAACGATTGGGAAAAAAATCAAAAGAAGTACATTTCATGACATGTGAAAATGATATGCATTTTATTTTTTTAAAGATTTTATTTATTTATTTGTCAGAGAGAGAGAGAGAAGGAGCAACAGTCAGAGGGAGAGGGAGAAGCAGACTCCCTGCTGAGTAGAGAGCCTGAAACAGGACTCGATACCAGGACCCTGGGATCTTGACCTGAGCCGAAGGCAGACCCTTAACCAACGGAGCCACCCAGGCGCCCCAATGATATGAAATTTAAGCTTCAGTTTCTGTAAGTGTAGTTTTTCCGGAACATAGACACACCCATTCTTTTACGTATTGCCTGCGTACTGGTGACGTTTGCACCAGGATTGGCAGCGTCGAGTAGTTTTGACAGAGACTGTATGGCCTTCAAAGCCCAAGATCTTTCCTCTCGGACTCTTTACTAAAACATTTTACCGAACCCTGACAGAGAAGCATAAATATGGAGTGTCGTTTTCCTAGAACAGCAAATTGGGCTGATAAAGTTGGTGCATGGGGCAGAGAAAATGCCTGAAAGAAAACAGGGACCACATTTAAGAAGGTTTTGAAAGGTATGTCTTTAGAACTTCAGTTTACAAGTAATGGGTTGTCATTGAAAGGCTGTGAATGACGGAAGGTCATTATCCTCGGGAATGACATGATCATGTCTGTGTTTGTGAAGAAAACCGTGCAGACTGAGACAGGGCAGGATTGAAAGAGGAGGCCAAGCAGAAGAAATAAGTATGGGAAGAGTATTCTGGGCCAGTTTTATTTTCCAAATAACCATGTGGTGATTTTCATGGCCCCTCATGGGTTGAACTTTAAACTCTGAATACCAGATGTGGGATCTTTTTCCTTGCCAGGAAAGGTGTTTACTTTCATCTTTCCCAACTATTTGAAAAATATGCATTGCATTTCTTCGGATTCCGGATTGTACTGCTAGAAATACAGTTTGATAAAGAATAAGAAAAAGGCTGGGCTATGTCAAGCAAACAGAGGCAGGCTTCATGAATTTAAGTGTAAAATAGGAGGGGGTGAAATTTTCACACTGGTTTTCTTTCTTTTCATTGTCAAAATTGAGGCTTCTTTACAGTGTTAGACCTATGGAATCTAGAAATCATTGAAAGAAAAAATAAAATCCTAGATTCAAAAGGCTAAAAGTAGTTGTGGGTGTTACAGTTTATCAGCCTCATATTTTATCTGTTCATTTATACAATAAATATCAAACATCACTCCCTTCCTCTCTTTCCCTCTCCTTCTTCCTCTCCATATAACGTACATATATATATATATGTACGTTATATGCCTGTATATACATATGTGTGTGTGTATATATATATGTATGCTTACTAAAAATATTAAAAATTATTTTCTGTTGAAGAGCTGAAGCAACATGTATGAAATGTTAAAATAATAATACCAGAAGAACATGATTATGAACCATAGAAATGCAGAGGAGGAAGCAATTGGAGAGGCCTAGGAAGATGGGAGGATTTGCTTAGCATGACAAACCAGGGGAAGGTATTCTGGCAGAGGGCCTAGCAGGTGAAAATAAAAGAAGCTTTGAGGTAATAGGTACTGGGAGACCCAGAGTAACTTTGGGAGCAGGTTCACGTTGCCGGGAATTGAGTAAATGTATTCTATGTACTAAGCACTGTGCTACACCATGGGGAGATCAAAATGAATAGGACCTGGTTCTTGCCCTCAGGGAGCTTACAGTCTGCCAGGGGGAATAATTAAATAATTACAATAGGGGCACCTGGGTGGCTCAGTTGTTAAGCGTCTGCCTTCGGCTCAGGGCGTGATCCTGGAGTCCTGGGATCAAGCCCCGCATCGGGCTCCCTGGTCCGCTGGGAGCCTGCTTCTTCCACCCCACCCACCCCCCACACCCCCGCTTGTGTTCCCTCTCTCGTTGGCTGTCTCTCTCTCTGTCAAATAAATAAAATAAAATCTTTAAAAATAAACAAATAAACAAATAAATAATTACAATAGATGTTGAGTTCTGTAATGCAGGCAGAATTACAACCCACGCTGCTCAATTGGCAGAAGAGAATTTTAGGGATGTTTCTGTGATGTTATCTGTTGGTTGGAACATCAGGGGATAGATGTCCCCTGAGTATCCAAGACAGGTCTGGGGCTGGTTCTAAGGTTGGGAGGGAGGGGAGAAGGGGATAGTAGTTGAGGGTGGGCTGGGGTCAGGGGTAGAGGGAGAAAGAAAGACAGAGATGGACTCATCTTCTCTTTTCTCATATATCAAGGGTCTTGGTCCACAAGTTCTGCCCCAAGGCTGTGTTTGCTACTGTTCTTAGGTGTCCATGTCTCTCTTGTTTGGGTCTTACTAGATTAGTAAAATACTGGATCACCATCTTCTTTGAATAATTATTTGAAGATAAGGAAACATGTGGGGACAAATGTAGTGATACATTTTCCTCTGCTTAAGGACTAGTTACTTCTTAACTGTGTGAAAAGAAAATACCAACCTAATAAAAGCAGAAGATTCTCAGGTTTTATGTCTCTTGACCCTGTAGCTTAACTTCAGTTTACCTGCCAGCAAGTGAACTGTGTATCAGTCAACAAAAATTAATTAACAGTAATTTCTTCTACAATCAAAGAAAGCAATCTTCATGAAACAATACTAAATTGCCCAGTGACCTCACTGTAGCTTACTGCTAGGGTATGTTCATGACTCATGACATATCAAGCGAACACCAGCCCAACCGTGGGAGACCTGGATGCTGATTCCAGGTCCACCATTCACTAGGTGTGTGGTTAAGACACTAGGGACTCCCTTTCTCTGGGACTCATTTTCCTTTGATCCCAGGATCTCTTATGTCTCTTTCAGATCCAAATCACCATTTTGTTTTTAATTTCTTATAAGCTCAGTACACTTACATTATAGTATCCTTGGGGAAATGCTCTTTTCATTATTTTACAAATGGAATGATCTGGACTTCTGATAGTAAAAGGATCCAGTAGGACATGAGCTGAGATACAAAGCTCTTCTTTTGACAGCTAGCAGTTGGCATGACTTTTTTTTTTTAATTAGTTTCAGAGGTAGAATTTAGTGATTCATCAGTTGCATATAACACCCAGTGCTTATTACATCAAGTGCCCTCCTTAATGTCCATTACCCATTACTCCATCTCCCCACCTACCTCCCCTCCAGCAACCCTCACTTTGTTTCCTAGGGTTCAGCGTCTCTTATGGTTTGCCTCCCTCTCATTTTATCTTTCCTTCCCTTGCCCTATGTGCATCTCTTTTGTTTCTTAAATTCCACATATGAGTGAAATTGTATGATATCTGTCTTTCTCTGACTGACTTATTTCGCTTAGCATAATGCCCTCTAGTTCCATCCATGTCACTGCAAATGGTAAGATTTCATTCTCTTTGATGACTGAGTAATATTCCAGTGTGCATGTGTGTTTGTGTTTGTGTGTGTGTGTGTGTGTGTGTGTGTGTTTTATCTTCTTTATCCATTCATCTGTCGATGGACATCTGGGCTTTTTCCATATTTTGGCTATTGTGAACATTGCAGTTGGCATATCATTGGAGGAGCCATGAGGAGACATGGCTTTTTGTTTTCTTGGTTGGAAAATGACCAGGGAAAGTCTTGGGCTGGCTTTGCTCCCAAACTGGAAGGACTCCACTGTAGGTGTGATTGACCAAATCCTTTCCCTCATTTTGCAATATCCAAGAACAATTGACAAGGACACTTTCTGGGTGGCCATATCTGAAATAATCTCAGCCACTTAGCTATTCATATAATGCAGGGAGCCTGGAGATTTTGCTTAGGAAAAGGAATCCTTTAGAATTTCTGACTTTGCAGCACTACTGGAGAAGAAGAAAAAAAGAATCCCTGAGGTGGTCTTGGTTAGTGTCCATGACTCTTGGTTTGGGGACTGCAGAGTGACAAACTTGGATTTACAGGTAATCTTGGGCAACAGGCTTCACCTCCAAGCTTCAATGTCCTCATCTGTAAATTGATAAAATAGTACTTAGTTCATAGAGTTGTTCCAGTGTTTAAATTAAATAATATAATGTATTAAATGTCAGGCACTCTGCTTGGTGCAAACAGAGTGCTCAAAACATGGTAGTTGCGGCTGTTGAGGTCATGACCATTGGAATCTATCTCATCCTTTTCGTGTCTTTAGTCCCAGTTGACTGCTAGGAGATATGATTATTGCAATCGGGTACAATTCTTTAGCATTATCTTTTCCATGGGTAATGAGAAACACCTTGGGCATGCTGCCCAGGAGGGAATCCTTCTTTTGGTAATATTCCATATAGTTCTCACACATTAGTTTTGAATTAGAGTTGGAAGGGGTGTCTGTGGTCTAACCCTGGTTCCAGGTGACACATTTGATGGTTCAGTAAATTTGATTTCTATTCAGTACATGTTGATTGAACATTTATGCTCTGCTACCTGTTTATGAGATTTGATTGATCCAAACTAGATTTCAATGATAGACCAAAATGTATTTTTACAGAGACATACAGTCATAAAAGGAGGAACAACTTTGAATGTGACAACTGTATTGGACATTGTTGGTGTATCACCATCAACTCTCCTTTTCTTCTTAGAGAACCCCATTTTTTTCAGGTACATCCACTGTTCCTACATTCAGTCCATATGCATCAGGGGAAGCTGAGCTTATCTTGACCTCCACCATAAGCCTGATGAGTCCAAGAGTAGTCTTATCCCACTTGTTAGGCACTAGCACACCAGTGGGGATCCAGACTTCAAGTTAGGTAAACAAGACAATCTACATGTTGTCTAAATGGATTTGAGTTGGGTTTTCTGTTATTTGAAGTCAAAAGTATTCTAACTAATACATCCACTTAGCATGAATCAATTCTGTGTATAAATACTGCAGACTTTTTGACCTGTTTACCCCTCTTACAAGTTTCTCTCAATATTGGGTGGCAAATGGCTGTCAAGTACAACTGGCCTGGAGATGCCATGAGACAGAATGACTAATACATAGTCCCAGGCAAGGCCAGCAGACCTGTGCTTATATTTCTCAAGTGTCATATGACAATATTAAGTAATGGAATTTAGAATTTTGTATAATTTAGAGCAAAGAGTGGGAAAAAAGTATATAGTTTATTGGTAGGGAATTCTTCTGCCCCTCTGAACTGCTGTACTTACTCAACCCTAAAAAGGTGGAGTGACACATTTAGTTGATAAATTTGGGAAAAACAATTGTAAATGTTTAGCTTAGCTCATCATTTTCTTCTTCCTTTTGGGATTGGGCCTGCCTAAGGGAAGCAGGGATTCTCTTCTACCCTCCGTGTTATAAGTCTTACTTGGACAAACTCATGTGAAGTCTGCCCTGACCCAGGTTTGGATTGTGATTGGATGAGTAAGTCTGGCCAGCCCCATCTGGCTCTTACTAAGTTATTTAGCTCACCCTACACTTGCCTCTGTGACTAATAAGAGTGATATTTTGGCTACCATCTTTATTTGCTTAATTTATTCCCCCAAATGTTTAGAACCTAGGTTATTTTTTTTGACACCCAGCAGAGTTGATTCTCATTATAAATAAGGAATTGTCAGAATTCACTGCCTAGGGTAAAAACACTGTAAGAATCATGTGCCACTAATTAAAATGGTAGAACAGATCCCCTCTTGCATAGCTTCCTTTCCATCTTTAGTTAAAATTAATTCTTAGCCACTTGGGTCATCAGTCTTTTGAAAAGTTGATGAAATATTCAGACCTTCTCCCCCCAAAAATGCACAAACACACAATTTTTTATACAGTGTTGGAATATGCATGCAATACTCTCCAGACCTACCCATGTAACCCTTATGGGTCTACATATCAATGGTTAAGACCCCTGAGGTAAATCCTCAGAAGATAGCTCACTGAGCAGTGAGTATAAATTGAAGAAGAAAGAAGCCTGCAAAGGACAAGGCTTTGATGCTGAAGGTGACTCTCGGTGGTACCCTGGGAAACCACATCCAATATGGAGAGGGAACTACATATTGGAGCTGGATACTGACTGAGTTCTGGGCATACTACAAAGGTGAAAGTTCAGAATTCAGTCAGGATTCTAGCAGGAAACAGAATCACTCAGAAGCTTTAAACAAAGAGACTTTAATGAAGAGACTACCACTGAAATGTAGGTAGTATTATAATAACTAAGCTGGGTATTGAGGCTTTCAGGCTAGCAACAGTAGAGAAGTGTTGCCCTCAGGGCCAAAGGAGCAAGGAGAAGAAATAGTGTTACCAGGCCTTGTCAGGACTTGGATAGTTTCCTTAGAGGGAGCCGTAGGCACACAAGATTGCAAACATGCCCCCAACATGTTCCCTGCCCACTGAGCTCTTGCTGGGGCCTCCCCATTGGCTGCCCTCAACTAGGAGATAGGGGAGCTGGTGGGATGCATTCTATGGGGGAAGCTTCCTGGGGCACAGAGTAGGGTAGAGAAGAGTAAAGAGTGAACACAGGATATAAACAGAACAACCAGGATAGAGGATGAAGCGAAACTATAGAAAAGGGCAAGGTTAGAAATCTGAATGGTACTTACAGGAGCTGAAGAGGCACTGGCAGGGGCTTGTCAGTGTGTATGGACTAGAGATGTGTGCTGAGGACCAAGTCCTGAAGAAAGGTAATCTGAATGTGAAAGAACAAAGCCCGAGAGCCCTTTACAAAAAAATTTACCCACCTCTGCCCTAGACTAAAAGATAAATAGCTCTTAAATTATATATCTGGGTACTATAAGCAATTTAGAGCAGAGAGTAAAGTTTGTTGGAACCACTTGAATTTTAAGAGGTTTTCAGGAGAAGGCAAGCCAAGATACATTTGTTTTTACTGGTCTTTTGCTCGTATGTGCATTTCAAAATGCTAGGATTAATTTCCGGCTATGTAAACAAAAAATGGAAATTACAATGTACACAGAAAAGTAGAAAAACATTTCAACCTACATGTAGTTTATTTTTATGATCTTATAATCTGAGATTATACCTATTTCAAGAGTAAGAAAAATTAAATCAGCAAGAAAAATCCCAGACTTCGTTGAAAAGATGATGGGCAGAGTAGATCACCTATTACTGTTGATAAAAGATCCAGCCGTATGAAAAAAAAGAAAAAGGAAGAATGACTCTCCATCTTGACTGAAAATAATGGGTGAGAGTAATTAAATGATTCAGCTTAATCTTGAACTGACATTTCACATTCATCTCAACCTGCCAAGCCTTTGAAGCTCCACAGTGACATCATTTTAATACTGGGGCTTTCAAGAGCTTTCTAAATAGGTCAGCATTTCATGTAATCTTCAGACTGTCACTAGATGTTTTGGATATTTTTTTGGTAAGAACAGGTGTTCTTTTGAACCTTCTCCTTTAAAAAAAAAATACAGTAATTCCATCTGATGGCATGATTTATAAGCCTAGCATTATCAGTGGCTTGTGAACAAAAAATAACCAAATAAAATGCATGCCTGATGGTACCTTCAGTCAAAACTTTTCCATTTCCAAAACCATTCCTTAAACTAGACCAGTAATAATTTACATTTTAGATGGTTGCTTCTCTACTAAGAGCCCACCAATGTTATAAACAGAAGTCCCCTTTCATGTTCCATTTAAATTTGCATGTGTTACAAAATGATTAAAGAAGACAATGTAGGTGTTACAAACAAATCTTAACCCTTTGTGAAGCAATCTATTTGGAGAACTGGAAAATGGGGCAGAAGGCAGGAGGCTAGTACAGGATAAAGAATAAGGAACAAGGAAGCAAGTATAGAGCCCAGAGTTGGTTGGGATTTAGAGATTGGCTGACTGGATAATACTCTGTTTCTGGTAAAGCTGAGCATTTACAGGGACACAAAAGCTATGTGTTTTCATTTGCTGACGTGGCACTTTGGGCAGGAGACGCTCCATTTTGGCCTTAGAAAGTTAAGCCCATGTAATTCTATAAAGGTTGAACCATCAGCCAGGATAGACATGTCCAAGATAATTAAAAATGAAAAAAAAAAAAAGAGAGAGAAATGCTTATAGGAGGTGGGGAAGTGGGCTGGAGAGAAGAAATCTAAAGGCAAGATGGGAGTTAGAGGATGGCCAGTGATCTCTGGGAGTTTTTCCAGTAGGGGAAAGGCTTTCCAGAAGAAGCCATTCTTCTCAGGCCAGCAAAAAGACGTGTGTATACTTTAGGCATCCTGGGTCTTAGGATTTTTGCCTGGAGAACCATTTGGAAAGGGTTTGACCTTCTCTGGAAGATATAAAAGTGGGATTTATCTCAAGCCGAGAATGAGAAACAAGGTAGCAGAAAACAGAACTAGGTTTCTTAGGGCATCAGCCAAAAAAGTTGAGCAGGAACCACACGGTGTTGATTCTGGGTGATTGCTGTGGCTATAGGAAAGAGTAGTTCTAATCCCAGGCTCTAGAATCAAATGACCCAAGTTCAAATCCTGGCCTGATCCATCCAGCTGTGTATTCTTCAACCAATTACCTAAGCCTCCTTGTACCTCACTTCCCCATCTATAAACTGGGGATAATAAAAGTACTTACCTAATAGGGTTGTTCTGAAAGTTAAGTCACATAATGCAGGCAGAGCACCTACCATAATGCCTGACCCAGAAAGTCATCAATAATGTTACCTAGTATTGTTTAAAATGTGCTTACAGTTAGTTTGTATGCTACAATTCCTTAAACCGTAGTCAACTAATTATTTTCTCATCAAGTAACTAGCTAAGTGAGCTATATCTGATGATTGATGATGTTAGGGAGAAAAAAATTTTCTCCTGCCTCTCTAGGTTCTTTGGCTGGTCTAATGATCAAATTAACATAAAACATTAACAAGAGAAAAACAAATGTAATTATGCATGTACGGAAGCCCCGTAAGAATAAAAGACCCAAGGACAAGCTGGGGCAGTTGAGGATTATATGGCATCTTGGGCTAAAGAATGGAATATGGGCCTGCCTGGGGCTTCAAAGGGGAGGAAGGTGATTCAGTGGATGATAAGAAGAGCAGGTGTTTGGTAATTGGATATTTGTCCTGCCATACCGATAAGTCATAGATTTAAAAAGAAAAGAAAAAAAAATGTATGTCTTGGTAATAGCTCTTTTTCCAGGCCAGGCCTCCTTCCTAAATTCTTTTAGGTAATTTAAGGGAGCAGTAAAGTTTTACTTAAGTCTGCTGGGTCTCAATTGCCTTCAGCTCAACATAACCCATATCCCAAAGTGGTGTATTTGAGGAAACTTGTTTTGAACCCCTTCAATGATTAAAGAAGAGAAATGAAGAACAAATATGTGGAGCTTAAATTAGATCCTTTAAATCTATAAATTGATATTCTAAATTCTTATGTTAGTATTGGAGGAGGTCATCAAGAGGACTTGGCCTCCAGTTGTCTTGCAAGCTGGACCTGGTAAATCAGCCTCCTCACATTCTCCCCTGTCCTTGGAATGTATGTTCTGTCCACCATTCTCCCAGTAGGTTGCAGCCTTGAGAGATCATCTGGACCATCTGGACTGAATTTGTGACTGAACCCAGTAAGACCTCTACATAAACTTCTAAGATTCTTATTAGCTGGCACAGAGATCTACTTATCTCACGGCCACCCAAGACAGAACTCATATGCAAGTTCCTTGCTTATTTAGAGTGGTCTGCCTCTTTCTTCAATCTCTTCTTGCCCTCTGAGTATGGGGGGCCAGTTTCAAAGTTCAGCCAGGGAAATTCCAAGGCTAGGAACTGACAATAAGGAAGTAGAAGCAAGACCACTGAAGAAATTCACAGCTTCCTATTGATAGTCACCAGTATTTTTTAATATGCCTTATAGTAAAAATGAAAGAAATGCTCAAAATGCTTATCTGTACTTAGATAAACCATTAAGGCTGGTCTGGTGGGTTGGCAGGTAGGACAAGCAACCCGACAGCAGAAGTTTGTATAAGGTTGTCTGTACAGGGGGAAGGTGCCTCCTGGGAAGAGATAGGGAGGGCAGCCTGCCTGCTATAGCTATCATCCACCAGCTCTGTACCAGTGATTCAGCTACGGACACTGAAGAAGCTGTTGTTATGGAAAATGTTATATTAAACACACACACACACACACACACACACACACACACACACACACACGGGCAGTGCTTAGGGAGAGGGACTCTCTCATTTCATTCAATATTTAACCAGTACTTACCTGAGCACCTGTTACGTGCTCAGCATTGTGCTGGACATGCAGTAGTGAGCAAAATAGACAAAAACTTGTGCCTTTGTCTATATTCCATGGTGATGGAGAAAGTCAGTATGGGGAGGAAAAATAATTTTCCCTCTACCCTTCCAAGTTCTTGGCTGAGACCACTGTAATAAAAGGCAGATTAGGGGCACCTGGGTGGCTCAGTCGTTAAGCATCTGCCTTCCACTCAGGGTGTGATCCCAGGGTTCTGGGATCGAGCCCCACATCAGGCTCCCTGCTCCACTGGGAGCCTGCTTCTTCCTCTCCCACTCCCCCTGCTTGTGTTCCCTCTCTCGCTAACTGTCTCTCTCCCTGTCAAATAAATAAATAAAATCTTTAAAAAAAGGCAGATTAACAAGAGAAAAACACTTTAAACAAGAGAAAAATAAATAGAAGTTTAATATCTCATGTGTACTTCAGAGATACCCAGGAAAATGATAAACTTCCCCAAGGTGACCCAAGCTACCACCTTAAATACCATCTTCTGCTAAAGACCAAGAAAAAGAAGTGTGTGTGTGTGTGTGTGTGTGTGTGTGTGCGTGCGCGTGTGCAGGGGACTTATGGGAGGTTACCGGGAAAGCACAGTAAACAAGGATAAGGTTGTTATGCGGATTTAAGTGAGTGTGTTCTTCATTGATTAGATTTTCTTGTGATTTACAGTCATGCTTCTCTTCCTGGTATGGAGAAGAAGACACTTACAAATGGAGATTTCCTTAATTTATGTAAATTTCTTTTACAAAAGGGTAGCTTATAGGCTGTTTTCAGAGATTCTCCTGTGCCTGCTTTTTCTCAAAAATAACCAGCTCAAAATAATTCTTATGCCAGAGACACATATTTTGGGATGGCATATTCTGCTCTCCTTTATCAGACAAGAAATAAGTAAAATATGTACTATATTGGACCGTTATAACTGATAAGAAAATAAGCAAATAAGCAGGGCAAAATGATGGGAAGTGTCAGGGTGGGATAAGGTTTGTAATTTTAGGAAGAATGTCCAGAGAAGGCTTCAGTAAGATGGTGACATTTGAGTGAAGACATCAAGGAGATATGGGAATGACTCACATTGGTACCTGGAGAAAGAACGGTCTGTATCAGTGGTGTGTGCCCACTGGGTTCAAGGAATAGCAAGGAAGCTGTCGGGGCTGTAGCAGACTGAGCAAGAGGGAGAATTGTATGAGATAAGGTCATTTCTTCCTGGAACCTTGGCCCACCGAGGACTCCAGGGAACATGGGGCCTCCCTGGCCTCTGAGGGATAGTAGTTAGGAGAGGTACTTGGTGATAGTGCCCCTGGCAGGGGCATCAGAACTCTCAGGGTGGGCATCGGCAGCAGGGGCTGCAGTGAGGAGTTCTCAAGCAGCTTCTCAGACAGCAGGTACCCTCCAGCTTGGCCAGAGAAAAAGAGAAAGCAAGCATCATGTTGCAGAGACTAAGGGACAGGTTTGGGAGACAATCTCTTAGGTCTCAAGCCAAACTGGGTAAAGCTAATCAGACATCTCAAGTCCCACACAATCTGTGGAAACAAGAGTCTATGGTGTTTTGGTTACCAACAAGCTAGTGAGTATTGGAGAACCTGGAGTTATATCAGATTATCTAGTTTATTTACACTAACCTATAGCAATTTAAAAAATCAGTTTACATTTTCAAGCTTTTCCCTTTTCCTTATGTTTGTGTTCTTGGAGGTGATGTTGAAAAGGCCAGGACGGTTGTGGGTTCTTATCTAACTACAAAAAATAAAAAAATAAAAAATAAGTAAAAAAATAAAATCAGGGAGGAAATTTACATTGTGAAAGTATGGTCAGTGTTGGGAAGGAAACATTTTACTCTACCTTTCAAGATTCTTTTGGCTGTTCTAAGAATTAAATTGACATGAGGCAGATTAACAGGAGAAAATCAAATTTAATTACATACAATATGGAGAATCCACATAAACATGAGAGATTCCAAAAACAGTCAGGCAAAATGAGGTATATGTGTCATTCTGGACTAAGAAGGGGTAGGGCTCTGGGACTTTGAAGGGAAGGAAAGCAATTTACAGAAAGTTGAAAAAGAGTAAACGTTTGCTGGCTAAACAAATGTTTGCTGGGCCGTACAGAAACAATAGGACATAGAGAGGAATTTTAACAAACAGATTTTGCTAGGTTCCTCCCCATCTACCATTCTAGTTCATATTACACTATAGTTATCTATGGTAAGAACTCCCTTCCTGATACAAGTCCTCAATCTAAATTGTTTTGGGCAGTTAGGGGGAGCCTCTTTTTCTTCCTGAGACCCTGTTTCTTAAAAAATAATCAGCTTAAAATATTCCACATGCCAAAGAGACACATTTTGGGGTGGCAGTTTTATTTGCCTATATCTGCTTTTGCATGTCACAACTTTGTTCTCCTTCACCCCCTCTTCTTTAGTTCTTTGTAGGGGTTAACCAACATGAGGAGAACAAATTTATGGAATAAGTCAATATACTATAAGGAAAAATTGTTAAAGACTTTGAAATGAACCAAAAGATGACTGAGTGTCATCAGTGAAAACTAGACATTGTCTAACATATCCTTCCTGGTTATCTGATTCCATAGGGTTTCTGAGTCTTTCATTGTCTTTGAACTATTTAAGACCTAAATTGTAAATAACAGACAGCAATGCAAATGTCCTTGTCCATAGACATGCAAATGACTTTTTCTAGGGGATGTTCAATTTATTTACCTCCTTCACTGTGGAAGAAGTCAGTTTTGTATCTATTAAAAAACGAAATGCAACTGAATAAATTTAAAAGATCTTATTGCCTTTATTCAGCAACTCACGAATTGGGCAGCATCCAATCTAGTGGATAGAAAGGAGCTCAAAATAGCTATACCAGGCTAAGGGATTTTATAGGCAGAAGGGAGCAGGATAAAAAGCAGGTTGGTTATTCCCTATAGAGGCTGGCACAGGTCTAGCAGGCAGATTACTTAACTAACAGTGATCAGGGGATTCCTGATGGACTGGTTTAAGATTCCATTTGTGGCAGAGCTGAAACTGGAATTTTTTTTTTAAGATTTATTTACTTATTTTGACAGAGAGAGAGAGGGGGAGAGAGAAAGCGTAGGGGAGGGGCAGAGGGAAAGAGAACCTTAAGCAGACTCTTGATCTCAGGACCCTGAGATCACGACCTGAGCTGAAACCAAGAGTCGGCCACTTAACCGACTGCGCCACCCAGGCACCCCTGAAACTGTAATTAAATCTCTGGTTACTGAGAACTAGCATAAGTGACTCCATTTTAGGCCTATTGTTTTGTTTATAACATATCTATTAACCAAATTCATTTCAATATTCCTGAAATATGTATGTGTTTTCACTTTGGATTCTTTTTTAACCTGGCTTTAACATCTTAGTACTTCCCTTATTAATGAGTTAAGCAAAACTTTTTATTTTATATATCTTTATATATGTACATATTTATGCATACACATGCATTTTTATGTTTGTAATAACCACTTAAAAATCACTTGTTTTTTTT
The DNA here is from genome assembly GCF_017311325.1 of Ursus maritimus. Classification (NCBI taxonomy): domain Eukaryota; kingdom Metazoa; phylum Chordata; class Mammalia; order Carnivora; family Ursidae; genus Ursus; species Ursus maritimus. Next base: position 5,505,838 of record NW_024425452.1, on the reverse strand, counting down.
CATCATGGGGTGGGAGTCATGAGGAAGGGGGTCATGGGAAGGTGGTCAGCAGGAGAGGGTCAAGGGGAATGGGGTCAGTGGGAGGGGGGTCATGGGGAGAGGAAGCTCAGCGGGAGGGGGCAGCCCAATTGTGTGGTTTGGTGACCACCTGTGGTGTCACCTTGGGTTCCATGACCTCACATTAGGGGTGCTGGTTTTGCAGGGATGGGAGCAATGCAGGGGCCTGCTTAGTGCCCATCCTGCAGTGTCCTAAGGGTACCCCAGAAGTGTAGGTGTGAAGGTCAAGGGGAAGAAGAGAGCCTTCAGACTACCATGGGGAAGGTTGCCACCTTCCCCTGTCCCTCTTCCCAGCTGGTCCACTTCCCCCCGGGGGCGGTTTCTTCCCTGTGTGCCCCCATCCAACCCCACTGTACCTTCTCTGGGGCCTTGATTTATGGTTTACCCCTATTCTTGAATTTACTTTTTGGAAAATAGATTTTCCCAGAGTCTGTCCATGTGAGGCTCTGTTCAAGGTCATGAAAGGTCTGATGATAGGAGACAGGAAAGGATAAAGTGAGATAGCATGTCACATGGACATGAATGTGAGGAAGCAGGTCCAACATGGGGAAGCAGGTTGTCAGGGAGTTTCCACAAAAAGGTTATTTGAGCCAAACTTGGAGCAAAGACAGCAAGGATTGGTGATAGCTAGGCAAAGAGTGCTCACAGTAGAAGGGGGGAAATGTCTCTTGAGACTCCCGGGGGGACAATGTCTACAACAGGGCCAGTAAGGGCAGAGGCGCAGAGGCCATTAGGCAGGAAAAAGACCTCAGTGTTGGGGCAAGGGCCCAAAGGGGATTGTATCAACTTCACATTTTCCAGTGAGCTATGGAAAACTATTAGCTGGCTGGAGGAGAGGAGTGAAATATATATTATACATTATAGAGTAAGTTAAATAAAACCTTTCATTTTATATTTGTAAGAGAGTCATGTTTTTACTTTTTTAAAATAATCTTTTTTTTATTTGGGGAGACAAATTAATGTTCAAAGACTGGCATTGTCTTTGCCAGTAGTTTATTTAACACAAGATCACTGTGGGAATTATAATAATTTCACAAGCCAGAATCATACAGGATAATGTCTCTTAATAAACTACTAAAGAAATAACCTACTCCAAATTAGTAATAGATTAATCACACTATTGTTCCACGTAAGGGGAGGTGAAAGGAATAACATCCAAATTTAGTTGAGGTGTATACCTTTATGTGAGTCAGTACTCAGGAGAGATAGCTTAGCCAACCAAGAACTGAAGTCCAGTTGCCAGTACAAAAAGTAGAAGTGCCTTGTTGCTAGGGCATGTTGCTAGGAAACAATGGTACTGGTGTTGACGGGCAAGATGATCTTCTTCTTGGGAGATTGCTCTGATGCCACTGCTGGTGAGAGAGTCGCCTTTACCATGCCAGGAGCTAATTGCCCCAAGGTCTTCAGAGACCTATTTTATTTTTCAATTTTTTAAGTATTTTTTTAAATTGTTGAAGTATAGTTGAAATACAATGCTATATTAGTTTCAGGTGTACAACATAGTGGTTGGACAATTCTATATATTACTATATATTACAATTCTATATAGTCTCTCTCTATATTATATTACTAAATGTGGTTACCGTCTGTCACCATACAAAGTTATTAAGTATTATTGACTATATTCTCTATGCTGTACTTTTCATCACCATGACTTGTTTATTTTATAATTGGAAGTTTGTACCTCTTAACGAGGGTGTATCTTCATCTGTTCCCAGACCCACCTCCCCTCTGGCAACCACCAATTTGTTCTCTGTATTTAAGGGACTGTTGTTTTGTTTGTTCATTCATTTATTTTGGCTTTTAGATTCCACGTATAAGTGAAATCATACGGTATTTGTTCTTCTCTGTCCAACTTATTTCATTTAGCATGATACCCTCTAGGTTCATCCATGTTGTCATCTCACACCAGTCAGAATGGCAAATATGAGAGACAAGAAATATTAAGTATTGGTGAGGATGTGGAGAGAAGGGAACCCTCCGGCACTGTTGTTGGGAATGCAAATTCGTACAACCACTGTGGAAAACAGTATGGAGATTCTTCAAAAAACTAAAAATAAGAATACCATATGATCTAGGAATTTCACTATGGGGTATTTACACCAAAAAAATGAAAACACTAATTCAAAAAGATATATGCATCCCAATGTTGCATCATTATTTACTGTAGCCAAGATATGCAAACACCCCAAGTATCCATTGATAGATGAGTGGATAAAGAAAATGTGGTATGCATATACAGTAGACTGTTACTCCACCATAAAAAAAAAAATGAAACCTTGCCATTTCAGAGAGCTATTTTAGATCAACGGAGTTGTCTCACTCAGACTGAACACTCTCTGACAGTCCTCCCAAACTCTTGGTATTTATAGTCTAAATGTCTCTTGCAATAGTTGCTTCTTCATATATTTTTATTGATAAGCCACCCACGGGGCCCCTCAGCAGCTGAGCTATTGAGTTCTTATCAGTGAGAACAGGTGAGATGACATCCTGACACAATTTACTTCATTCTTATATAAAAACAACTTTTTTTGGTCTTTGTCATAAGTGAATTAAAACAGCTTCATTTCAGTCATAAACAAAGTGGATTTGAAATGATATCAAATCAATATACATCTTTTAACTATACTTTGCAGTTACACCTCTATAAAATAAGTAGTAAAGGAAGACCCAAAGATAAGAAGCAAGCGCCAAAATTTAAGTCAGTTCATTTCCTTCTATACTTCTATTTCATTCTTTTCTGTGGGTTTGAGGGTAAGCTCCTTGATGCGTGCTGAAGTAAGAAGAGGAAATAAATCATGGACTTACTTATCCTTTAGCTCGATTCCTATTTATAGATCTTCAGAATTTTCTTCTTCTCACTGTTGTTTTAACTTGCTCTCCTGGTTTCTTATTTTGAGAACGATTTAGCTTTTTTGTTGTTTTTAAAGAATAATGTACTTCTAAGTTGGATTGGAAAATTGTAAGATTAGAAATGATGTGTTTCTTTCCAAATTCCTGAAATACTTACTATTCATTATACTGCAGCCTGTGCTTAGCTCAATTACATAATGCAGTAGAACCTCAGAATCTAGTCGAGGATACACACAGGAAAAGAAAGTCAAATGAAACAGCACATTCAGACACTGGTAGCGTTCTTCACTATTTGAAAAGAAATGATGAATTCTCCACTTCACCAAAAGAGGTGGTGGTTTTTATGGAAATAGGAGCTTCCTATTAATTCCCCCTTTATACTCCTGGATTATTTTTGTTAGAGAATTAGTCTGTTTTTTTTTTTTTTTCAAAAGGCAAAATTATCATCACATGCCATTGAACAGAAGACCAACTCCTTGGAGTTTCTGTTATTAAAGTCGGTCTTAATCATTTCTGCATCACACAGTACAAATACCAGGTATAGTAAATGATAGTTCAAAATCTATGTTATCAGTGCTTTATACCCTGATGGAAGGAATGAGCTAAAGCAGGCTTCACTGAGCTTTCTGTGGGTATGCATGAGAGCAGGGTGCTGTGGATGCATTTTGGCATGAAGAAATGTATTTATTCCATTCACAATGAAAGTGCATAAAAGGGAGAAAATTACTGCAAAGTAACTTGTCTTCTCGCTGTGATCATGAAGAAAATATCAGCTGGGTCCATACATATCATCATCATGCCTTTCCTTAGGTTATTTGGGCTTCCCCTCTGAAGCCAAATTACAGTCAGAGGGGGAAAGAATACAAAATGAAAATACAGAACCATGACATAATCAAATTACTAGCATAATGCAGGCTTTACTAAAGGAAATGGTCAGCCTCCTGTATGATAAGTTTGTGGCAATATAAGATTGCGATGTCTTCAAGGATTTATTTGGTTTGTCACCCCATTGATTAACATTTCTTTATGCTGAATGTATGGCTTACCATATAACGAAGGGGAAATCCTACAGCATTTATGATTTGCAGAAAATCCTGGCTGGTCCATTCATTTTCTCTAAAATAGATCCGTGTTGCTTAGATTCACTCCTCTTGAGCAGAAAAAAAGAGTCATCAATAAATTTTCCCATTTAAATATAAAGCCTTTGATCATGTATGTCCCAAAATGGGTGACACATTCTGGCAGAGGTATTGTCACTATCCGAAGTTGGGTCTATGACAAACATCACTTCTTGGTGCTGTCTGATACTAGAGCTCAGAATTCTTCTCAACACAGTGGTCCCTATGAGTTGATCAGAGTCGGTTTGTGAGATGAAACATATTTCAAATCTGAGACTTTAGTAAAGATTTAAATTTCAAATCCCTGTTATACTGATGTTTTTCTCTGTCTCTTAAAACTTCATCTCTGCTGAAATTCTCAAACCATGATGATAGGTGTTTGAAAAGTTCAGATAAAATATATAAGCTCTCATTGTTTAATCTAGCTAAAGAAGAATGGCCATGGATTAGGATTCCCCTAAACCCCTCCTTAGGTACCAACAATATCTCCAGTCTTTCCGATCTCTGAAATAAAACCTTTAGTAGCAGGGACTGTATAAACACAGCCTCTTGGCACATTTCTGCTAAGAAAATTTAAACTAATCCATAGATCAACAAATCTAGGTGCCACTTCACCCCAAGAAAAATTGGCACCCCAGTTCTTGAGTAAAGCACACTATAAAAAAGTGTTCGTTTTCCAAATTTAATCTCTTTTTTTCACTAGGCAGGACTGTCAGTTTATTCAGCTATAATCTTGACTTATTTACAGGTTCCTTGGTAAAGTCAAGAGCCCAAGGCAATATCAATGTGACTTCTAGATAGCTTGTTCAATCATTATTTCAGATAACAAGTTAAACTAGTTTTCTCCTAAAAATTTTTTTAAAAAATAAAAATAATTGGTTGATTGGATTTTTTCCTGGAACTTGTGGAATTATGGAAATCTACTGTGAATTGAAAGTCCAAGTAGTGTAGCTGAAGCCTGTATAGCTCTCTCTTAGTTTAAAACCTGGTTCTTGTCAAAGAGCTCCCTATTCCTTTATATTCCTACAGACTCTGGCAATGTCACTCCCTCTTACTTCTTGTCCCCAGAGTCAGTTTATTTCACTTTGATTTCCAATCTCATTCCAGGCAGCTCAACTTTCTTTCACCCTTCCCCTCAGAACAATGTTCTTGGTGTCGCTTCTCGTACTCTGGGCCCGCTGTGCAGCCAGATCGATTTCCTCTTTACCATGTCAGGGCTGCAATCCATGGAGAAATTCTGGAAGCACAGAAATGTTTGAAAAATATTGGCGTTGGTTTGCAACAAGATCTAGCCTAAAACCGCTCTGTGATTGAAAGAGCATCCAGATGTTTTGACATAAATCACTACTGGTGTGTATGGTCGAGTTATTTTTCTAAAGACCCAGGTCAAGTTTTACACATAGATGGGAGTAAGAGGAAGGCCTGTCATTACATCATCTCTCTGCAGCCATGTAAAAACATGCATTAGAACCATACACGGGTGCTCTTCTCTCTCGTATCAACAAGTAAGTCACCTTTCCAGATTCTTCCCCACTGTAGCCAAGCAGAAGTTCATTGGATTGAACCCGATATAGATTATGGTTCATTTGCCTATTTGGTACCAAAGAGATGGTTGGTTGACTGTTTGCAAGCAAACTGTAACCAGCTGTTTTTGTATCTTGTAAGCCCCACGTCTGCTCCATTTCTTAAGCCAACGACATCTCCTTGAAAGTAGTTCTTTTGGAAGTGTGTTGTTGCCCCTTCTCACTTACATAAAGCTGTCTTTCAACCCAGAATCTTCTAAAACCTTGATAAGAAGTGTGATTCATGGAGCAACAGCATCTGGACCACCTAGGAGCCGGTTTGAAAATGCAGAATCATAGCCCCCCCCCATAGAATCTGCATTTTTAACAAGATCCCTCAGGGATTATCATCACATGAAAGTTTGAGAAGCCCTGGATGAGGAAAGCTAGTGATTTTCCAGAGCCTCTGAGTGGGTGAAACAAAGGGACAGGATATGTGTGGAGTGAGAGACAAGAGATCTAGCAATAGAATGTGCCTGGGCTTTGGAGTCAGACACACCCAGATTCCTATCTTGACTCTTGTTCCTGTGAGCTCTAGAAGCTTAGACTAACGATTTGTGATCTCTGACCCTTGACTCTATCATCTGTACACTGTAACTCCTGTTGTCAAACTATTTTTGATGAGAGATAAACAAGATAGAGTCACACAAATAGGATATACTTACCCACAACTGATGCTTAACACATGTCAGTCTCCTCTTCCGTCCTCTGCCATATACCTTTTCCCCATTCTTGATGGTCCAGAGCAATGATTATGCACTTTTTATGCGCTCAGACGTAGCTTGAATATATCCAAATATACACGTCCAGAAAAGTATCAAAAATAACCCAATTCATAAACTATGAATCGTTGAAAGATTATAAACAGATTCACTGGAGAATTCTGACAGAATTGGAATGAAATAATTGATGAAATCAGCACAGGCTCCGACATTTTTACCTTCTGTGATTTCACTGGCAAATAGGTCCAGGCTGGAGGCCCAGTGCGGACAGGATGGAGTGTGTCTTTGCTGTCTCCTCACTTCTCATCTACTTTGCGTTTGTGCGCCCAGTGTCTCTACGTCACACTTTAACCGTCCAGACTGCCTGTGGGGCTTATCCTGGCAGCCCTGTGTCCTTGTTTTTGTCAGTTACTTGTCTCCGACAAAAGTGACTTCTCCTGGGTTCTGTTCTCGATGCTGTTGAAGTCCGGTGCTCACTGTGCCTCGGAGCAGCGGTCTCCACAATGTGACATTTGGTTAGAAATGCAAGTTCTTGTGTCCTACAACTAATGAGTCAGAACATCTGGGGGTGGGGCTCAGAAGGCTGTGTGTGATCACAAGCTTTCTGTGTGATTCTGATATGGTCACGTTTGGGAACCAACTGCGTTAGAAGGAACCAGAGATATGGACGGGACTGCGAGACTTTTTTTTTTAATCTGAGAGAGAGATGAGAGAGAAAGAGAAAGAGAGCACACAAGGGGGAGCAACAGGAGGCAGGAGAGAGAGGGAGGAACAGGCTCCCCGCTGAGCAGAGAACCCGAGGTGGTGCTCGATCCCAGGACTCTGCTCTGACAATTTGCATAGCTGGTCCCTACTCCCAAGCAGCTGAAACCAAATCTCATCGAGCCTGGGCATCTGTAAGCTGTAAAAGGGCCTCTTCCGCTGATACATGGGGGAGGTTGAGAATCACTCATCAAGTTTAATGCCTCACTTTATAGATGGGAAAATGTGAAAACTCTCCGAAAGTTCGTGTTCAGGGCTAGGTACCTGCTGATGTTCCCACTACGTCGGGCACGCACATTTTAACCGGGGGCCTGTCAGTTAAGACTAGAGAAGGCCAAGGGTGGGAGAATCCCAGGCCCTTTGACCAGCCCTTGGAGATTCCTGGGGGCCTGGGCTCCTCCTCCCGTGGAGGGGGGGGGTGATGTCTTCCCTTCTTCCGTCACCATCCCTGCCTCAAATAAGCTGCCCCAAGAAGCCCTTCTGAAGTGTGCTTATGACAGTTAGTGGGCAAGAGGCCCCAAACACACAGTATGGTCATTATTGAAGTGTATTTTTCATTGACTTGATAAATTCTGTCTTACCCCACAGGATTTACAAAAGTAGAAGAAGGGATTTCTGTAGCAGGGTCTAATACGGTTTCAAAATGCCACAACCACCATTCCTAGGACCACAAAAGTGCTTTTGCCTAGATAAATGTCATCCTAGACCTAGGGCACCACCAGGATTATAACGTTATTGAATTTTCCGTCTGTACCTCTGATTTGCATGTTGTAAAAATAAACTAAAGATTTTATACAAAAATTAGTTCTGAGGTGACCGGATAGATTTTTCCAGTTCACATTAAGCCTGTGCGTCCTCCGGTGAGGAGAAGGAAAGATAATATCTTGGCTGGAAGTTGGGAGGGACTCCAAGACATTCCGAGTGTCTTTCTGCCCAGGACAAGGTGAAAACCAAACTACTTCAAACGCTTTTCCTTGTCCTAGCCTCTTCCAGGCAGTTTGCAATTCCTGTTGTTAACACCTGCCAGAGGGTTGGTATCCTAGTTAAGAAATCCTATGAACAATTAAAACCATCCTTGCTCAACACTTACTAGCTGTGTGACCTTGAACATGTCAACCTCTCTGGGCTTCTGCAACCCTCTCTCTAACACAAGGAGCACCCTGAGGCCTTCCTCACATGGTTCCTGAGGGGATTAGATGGTTATTAAGGGTTTTAAAGCACTCAGTGCCTGGCATGTAATAAGCAATATATGAATGTTTGATGTTTTATTACCATGATATATTTAAAATCATTACCCAAATGTTGCCAGCCAACACCTAACTCCTGAGTTAAGGCCTGGTTTCCATGCCATAAATCATCTTGGTGATAATTACGAACCATTTCTTATGAATCACCTCCACATGTCCACCCAAGTTTTAGAGACAGCCAGAAGTGGAGACTTCTCTAGGGCCTAACGTCTCCTCTCATGGGAAGCCCCAGGTTTAGCCTTCTCCACCCCCATTTAGTTGCCCTGAGGTTTGTCTTCGGCCAGGATGACCAACCATCCTGGTTTTCTCAAGGCTGCGGGGGTTTCCAGAATGCAGGACTTCCAGTGTTAATACAGAGGCAGACTCAAGCACCGTGGGATGAGTTCGCCATTCCATCTTCGGCCTGTGGCCAGCCGGTCCCTCAGGTCTTGGGCGGTGGCAGCTGGGTGTGACAGCCCACCACACTTACTCCTTACTGGTGAGATAGCCTAATCCCTGGCAACACCCAGCCCGTGTAGCAGGGGAGGGTCGAGCTCGTCACAACAGAATTATAAGGAGAACTGAATGAATCAAGACTAGCCTCAGAAAATAAATATTGGGAAGACTAGAAAGTTCTATTTAATTTTCTAGCCATTGAACTTGGACAGGTCCCTTGACCTCTCTGAGTTTCAGTTTTCCTATTTGGTAAAATGGGTATAATACAACGTTCATGTCGCAAAGCGGTTGAAATGCCTGGTTTGGACAATGTACAGGGAAGCAATGTCTGTATCTCTGTAAGTGTTCATTTCAGAGAAACAGTGTGCAGGTGTCTGAAAAGCCAGGCCCTGAGTTAGAATTCCGTTTCTCCCATTTACTCATTGTAGGACTTTGGCAAGTTTCCCTCCCTCTCTGCGTCCCAATTTTCTCCTCAATGACATTGAAAATGCCAGCATCCCCCCTTGCAGAACTTTTCCAGCCCACGAGAGCATGGACCCGCACAGGTGCCCGATCCCTCCATGCCTCTTCCCTGACCACATGGAGGGCATCTGTATCTGAGAGGAGCAGTGTCCCCCAGGAAGCTTCTGGTGGGCTGGAAAAGAGGTTCTCAAACTTGGATGCACATTAGAATTACTTGAGAAAACTAAAAAAAAATACCACCAGATTTGTCTGGGCTTCACTCCAGACAAATGAAATCCAAGTCTCAGGGAGTGTGGTCCTGGAACCACTGAGCCAGAAGGAAGGCATACATCTGCCCCAAAGAACAGCACAAGAGGGGACAGCCACTTCATGGGTCCCAAGTTGGCACAAGAAGATCAGAGAAGGAACGTGAATCAGAATTGGCCTTTAGATTTGTCAGTTCAGTTTCCTGAGCTGGCAGGTGTGTGAATAGGAACGGGGACTCTGATCCTTCGTGCCATCCATCCTATTTCACTTAGTCACTGACTCGCTGACTCGGTTTGCAAGAGCGCCTTGTGAAGTAGGGCCATCATGTGAGCCTTTCCTGGCCCTCAGGATGACTCACGCCTGTGTCTTCATGGCAGGTGTTCTAATCCAAGACTACTCTGTAACCTTGCCCTTCCTGCCTCAGTGGCAGGATGGAGGTTCAGCCAGCTGGGTCAATAAGAGAGGGCTTGGCCAGTCCGAATGGAGCAGTGCACCAGCCCCTAGGCCACTCAGGCCAAGCTTGGAAATACGTTATTTCCCCACTTTGATTTTTGAGCACTTTAACCAAATGCTTTCTTAGGTTCCTTGGATTGACCTCTGGAGGTCACCCCAAGCTTTATCTGAATCATGAGTCGTTGCTCAACATCTTTTCATTTCTCTACCTTCCTTGGAACTCTTGAAAGTAAATGATGAGTTTCTTAGGTTACCCAGTGAGCAATGGAAATGGTAGTACCAAGGATTTCCCAAAGCTGAGTTCATGACTAGCTACTTTGTGATGCTGGGCTTTGCGTGATGTATGAACGAGCCAGAGAGTCAGTGATTTTTAAAAGTATTTTAAGCTGTAACATCTGAACTGAGTGATCTTGGGGTTAATCATGACCTCCTAGAGGGAATAGGGTCATTGCTTCTTAACTTACAGACGAGGATGCCAAGGGCTGGCATAGGAACGCCACTAGCCCTGTGTCCAGCCCTGTTGACCCAGGAGCCAGAGTCTCCCCCTCAGAATCCAGAATGTCTTCCACTAAACCCTGCAGCCTCCATGACAGGGCTTCTGGAACTTACTGAGGATCTGTGAACCACTTGCTTTTGCATCTTCCTATTAGAGGAGGGAGTCTCTAGGTTTCCTCTTATTCTCAAAGTGGTCTTTGATCCAGAATAAATAATCAGTGGTCTAGCCCTTTGCCATATAAGTTTACTTTCAAATTTCTTTCATAATGGTGATTAGACATACTTGTGACATACTAAAGAGATAATAATTACATTATATGCCAATCCTACAAGTCATAAAGCATTACTTTTTGTTTGTTTGGGGCCAGGAACAGGATCTCTCATCCCAAAGCGCTAAAACACAGAAGACATGGAAGCACAGGATTCTATGAAAACTTCAGGAAGATTTGGAATAACCCATAATTTTAGATTCCTGTTTCTATTTATACTTTTAAAAAGGGTACAGTTCTTAATTTGGCACCAAGAGGAAATGAAACATATCTAACGTTATTTAAAGACAAAAAGAACCTGGGCTGGCTTTATCGTCTTCTCTCCTGCCACACTGCCTACTTCTTGTGATATCATTCCTGATGCCACTGTCACAACAACACAGTCTGTGAGGGTGGTGGTGATGAGATAGTCTAGGGTGACGGCAGCCTTCCCCATCACCCCCGCTGCCCACTCTAGTAACACGGTGGCATGACTTAGACTGCTGGCCGCCCACAGAGGGGGGCTGTAGTGCCTGGTGGCTCTGCACATGGTCCTGGGGCGGCAGCAGCCACAGCCCCTGGGAGCTGTTAGAAATGGAGAGTCTCAGCTCTACTCCAGACCCTCTGACCTGCATTCTGCATTTCACCCTCAGGTGAATTCAGGCACAATAAAATCTGAGAAGCATGGCTGTATATGGTCGAAGATCTCAGTTAAAAATAGCAAGCCCATGGTGACTATAGTTAACAACACTGTATTGTATCCTGGAGGGTTGCTGAGAGAGTCGATCTTAAAAGTTCTCATCACTTTATAGCAGCATTATCTAAAAGAGCCCATTATAGAAGGGACCCAAGTGTCCATCGACTGATGAATGGATAAAGAAAATGTGGTGCGTACACACACACACACACACACACGCACACACACACACACACACACAGAGGAATATTATTCAGCCATTAAAAAAAATGGAATCTTCCTATTTGCAGTGAAGATGGTTGGAGCTAAGCAAAATAAGTCAGTCTGAGAAAGACACATACCATATGCTTTCATTCCTCTGTGGAATTTAAGAAACAAAATAAATGAGCCAAGGGGGAAAATAGAGAGGCAAACCAAGAAACAGACTCTTAACTATAACAAGCTGCTGGTTACCAGGGGAAGGTTAAATAGGTGATGGGGATGAAGGAGGGGACTTGTCGTGATGAGCACGGGGTCATGTATGGAAGTGTTGACTCACTGTATTGCACACCTGAAACTAATAGTACACTGCATGTTACCTAACTGGAATTTAAATAAAAAATAAATAAAAACTTTTCTAGAAAGTTCTCACATAAGAAAAGAATTGTAGCTATGTGTGGTGATGAATGTTAACTAGACTTACCGTGACCGCTGTGCAGTGTATACAGATATGAAATCATTATGTTGTTCACCTGAAACGAAAGTTATATGTCAATTATATATCAGTTAAAAAATTGGGGCGCCTGGGTGGTTCAGTCAGTTAAGTGTCAGGCTCTTGGTTTCGGCTCAGGTTGTGATCTCAGGGTAGTGGGATGATTCCCTGCCCGCCCCCCCCCCCGCGTGCCCCCCCCCACCACACTTGAAGATTCTCTTTCTCTCCTCTCCCTCTGCTCCCACCCCCACTCACATGTATGCTCTCTCTCTCAATCAATACATAAATCTTTAAAAAATTGAAAAAGACAAACAATTATATAATCCCCACTTCACCTGTTCACCACAGACCCCATCATGTGGGTGTTTTCCATGTTTTTCAGCCTATTTCATTATGTGCTTGATCCCCACAGAGGTTGTTGATCATGGGCCCGGAAGATTTGGCTGCCCCTAGTTCTGTGGTAACTAGAAAAAGAGATCAGATCTAAAATCGGGCTAAGAAGGTATGAATATAGGTGAAATCACTCCATTTAATATTCCTTTGAATTGGTTACCATGTCTGCTTGTGTTTGTCCTAAATTTGCCTTTCTGAGAACTTGTAATAAAAATACTACTTGCTCTTGAAAAAAAATAGCAAGCCCTACTCCCATGGTGATCTAACAGTCACTGTCCCTGGGCTTGTTTGGTGACTATGTCAATGGAGGCGATAGGTTCAGATCAAATGTGAATTGGTAGCTCTTAGTTTTCTTTTATATCTTACCTATTGAATTATATATGTGGACGTGCAAGTGGCAGCTATTATTGTGGAAAAAGAATTTCTCTTCTTTTTTGAGTTTTCATTGTTCCCTGTATTCCTCTGGAATGGTCTTACTTCCCATAGTATTGTGCATTCTCGCCTAGAAGACATACTGCTTGTGCAGAGCCCTATTGGACACATAATTTTAGCCAGTGGTGAGTGGGAACTATGTGACCAATTTAGTCTCATAAGAAACCTTTGTGGGTTTCCTGACCATGGAAGGCTTCTGTTTTTGAAATATGCTCTATTTTGCCAATGAAGGAAGCAATGACCTAATGAAGAAATTCCCTCATTTTGCAATTTTCCATTTTTTTTTCTGCAAAACTCCTTCTCAGTCTTCATGCATATGAATGTATGGGGAGGATTTCCTGAGAGTCTTTTAATAACCAGCATCACATAGGGCTGATACACAGCAGTCGAGACCAGAGCTGTAGAATTTCAGATTGAGGAACAAAGGTATTGCAAATTCACCTTCCTTTCAGTCTGGTATCTAAGTAAGGTCTTTCGCCTTTATTTATTATTTGGGGAGACAAATTCTGGTTGTGCAATGCAAAAGTTTTGAAGCTCAATAGTATCTATTAAGCAACAAATAGAATATTCTTTTATTTTTGACCAGCTTTCATTGTGGGAAAAGTGTGTCTATATTTTTATTTACAATGGTAATTATGTAAGTCTCTAGGTCATAATAACAGGTTCATTCCTGCCACTGTGAACAATTGCTGGGAAGCCCTTAGGGTGAACTAATGTCTATTCAAATACAATTTAGGAATTATTTACAAAGTTAACAAAGCATTCTGCCTAAAACATATATATATTTCCTAGAATGTTAGTAAGCTCATAATAAATATTTTGTTCAGTAGTTGGAATGTGCTTTATTACTATTAAACTGAGAAGCAACGTTTGAGGAGATTGTGAAATATGTAGACATCTGGTAACTAGATGGAAAACATCAGTACTCTTTATTGGCCTCACTTGGTGATCACCTGGGGGGGGGTGGCTTTAAAAAAAATTGATTCTTGAGTCTCACCCCAAGAACTCCTGGTTTAATTGGTCCAGCCTATGGCCTGTGCTTCAGGATTTTCTAACTTTTTATTTTGAAATAATTACAGACTCCCAGGAAGTTGAAAAGGTAATGTAAAAAAAGTCTCTTGTACCCTCCAGCCAGCTTTTCCCAGTGGCAACATCAAAGCCAAGAAACTGACATTGGAAGCATAATGGTAACCAGAGGCCCACAGCCCATGTTTGGATGTCACTGGTGTGATGTTCAGGACTTTTGAAAGCTCCCCAGGTAATTCTACTAAATAGCTGGGGTTGAAAACCTCTGCCCTGAGTGCAGTTTAAGGTCACTTCCAACCATAAGACTGTGAATCTACACACACATAGACAATATGCATAGACGCGTGTGTGCAAATGTGGACCATGTTCACATGTCCACACCCTAAACACTTAAAATTTCTAATAACAGACCTCAGGATTAAAGTGACTGACATTTAGAAGCAAATTTAGCTGGTGGAAAACTGCACTTCACAGTTGTACCAAATATATCTTGGTTTAGATCCTACATCAAACAAAAGATGTCTATACACCTGAGAAAGTAAACTAGGAGTTATGACTCCCAGAATTAACTCCCAGAAATAACTCCCAGAATCCCTAGGCCCCTGTATGAGGAATGAGAAGAAAATTCCGCAGGTCTTGAAAATGTCGTTTACAGACAATTTAAGTTTGAAAGTCTGATAACATGGAAAGAGACTTCTTGTGTCCATAATTATGTATATAAAATTCCCTTTTATCATAGTCCAAATGCATGTAAGCAACTGCTCTTCTCTTTAAATAAAACTGTTTCCTTCTTTGCCTCCTGGGAAATTAAACACTGTCCTGGGCAAGTTTCCATACTTTTTCCTCTTTAAAAAGGGTTGAAATGAGTATCAATCAGTTAAGCATTTGGAGTAATGAATAAACCCCGCATCTCATCCTAGTGTCTACTCTCAGATATAAACTGTGAGGTTAAATAGGGACATTTATAACCACAATAAACTCTAAGCTGAAGCTGGGTCAGAGCGCAAAACTTGCCCTCGCCTTCTACAAAAAGGAGATTCCTCCTTATTTGAGGTGAAATTTTTATCCAGTTCATGAAGAACCTTGTCCTAGTGGCTGGGGTTCATTTATTAAGGGTCCTGCGTAGGACCCGTCAGCCTCCACTTGCTCCCACCTACAGCAGCACTGTCTAGATCCTGGTCTGGAGGTCTTCCAGAATACCCCCTGCAAGAACAGATCATGGCTGAAGGGTTCAGATGTGGGATGGGTGACTCTTGTCTGCAGAGGTCTTCTTGCTTGTCAGTGACAGAGCTCCGCTTTTTCTCTGATCCCTCTAAGGTACTCCGTGTCCTCATGTTACCCTGACAACTTCCTGTTCCTGGCCCGCAGCCTGGATCTCCCAGGGGAATTTTACTTGGATGAGTTCCACGAAGTTATAGAGCATAATGAATGTTTGAGTCAGAGTTTTGAGAATATTTTTCCTATCTAGTATTCTAGGGAAAGGTTCAGGTTTGGAATGGCCTTTATAGGAGCTCAGGGAGGCCTGCTGAAGACCATCCTGTACTTCAGCCAAGGGGAAGAGACGGGTGGAACCTATTCATCCAGATGCTGGAATTTTCCTGCTCTGGGCCTAGGCCCCTGAAATCAGTCCTCGGAGGAGAAAGATGGGCTGGGATGGAGGGAAATGGGCCATTCTTTGAGATTTTGGTACAAATAATCATTCTCTCCTCTTTATCCCATTGATTAACCCCTCATTTTTTACTTAAAGCTCTGAATTTATAGCACCCTGGTTAAAGTCATTGGAACATACAGATCAGCTGGATTAAGACAACAGTATTTTGGGTGTTCATCAGTCCAAGTCTTTCCTATGAACAAAGAAAATGATTGGCTAGTTACGTGGTTTTAGAGATCTCAGCAGAGGCCTATGGTAGAATTTCCTTCTTCCACTGGGAAGTACCCCAATGGCACACATTAATGCGCACCTTTCTGCCCATGGCTTATGCTTAGTGGGGGCCTGTTGAAATCCAATTAGAATCTGAAATGGGTAATATTGTTTTAAAGATAAAAGTCATTTAGTTACAGTATAATCAGAAGTGTCTGACCCTTTCTAGAAGCCAGCATGAAACAGGGAGAGGAGGGGCACCTGGGTGGTGCAGTCGGTTAAGCATCTGACTCTTGGTGTCAGCTCAGGTCCTGATCTCAAGGTCAGGAGAGGGAGTCCCATGTTGGGCTCCACGCTCAGCATGGAGTCTGCTGGAGATTCTCTCTCTCTCTCTCTCCCTCTTCCCCTCCCACTCATGCTCTCTCTCACTCTCTCGAATAAGTAAATAAATCTTTAAAAACAACAACAACAACAACAACAACAAACAGGGAGAGGAGATAAAGCGCAAAGAACATTCCAAGTACACCGAGTTCCTGAGGACTTAGGAAGGGAAGTCCGGAGCGCTGACTGCCGCAGAAATATGTCATTCCTCTCAATTTCCTGGCTTCCCACCCACCCCGCCCTAATTATAAAAAGAAACAAAAACAATCTGCACCATCAGCTCCCTGAACGATCTACGACCGCATGCAGGTGTATTCTGTTTTGTTCATCCATCGTTGCCAGCGGTGTTCATTCTCTGGGTCCCCCTGACTCACTTGTTCTCCTGTCTGTGAGGTAGCCTATTTGGCCGGCTTGGCGGTGTGTGCTGTTTACTAGAGGGGCTATTACATTTCTCACTTGGGTAGCGAGAGCTGCAGCTAGCAGATAAAGCTTCTTGGAGTGGGGAGCATTGGTATGCGAGAGCCTTTCAAGGACATGGCTGCCTTCAGATCCGTCCCTGCTAAGGCATCTCAGAATAGAATTAAAATGAAATGTCCACACTAGCTGCCCTTAGGGTGTCAGCACTCCGCCATAACAAGACGTGTTCCAGACTTGAAACATTTTGACTAGAATGCTAGATAATTAACAGGTCTGCATGCGGAATTAGATCTATATGCAGATAGACCCAAAAAACCCAAGAAGCCTGACAGGAAACAGAAAGCTTTGACTGAGAATTGTCAAATACCAGAAGGGTTCCAGCAGTGGAATCCACGGACAGTGGCTAGCAATAAGAGCTTTGGGGCCAAACATAGCTGGGCTAAAGTCCTGGCCCGACTTACCAGCGAGGTGACTCTGAGAAAGCTATTTAACATCTGTATTTATCTGGTAATTCCACTGCCAGGAACTGTTTCTACAGACACAGTGACAATAGGGAGGATGCTTCCTGTGTGCCAGGCCCTTTTCTGGGTACTTTACGTATGTTAACTCATTGAAGCCTCGTGACAACCCTATGAGGTAACACTATTGTTATCCACAGGAAACTGAGGCACAGAGAGGAGGACCTGCCCAGGGTTGCGTGAGTCAGAACTCTCGTGGGAGGCAGCATGGCGCACGGTTAACTGGGTGGCCTCCGGGGCCAGACTTCTTGAGCTGTGTAAAGCGCTAGCATCGTGCCTGCTACGTAAGAACTGCCATGCAGTACTTTACTCTGAGGGAGATAGAATTTTTCCTTATGTCAGTGATGTATGCAGTGTGGGCTGATTTCAAAGTCATTTCTGTTTGCAGAAACAGGAGCCATGGGAATTCAGTTCCTTAAGTGGCAATGACTCCTGTGTATCCTGTTCAGTGGTTTGGTTCATCCCGTAGCTGACCAGTTTTAAGATTCTGATTCTTGGGGGGCGCCTGGGTGGCACAGCGGTTGAGCGTCTGCCTTCGGCTCAGGGCGTGATCCCGGCGTTATGGGATCGAGCCCCACATCAGGCTCCTCCACTATGAGCCTGCTTCTTCCTCTCCCACTCCCCCTGCTTGTGTTCCCTCTCTCGCTGGCTGTCTCTATCTCTGTCAAATAAATAAATAAAATCTTTAAAAAAAAAAAAAGATTCTGATTCTTGGGATATAGACCCCACTGCTCAGAAGCTATGTAATTTATACCAAATAGCTCTCCTCAAAGGCTCTATCTCCGGGATCACTTGCTCCCCTCCCACTATGTAGCTTGTGGGTTTGCATGCTCCAGACCCAGGAGGACCTGCCTTCGACATGAGACAGACATCAATATACCTAATGGTGGGTAGCAAACAACATGGGGATATGGGTTACAGAGTCTTCAATTACCTGTAGTAAGGGAGAAGGAATAGGGGAAATACTTTGGGGAAAATGTCTTACTGAGGTGTCACTCAACACCCATGCATTTCAGACTAGGGGGGTTTATTGTCGCTGCTCTCTCCTACGTCACGGACAGGCACTGCATTGAATGTTCTTTTGTGGGAGCTCTGGAAACAGCCTCAGATTCGTGCTCAACAGGGCACTCTAAGTGGCTCTTCCTGCCTCACCCAACCCACTCATCGAACAGTCGAGGAAATGAAAGTGCAGAGGCTATAAATGACTTTCCCCGTTCCAGCCAAGCACAGGGGCAAAAATACCAGAGCCTGAACCTGTTCCGTGTTTTTAAGCCGGAACCAATGTGCTTTTAAGTCGATGTTGATTAAATGATAAAAGCTTATGCAGATGAAGTCAGATGTGTGACAGGGAAGAAGGTTTATGGGTGTGTGAAGGGCAGTGAGTGGGGCTTCAGAATCCGCGGGGAAGCAGGGAAGCCCCCCACAGGCTTGGAATAGAAGGAAGTCCCAGAGCCCATGGCCCCAACAGATGTTCGCAGCATCTCAGAGGAAAGCTGGCTATCACCTAGGATTCTCACTTCACTTGATGACTGTTTAAGGACAAATGACATATACATTATCCTCTTTTATCCAATCAAATCATGGAGAATGTACGTGATCTGACGTGCCAATCCTGCCATTGAGTGTGGATTTTTTTCTCCTTGTTTTTAAAATTTTTTTCTCCTTTTATTAAATACTTAAAGAATTAAATAGCATTCTCTCATTGTCTACTGAAACTGGGTTCAGTCACCTCAGATCCACTACAAATTGGCTGTTTAATTTCCTCAACACGGAAAGTGATGCAAACATTTTTTTCAGTTTCTTTACTAGACGTGCTGTCTGTGGAAATCTAGTCTTTATGGTTGAAAATGATGACTGCTTTGATTTAAATCGCAATATAGTATTCTGCTCAGGTTGCTTACAAATAGCCAAGCTGTCCTCTTCAGACTTTGAACAATAAAGGGTCTTGATTATTCATTCTCACACAGGCTCAATGCACTCATTTATATGCCAAAAAAGAAATACATACCTTCTGTTCTTTAAAAAAGTATCTATTAAAACAGATTCTCTTAGTGAGTCAATCCAAATTCTGGCTACAGGAATGATCTTTAAGCTGAACCTTTCTTGAGTGAAACCCCTTTGAACGTGACTGGTTTTCTTTCTTTCTTTCCTTTTTTTGGTGGCAGAATTCTTTGATAGACTATGCAGCTTTTTTGTGCAGTTGACAACTCTAATTGTGAAGGATTGGCTTAATTTGGTATTTTAGTGAATTGGAATATTTTAGGTAACATGGAAAAATATTTTAAAAATTTAAGTAGGAAAAACCTATTCCTTATAAAATATATAAAGGTTACTTATCCCTTGCATTTTTGTTGAGATGGTTAATAGTATACTTGTAAGCATAAGTTTAAGTACTTTACATTTGAACTTATGGCTTAAACCAGAATTAATCTCCTGCTGTCAAAGGCCAAAGACCAGTGATTACATCAGAAGAATTTTTGTGCACCTGACAACAATGTCACTTTCCTCACATTGTGCCCTTAAGTGAAAGGCGTGGTATTGGGAGGAGGGAGATCCCGATTCTAGACTTGATTCTGTCACTAACTCTGCATGACCTGATGCACAAGTCACATATGTCCACCCAGGAGGGGGAACTTGATTTCCCTGTCTATAAAATGCAAGCTGAGAGCTGATTAATTTCAAAGGTTCTTCAGAAATACCATTCTGTGAATTATGGTGTTGCATTATCTGAATTTCCTTTTAAACAAATGATTGGATCTTCTTTCTGTTATTAAAGTGTCACACTTACATCACAGATGATTTGGAAGATACAGCAAAATAAAAGACAAAAACAAAATTACTAGCAATCCCTCCAGTCCCGAGTTAGGCACTGCTAATGTTCTGGTGCATTTCTTTCCATTATTTTTCTATATAGGCATATTATATAGAGTAATGGGATCACACTACATTTCTTTTTTACTTATGTCTTTTTCCATGTCATCAGTTCCTTTGAGAACATACTTTTGATAGATGCATAATGTCTCACCCTATAGATCTGTCATAATTTATTTAAATGGCCCCTAATGTTGGACATATATTTTTACTGTTACAATTCTTGTACATAAATATTTATAAGAGATTTCTAAACATGTTACCAATAAAAGATTATGCATATGTATTTTAATATCTTGAACAAATTTTGGCATCAGCATTATGCTGCCCTCTTAAAATGAGTTGGCCAGTGTTCCTTCCTGCTCTATTTTCTGAAAGATTGTGTGTAAAATTGGTGCTTAGTTTATTAATTTTACTGTTCTTTTCAATACAGGCATTTAAAGCTATGTATTTCCCTCTAAGCACTGCTTTAGCTATATTCTACGAATTTGGCCATATTGTATCATTATCATTTGGTTTAAAAATTTTTTTTAAATTTCCCATTAGGTTTCTTCTTTGACTGAATGATTATTCGTAAGTGTTGTCTTATTTCCAAATACTTAGGAGTTTTTATGAGTCTTATTTATATCGACTTGTAATTTAATTTCTTTTTGTTCAGGGAATATATTCCACATCAGTGGCTATCAAAAAATTTGTTCTTACCACCTTTCACTCCTAAAAATTATTGAAGACCCCAAAGAACTTCCATTTATGCGTGTTATGTCTATTTATGTGTGTTTGTCATATTACATATTAAAACAGAGGCTTAAAATATTTACTAAACCATTTAAAAATAGCATTTTAATGTAAATAACATTATTATGAAAAGTAATTATATTTTCCAAAACAAAATATTAGTGAACAGATTGAGACAGACTACTACTTTTGTAAGCCTCTTTAATGTCTCGCTTAATGGAAAACAACTGGATTTTCACACTTCTTCATTCAATCTGTTGTGGTAGCACAAGTCAGTCAGCCTCTGGAAAACTCCACTATATGCTCATGAGAGAATGAGAATAAAAGAGAAAAATTATGTCTCAATACCTCAAATATACTTTTGACCTTCTGAACCTCCTAAAAGGGTCTCTAGGACCATATGAGTTCCCTGGACCATATTTTGAGAACCTCTGATCTACATGATTTTGATCTTTTTCAACTTATTGCGGCTTGTTTTAGAATGCAGCATATGGTGTGCCATGGTGAATGCTCTGTGTACATCTGAAAAGAACGTGTATTTCTGCAGTTGTGGGGTACAGTGCTCTATAAATGTCAAGTAGGTCAAATTGGTTTCTGGAATCATTCGAATGTTCTTTATCTCTTTATCTCTACTGACTTTTTTCTCTATTAGTTTGAGAGGATTTTATTTTTTCTACTAATTTCCATTAATTCCCGAATTTATTTTCTACTAATTCCTATTGTAAAATATGCAACTGTAATTGTAGATCTGTATTTCTCCCTTGAGTTCTGTCAAATTCTGCTTCATGTATTTTGACTTTTTGTTATTAACTACATTCATATCTAAGCTTGTTCTATTTTCTTAAATGTAATATTTCTATATCCCAGAAATATAAGAAAGGAGAAGTACAGGGTGAATTAAGATATTTAAAGACAGAGACAAAGAAAACTGTATATTCTCTTGATTTTAAAATGATAAAATATCTATTCTTATATCCTTATCTCTGGTAGTTCTCTGTATTGTAAAGTCTACTTTGTGTGATACAAATATAGATACACCCAAGTTTCTTGTGCTTACCATTTGCATAGTTTATATTTTTCTAATCTTTTGCTTTTAAGTAGTCTGTCTCTTTAGATTTAAAATATGTTTTGTGTACACATGTGTGTGGATATCGTTATAGGTAAAGATATTCTTGCTTTCTTGCTTTTTTATCCAGTGTGATGTTTTCTGCCCTTTAATTCAAGTGTTTACAATCCATTCACGTTTAAAGTAATTATCAGTATGGTTGTGTTTAAGCCCACCATCTTGACATTTGTTTTCTATTTGTTCCATCTGCTTTATGTTACTGTAGTTCTCCTTCACTGCTGTCTCTTGGATAAATCAATTATTTTTTTAGTATTTCATTTGATCACTTTCCGTGGACTTTTTAGCTAGTCTTTCTTGTGTTATTTTTGACGATCGTTCGTATTGTAGAGACTACAATATGCATCTTTAGCATATCACAGTCTACCTTCAATAATATTTTATTACTTCACAAAGTAAGAATATCACAATATAATTCCTTTCTCACCCACCCAGTCTTTGTGCTCTTGTCATAGAATTAACTTCTGCATATGCTGTAAACTCCACAATTCATTATTGTTATATTACTTTATTTTTTTTTTATTTTTTTTAAAGATTTTATTTATTTATTCAACAGAGATAGAGACAGCCAGCGAGAGAGGGAACACAGCAGGGGGAGTGGGAGATGAAGAAGCAGGCTCATAGCGGAGGAGCCTGATGTGGGGCTCGATCCCATAACGCTGGGATCACGCCCTGAGCTGAAGGCAGACGCTTAACCGCTGTGCCACCCAGGCGCCCCTATATTACTTTAAATAATGAATCATCTTTTAAAGAATTTTAAAATAAATATAATATGAAGGTCTTGTATATTTACCCATAAATTTACCCCTCTAATGCTCGTCATCCCTTCCTGTCAATCTGAGTTTCCACTGGTGATTACTTCTCTTCAGTAGAAAGAATATTCTTTATCGTTTCTAAGAGTTCAGATGAGTAGTAGATGAGTTTTCTATCCTTTTTTTATTGTTGAATATGTTTTTTAAATTTTGTCTTCATATTGTTTAACAACTTTATTGAGGCATAAATTATATACCATTAACCCACCCATTTTAAGTGTATGATTCAATGATTATTAGTAAGCATTTAGGGTTGTACAACTATCACCAAAATCCAGTTTTAGAATATTTTCATTCCCCCAAAAAAGTTTGTTCATGTCCATTTGCAGACAGCGCCCTTTTCACCCACAGCTGCAGGCAATCATTAATCTATTTTTATGGATATTTCATATAAATGAAATTATACAATATGCGATCTTTTGCTTCTTTTCATTTAGCAAATGTTTGTGAGGCTTAATGATGTTATAGCAGGTCAGTAGTTTATTCATTCCTTTCTGTTGATGAATAGTAAGTATTTTATTGTATGAATATACTACATTTTGCTTATCCATTCACCAATTGATAGATATTTGTCTTGTTTCCAATTTTTGGCTATTATAATAATGCTACTATGAATACTGGCATACATGTCTTTGTGTCAACATATGTCTTCATTTCTCTTGGGTAAATACCTACTAGTAGAACTTCTGGGTCATATTTTAAACTAATGTTTAACTTTCTAAGGAACAACCTAACTGTTTTCCAAAGTGGCTCTAATATTCTACATTTTCACAAGCAACAGATAAGTGTTTGCCTTCATATTTGCAAAGTAATTTTTTGTTGGATGTATAAATCTTGGTTGATAGTTAATCATTTTTATGTCTTTACTTTAAATATGTTGTTCCATTGCATTATGGCTACCATTGTTTCTCTAAGAAGTCAGTTGTCATTTTCATTGTTGTTCCCCTGTATGTAATATGCCTTTTTTCCTCCTTTTGCTTGTAATATTTCTCTTTAGTTTTGAATTTTATGAGTTCAATTATAATGTGTCTAGGCCTGCTCATCTTGTGGTTTAATGAGCTTCTTGGATGTATGCATTGACATCCTTAATCAATTTAGAGAAAATCTTGGCCATTATCTTGTCAAATATTTCTTCTGCATCATTCTTTCTTCTATTTTTAGGACTTATGCTTTAATACTTTATAGTGTTCCACAGATCTCTTTTTCCTTATTTTAGTTTTGGTCTCAATAAAGTATTGGCTTTACAAACATTCCCTTCATCTGGGACTTTATGGGATTCAAATCCATTATTCCAGACCACGTGAAACCAAAAAAAGTTTCTGAGGAGTTTATCTCATCTCCTCTTATACCTGTCTCTGGTAAATTCTTCTTTCTCCAACTATTACATGCAAGGTGAAAGCATACGTATATTTCTTCTCTCATGAGAAGGGCTCATTACTTTATGGAATTTAGTTTGCTCAGGTTTCTTTTTCATTAACTCTCTTATGGGGTATTTAAAAATCTGTGTGTTTTATTTATTTATAGATTTTTAAAATTTATTTGAGAGAGAGAGCACATGAGAGAGAGAGAGAGCATGAGCTGGGGGGATGGTCAAGGGGAGAGGGAGAAGCAGGATCTCTGCTGAGCAAGGAGCCCAATGTGGGGCTTGATTCCAGGACCCTGAGATCTTTTTTTCTCTGCTTTCGATATCCTAATTCTATGAAAACACTCAAAAGACATATCTCAGTCAAAGAATGTGATTTCTCAAAGTTTTGGAAACTTCCAAAGGTATTGCCATGCCCAATGAACATCCCCAACCCAAACCCCAATCAAAGTGGAATGAATGTGGATAATCAGCCTGGCATCTAATGCCAGAAACTTCTCTTTTGTGCTCTCCATGTGGCTTCTTACCTCTCCTTCTTTACATTTCTCTATTCTAGCTTTATTATTTACCACAACAAAAAAGAGAAAGTAAAATAAAAGAAGATTTGGGTTATGAAGGAAGATTGACTTTTTTAGATGCCTTCCTTCTTAGGCTGGACCTAGGATGTTTAGAAATACAGAGCAAGTCATTTGAAGCCCCTACCTGACATTTTTAGGCAGATGGAATCTTCTTAAAGTGTGAGCTATTAGCAGTCTGAAGCTTGACAAGATCCAGTGACATAATCATAATGTATTTCTCATTATTTCTAAGTTATGTTTCTTATACATAATCGTAATGATTTATTTATGTATTTGAAATCTAACCAATCATAATCAGTGTTTATTTCTAATTCAGTTGTTTAAAAAATTATGAACTTCATGAGAAAATCTTTTCTGATCTGATTCATTTTACCTTTTTTGCTTTCCAGCTCTTTTCTCAAGCCCATTTTTTACTTTGGTCTCTGTCTTGACACATACTGACCATTATACATCAAATAACATTATGAGTACCTGCTTACTTGCTAATTTAAGATATTCAAACTAAATTTTAAAATGAAAGATTTTCCACATTCAAGGATTAGTCGTCTTCTTTTTTTTAAAGATTTTATTTATTTAGTTTAGAGAGAGAACATGAGAGAGAGAGATATCACAAGCCAGGGGGAGGGGTAGAGGGAGAAGCGGACTCCCCACTGAGCAGGAAGCCCAATATGGTCCTCGATCCCAGGACCTGGGGATCATGACCTGAGCTGAAGGCAGACACTTAACTGACTGAGCCTCCCAGGCACCCTAAATAGTCTTACTTCTGATTCTATCCCCATTTTGTTTTTGATTCTGTATAAAATTGGATTTTGCATTCACACATATTTTCACACACACACATGGATGCTGTATTAGTTAGAGTGATAATGTCTGAGGTACCAGAGATGCTGTAAGATCTCAGGGGCTTACCAGAAAAGAGGTTTCTTTTCCACTCATGTAAAGGCCCATTGGCAGTATGGTAGAGGGGGAGGATAAAAGGAATAGGAATGTGCTCCATGCAGTCATTCAGAGACCTAGGCTGACATAGGCTCTACCATCTTCAAAACTTGGCTCCAAAGATCAGTTTGAGGAAGAGAAATGAGGGTCCTGCAGTTGGTTCTTATACGCCGCGCCTGAATTTGGCATCCATTAATTCTCTTTCTACTCCATTGGACAGAGCCATCACAGGATCACCCTTGGACTGAGAACTGTAGCCCTGATGGGAAATTACAGTTCTCTACTATTGAAGGAACACAAGCCTTTGGTGGCCTTTCAGCCACTTCTCTTTATACATGTAAATGCATCTGAGTCTTCATGGCAATGCTTCTTAGTTCTTCCAGGGTAAATCTCTAGGACTCTCAAAGCTTGAGGAGTTAAAGAATAGGGTGGTGGGGCCGGGGACTTAATACTAAGCACCCAAGTCTAAAGCAAATAGAGCTGTTGCTACGGTAGAGCAACTCAGAACTAATCCATCCATAAAAGGAAAGCGAGGGTGGCATTTGCTTGTTTTGTCTTTCACTTATGCATTCTTTTACCCATTTATCAGACATTATCTTGATGACTTGCTGTATGCTTAATGCTTAGCAGCATGCGGAGTGCTGAGTATACGATAAAACATTTAAACCATTCAGTAAGGTAAGAGCTATAATGGATTTGTGTACATTATGTATATGGAAGTAATGTGCAGTATTTTAATGGTGGAGGCTGACCTTCCACTAAGGGAGCATGAGAAATTTCCAGCACAAGTCTTAAGGGCCTATTTGCCTTTTGGGTTTTTAACATTTCCTTACTATATACTTTTGCATATATGTAGCCCCGGTTCCAACTTTGCACTCCACTGTTATGGACAGTAATATGATTATATTTCCTTAGCAGAAGGAGCTGTCTGACTGCACATTGTTTGCAAGATAGATACAATAGCAGTGAAATTAGAGGCAGGGAGAGGCAAGGGTCTACTATTATAGCCTTCATTGGTTCTCTCTCTCGATCTGTGTGGAACAAAATTGAAATTCCTTTCTATAACTCACACAACTCTTCATGGTCAGGCCCTTGCCTAACAGTCTAGGTGCATTGTCCATGGCTCCCTACCTCTAATCTTGGACTCCACCTGAGAATTTCCGCAATATTAGTCTACTCATCGTTTCTCATACTTCGCTACATCATGCCATGCTCCTGCCTACACTTAATAGTCACTTCCCTACTTGCTTGCCCATCTGGAAGACTAGCAAATTACTTAACTTTCAAAGTTTAGCAAAATATTCCTTGCTTAGGGAAACCTTCTCTAAATGCCCCCTTTCTATGGCAAACTTAGATACTCCTTATCCAACATTCATACTATACTTTGTACCAACATCATTTATAGAAAACATAATTTATGTATAGTATCCTATTCTGCCCTAGCCTGTCTTATCATATTGTAATTCTTTACTACCTTTGCCATGACCTCCTTGAGGGAGGAGATGGTGACTTGTTATCTTTCTATGGCCAAGTGCCTTGCTGTGTACTGGGTATAGTATGTTCATTAAATAACCATTAAATGGAATGGGTTGATGAATGAATGACTTGCAATGATAGGAAATAATCTATGCAAAGCAGAGTAGTTTTAATAATATGGCATATATCAAGAAGTTCAGTTCGTTTGGAAAATAGGATGTGTACTGAGCAGTAGTTAGAAAATAATGGTTGGAGGGGCGCCTGGGTGGCACAGCAGTTAAGCGTCTGCCTTCGGCTCAGGGCATGATCCCGGCGTTCTGGGATCGAGCCCCACATCGGGCTCCTCCGCTGTGAGCCTGCTTCTTCCTCTCCCACTCCCCCTGCTTGTGTTCCCTCTCTCGCTGGCTGTCTCTATCTCTGTCAAATAAATAAATAAAATCTTAAAAAAAAAAAAAGAAAAAAAAAGAAAAAAATGGTTGGAGAAGTAGGTTGATATCACCATATTTTAAAAAAACAACTTCTAATTCTACCATCTGTACGAAAGCAATAAAGATATTGAGCCAGGGTAGTGATAGCACCAGAACTAGTTCCAGATGAACCCGGTGGTATTAAATAAAAATTAAATAAAAAGATGAGTGGGCAGGGAGGCATACTGGGTAGGAGGCTGAGAGTAGACCCTTGTTATTTTTGAGCTGTCCAGCATCCCACCCCTGTTCTGTGTTGAGGAAGTCTCCCCTCTATGATCCTTGGTGGGACTACCACCTGTCACTAAGAGGCCATGGGAACCAAAATTTCCCTGACTAGATACCCTGGCAGTTGGGCTTGGGGTACATGACTCAGGCCTGACCAGCTGGACACCACCCACACTCAGAGAGTATTACACAAAGTCACAGGAGCTGTTAGATATCACTCAGGGCAACAGAAAAGAAGTGATGAGTCTGATGGTTGTGGGTTCCAGTGATAGCATCCTATTTCATTTGTTCCTACAGTGTCATCTTGGAGATTATCTTCTGCAGTTTAGACCTCTTCATTCCAACCTTGTTTCTGGAGCTGTTTCTCAAAATTGTTAATTCTGTAAGAGCTACCTGCTAACTTCCTTATATGCTGCTTTTCTGCTAGTTAGCCAAGAACAGTTTCTATCATTTGCAACCAAAAGCCTATTTTGAAAGGTATAGAATTGAGACAGTGGTAGACATTGGTGGATGTCCATCCAGCATCCATCCCGCTCCTAGCCTAGAGACTTGCTTGCACATCCACCTGTTCTCATGCAACCCTACTTGAAGGAAAACCAACAGCACTTCGTACTAGAGAGCGGGTCCAAATTGGCTTAAGCCAACTGGCATATTCTTTACCCCAGCCACAGTCATATTCAAAGGTGAGCAGGTGACCTAAGTGGGCCAGTTGTAGAATGAAATAGAGGCAGTGCTTGCTACTGGGAGCCATCCTGGGAATCAGCTTTAGAATGACATTGACCTTCAGAAGACAGAGTCAGAGAGACAGGGCCCTTTGACAACCTCACTGACCCTCTGGATCAACCAGCCCCTTTGGGGCTGCCAGTGGAAGGAATCAGAGGTGACCGGGGATATGATGCAAGGTGACTGAATAGAAGGTGTTGTCACAATTGGGACAGGGAGCACAGGAAGAGTAGCAGACTTGGTTAGATTAGAAGTTCAGGTCTAAAAAATGGTACATTTGCTTTTCCAGAAGTATTTTTGTGTTTCATAAGTTGTTAGTTTCAAATAAAGAGTAAGACTTACTAATACTTTCATGTATTTACATGTCAAACTAAAGCCTCAGCCTTTGTAAAAGAGAGTAGAGATGGTAGTGTAGAATGACCACTGTTCATAGATTTGCATGTTATTTTTTCCTGTGTCTTAGGTTTTAACACGAGAAGGAGAATGGGCTGAGTGGGGGGCATGTTTCTAGAGTTTTAACTAGTCAGAACTATGACAGTTTTGCAGTAATGTCCATCCCTGATTAATACCTATAAAGACTAGTACCTATTACCACTACAATCATAATCTCAGGTTTTACACTTACCCTTCTTTTTTGCTTTTGTTGTTGTTGTTGTTGATGTAAAATCTAATGATATTAGCTAAAGATTGAAATGAACAACTGTGAACATGTATGTGTCACAGATATATAAAACTGATCACATTTTAACATACCTAAGTTATTTCAGATAAAGTTAACACTATCTACCCAGGCTTGGACTCTTTGAATCTCCTTCTCTCTCTGCCTCCCCTTCTCCTTTTTCTGGTATCTCCAACCTGCTTCCCTCCTCATGTTACACCCCTCAGACCATTACCTTGATAGCCAATTAATTGTTAAATCCTAAGCATTCTATCTCCATGGTGTTTCTCATATACACCCCTTTCCTTACATCACTATTCCATCTCCGTAACCTAGCCCTTCAGTGCTTTCTGGCAAGAGTCTGAAATTACGAAAATTTATAGTCCCTCTTCACTCCAGTTCAACCTACTGCACAGATCTTTTCAAAATCTTTTGAAAGATCCCATACGTTACAGAGTGAAATATACTTACTATTTGCCCTGTCACTCAAAGTCCTCATCTATGTGTCCATGACCTCCCTCCAGATCTTATAACTCCCTGTGGCCCTCTTCACACTTCCCATTCCGAATAAATGGCCTGTACACTGGTCTTTAAACCCCTAACCTTTCTCATAAGACCTGGATCTATCTTAGTTCTACCCAGTATCCATATCAAATATCCTTCTCTTTCATGAAGGCTTTCTTGATTTTTGTTAAAGATTGATTGATTTAGAGAGAGAGAGAGAGAGAGTACACAGAGGGGAGGGGCAGAGGAAGAGGGAGAGACAGTCCCAAGCAAACTCCATGCTAAGCACGGAGCCTACGTAGGGCTCGACACAGGGCTCGATCCCATGACCCTGAAATCACGACCTGAGCTGAGACCAAGACTCAGTCACTTAACCGACTACACCACCCAGGTGCCCCAAGGCTTTCTTGATTTTGCTGGTAGATGGACTCTTTCATCTCTATAAGAAACCCACTCTTGTCACTGGCACCATCTCCTCGAAGATAAGACTTTGATACTTTCCAATCCAGCCTTCACATCAGCACTAGAATGCTTTCAAAAGTGCAGATGTGCTCCTGTTCTGTCCTCCAGAATGTTAAAGTTAATGTAGCAGAGAAGTTAAGAGTTCACACTTTGGAGACAAATGGTTTGGATTTAACTTAGCTCCGCCACTTTCTAGCTATTTGACCTGAGACAAATGACTTCCTCATTCTCTAAATGGGGCCTATTGTGAAGTTTAAATAACACAGTGCTAATGAATTCGGTCACCCCTAATTAAATGATGTACAACAGGATGATGAATTCCAAGTTGCAGCTGAGACACAATAAAATACTAAATATGACATTCCAAGTAGAGGTAGGTATCAGACCAATATGCAGATTTTCAAAGCAGGTGACCAAATACTAGTTAGATAGCTCCAAAACCTGAAAAGGTTTAGCAGGGCAAAAGCATCGGAGATGGAAAGATGATTCTGTGACAAGGTCTTCTTTGCAGAGATCCATCTTGGGACTCCTGCTGGTACTTCAGGAGGGCGTTAGGATGGTACCAGGTCCCTCATCTCTAATGGAAATAGGGAGTAGGGGTAGTTTCAGTGAGACAGTTGGAAAACCTGATGAATGACTCCAACTTTTTTGTCCCCTTTGTCCCCTGTTATTTAATCTAGGACTGTATGGGGGGGGTGTGTGTACACGTGTATGTGAGTTAACTAGGACTTTTTTGGTTGTTGATGGCAGGAATAGTGTCTGAATTAGCTTGCAGAAAGAGGGAGGCATTTGTTGGAATAATACTAGAATATCACTGATATTCTCCTGACCCAGTTTTGATTTGGAAAATCCTCACGAGAACTCTGACTGGGTTGGTCTGCTCAGATGAATCCAGGGTGGAAGGAGGAGGGGCCGTTCCCAGAGAACTGAATGTCTGAAGACCGGAGGGCCAAGCAAACAGCTATTTATTTTTCATCCCTGTCATTTCTCAAGTATGTCAGCTTCTTAGGCATAGCCCTGCCTAGTGTAACATGTGCCGTCTGATTCAGATGTGGAGGTTGAAAAGGGGAAATATGTCTTCTTAAAAGAGGGATCAAGGGAGGGATAAGACCACGGGAACTGGGGAAGAGGGCAAGGCAAAGAAGAAATGATGATGGCTTCTTCAGAGTGCCCGTTGGGGATTAGCTGTCAGAGCGTTGTAGGACCTCAGTAGGTGCTAACTGGGCAGGGATGGAATGGCTGTCCTTGAGTCTGAACGAGGGCATTGCAGCTGCCACATGACATGGGGCTGGCTGCTACAGACAGGGGACATTTGATTTTGTGTCCCTCCTTCTCCCCTTTCAGTGTGCCTCTCACTTCCTATGGACCTCCCCTGCCCCCACCTCACCATCCCCACTGCCCAGTGACCTGAGGCACCTTCATGGGCCTCATTCTCCCTTCTCAGGCTCATTTTCCTTCACAGGTACCCACTTTGTACACTTACATCTCGTCCACGTCCCCAGCAGCACCTGTCCTCAGTTGCCACTCGGAGCGAAAGGGCTTCACTTATTTCATTATTCATTCATCCAGCACACGATCATTGAGCTCCCATTGTGCACCAGGCCCCCTTGTAGGCATGGAGGGAAACCACAGTGAACGAGGTAGGGGAGCCCTGCCCTCATGGAGCTTGCATTCCCATGGGAGAGGTAAAACAAAACTCCACAAATAAATGTATACCATCAGTTAGTGATAAGTGCTTTGAAGAGGAAGAAGACAGTGAGAGGGTGCTACTTAGTGAGAGGTGGATGAGGGCAGACTTCTCTGACGTGGGCCATTGAGCAGAGACCTGCGTTCTGGGGAGGAGGGAGCCCTGCCAAGGCGGGGGACATGGCATTCAAGGCAAGGGATGCCACCTGCAAGAGACCTGGGGTGAGAATGCGTTTGACCTGAGATGACCAGACCCAAGTGAGGTATCACAGAAAAAGAAGAAATACAAGTGGCTCTTAGCCCCAGGAGCCAATGCTCCACTTTGCTCATAAGAGTAATGCGAACAAAGCTCATGGAGGCCTCTTGGCGTGGGTTTAGCATGCTTTGCTTGCTTGGGTGAGAAACAGAACCTGAATTAGCTGGAGAGAAGATAGCATTGGGATTGACTAGAACAATGCTGTACTAGCACGGACACAGAAAGATCCATAAATGTGTCCATAATAAGAGAAGTGCAAATCAAAGCCCCGCTACACTAACTGCATCTTGCTCACCAGATGGGCAAATGTCCAGTGCATTGCACACACATGCTGCACGGAAACACTTTCTCATAAAGTGCTGGTAGGGAAGCAAAATGGCACAACCTCTATGGTGGACAGTTCAGCTGGATCTAGCAAAAGCACGTATACACTTGCCTTTTAACCCAGGAATTCCACTTGTAGAGTCTGTCGCAAAACGTGAAAAGGCATGAGCAAAGTCCATCCATGGCTGCGCTATTTAATAGCAAAAGACTGGAAACAACCCTAGTGCCTATCAAGAGGCGCCTAGTTTCACAAACTTTGTAAATCCACACGGTGGAATACTATACAACTATAAAAAAGGAATGGGACTATTTCTATATTTTACTATGGAATGATCTCTAGGGTCACATTTTTTAGTGATAAAAGCTAGACAAAGTGTGCAACTATACTCTCATTTGTCTAAGAAAGAGAGGGAAAATAGTATACATATATTTTTGCTAGTTTTGCTTATTTTTTTGTAACATAAGAATGGATAAACAGCAAAGATGAAAGGGCAGTGGCCTGAATGGGAGGGAGGGTGGGAATGGGGTGGAGGAGACAGGGATAGAAGCTTGATTTCTTTGTAGTTTTGTAGTTTTGATTTTTGAACTATGCAATATTTTTTATAACTATAAAACAAAATTAAGTTTAATGGGAACGATAATTCTTACAAATTCAAAGATGTTACTTTTGAAAAAAAGCAAACAAATTTGGAAACATTTTAGAAACAAGTGAACCTTACAAAGTAAATGTTTCTAAAAGTAAATATTTTTGAAACCAGTAAACCTAACTTGTTATCTCGTTAGTGGGATAGGGGAACTATTTCAAATGACTGTAAGTCACAGTAACTGGAATCTGCTTTATGGGGTATACCCAAAGGACAAAAAGAACTGGGAAAAAAATCTTAAATTGTTCCTCGTGGTATTAATAATGTGATTCCAAGACCGCTATACAGATAGTATGGAATAAGGCAAATGAATAATTATGTTTTTGGTAATGACCAAGATATTTGATGTCAGAGAAAGGGGATACACATAATACTGATGTGACTCAGCAAAAACACTGTAGTCTTGGATTTGAAATCATCAGTCTGAACTCATATACTATCTTTTAAATATATTTATATAATTCCTAGCTCTGTCCACTGAAATGCTTATAAACAATAACCAACCCACTGCAAAGAGCACCTTTCTGTAAGTATAAAAACTATGATCTGAAAATATGTAAAATACTTATTAAATGAAACTGAGGCCCCTTGGAGAAATTGTTGATTCTTTTTTTTTTTTAAGATTTTATTTATTTATTTGACAGAGAGATAGCCAGTGAGAGAGGGAACACAGCAGGGGAGTGGGAGAGGAAGAAGCAGGCTCCCAGCGGAGGAGCACGATGTGGGACTCGATCCCGGAACGCCGGGAACACGCCCTGAGCCGAAGGCAGACGCTTAACGACTGCACTACCCAGGCGCCCCTGTTGATTCTTTATCTGGAATAGGAAATGGACAAGATGAGCCTGGAATATCTTGTCGTGCCAGAAGGAGAGCTGGCACTTGAAGACTCTGGGATTGTGTCAAAAGGACACTGGAGCCAACCTAATTAGACTCCCACCAGCCAAAGATGGGCAATTGAAGCATCAATAAAATAAAACTACAGTGGATTTAAACTCACTAAATATATTTAATTCATGAGTTCATAATGACACTTAAAAAAAAACCTCAGTGATCTTCTTTGAAGGATCATTTTATAAGGAAACAAATTATTTTTAAAAACCAGCTAATAAAGAAAAAGAGGAAAGTGTGTATTTTGCCTGTCTTACACAAATGTAGATGGGAAGTACTTCCTCTTCATGGAAGTAGTCCATGAATACTGAAGAAGGAATACCATTATTTTGCAAATCCTAATGAAAGAATGATTCTAGGCATTTGTGTGAAAAGAGAGACAGCCTGGCATTACTACCCCCTGATGGAAGAACACAACACTGTCTAGGAAGGAGTCTTGCCACACCTGAATCTATCAAGTTTCTGGATCTAACAGGACCTACAGGTAACAGAGGAACCAAGTAAATGACACCATGTGGAGCTCATCATGAAAATCCAGACTGGGGCATCTCTAAAGGACAAATAACATGATTTCGTCATCAACAGCAAACTGCAAGGAAGAGAAAAAAAAAAGAGAGAGAGAGATGAGATGTGGGAGCAGTCTATAGATTAAAAGAGACACTGAAAGACAGCACAGCGTGGATCCCAGTTTAAACCAACAAACTTAACAAATGAAGCAAAGAAGGAATGAAGGGGACAGCAGGATGGGACTGGGGAGGGGACAGAGAGAAGATGAGAAGAAAGAGAACAACGGTAGTCTGGAGCAACGTGCACACTGGCAGGTTATTTGATGATATACTGAGGAAGTAGTCTTTCTTTTGGGTTGTGTGATGATGGGTATTGTGATTTCCAAGGAGGAGCCCTTATCTTTTGGAGATATATACTGAAATATTTACAGATGAAATGATAGGATGTCAGACATCTGCTTCAAAATAACTTGGAGTGAGTGGGGACAGGCAGCAGTGATCCTCAGACTTGGCCTTGCATTGGAATCACCTGGAGGGCTTATTAAAATACGGATATCAGCCTCACCTCCAGAGATTCTGATTCAGTCTTGGGTGGGACTCAAGAATTTGCCTTTCTAGCAAGTTTCCAGATGATGCTGATGCCGTTGGTTGGGACCACACTCTCAGACCCACTGGCAGAGAGGAAGCAAGACTGGCCCCCAATGTTACTCTTGCACCTGGCTGGCGGGTATGTGAAGGCTTACTATTATATTCTCTCTAGTTCTGAATACGTTTGAAGTTTTCTGTAATAAACATTAAAAACATGTGATCCCAAAAGACACAGAAGGAGCAAAGCCTTTGACATCCCATAGCTTTCATGGGAATATCTGTGCTCATTAACAAGGTAGATTTGGCTGCTGCCTCTGGATTGAAAGGAGCATGTTTCCACCTGCTCACTCAGAGGTGGCTGTAAGAATTGCCTGGCCAGAGGGGCAGGAAAGGGATCTTTGTCTAAAGGGTCTGCATCATGTTGCATCCATTTTCTTAATGTGGGCAGTCATCGAAAGCGCAGTGGTTTGGCTGAATCCTATGATTTTATGGCCACTTCAGCTGGGAAGGGCGCTCCTGAGCAGAGCTTTGCCAGGGTTCAGCTGCCAGGAATGGGGATGATCGCCGAACTTCTATGCCCATATACCTTCCTGCAAGGACCTTCCTAAAACTCCTAGATCAGAAGGCACCTCTTTTGGGTTGAGTCCCTCTACTTGTCTTCTAAGATGCATTCATTCATTTACTTATCCATTCATGCGTCAGGTATTGAACAGAACACCTCCTAAGCGTCAGGCAGTCTTCTAGCTCTTGAGAATAAGCAGTGAACAGAATAGGCCAAAATCTCTGCTTTTGTGGAGACTAAATTCTAGTTGGGGGAACACACAATAAGTAAGAAATAAGTGAACAGCAATTTCAGAGAGTGAAAAGGTCTGTGAATAAAATTAAAATGCAGATGCCGGGAAAGGGATTGATTCTGTACGTGCGTGCACGTGCACGCATAGGTTTGTGTTCACATTTTATTTTGGGTGGTCGGGGAGAATTTCTCCAAGGAGATGGTCTCTGGGCTGAGATATGGTTGATGGGAAGGATCCAGCCGTGAAGAGATCTGGATATGTTCAGACAAAGGCAATAGCAAGTACAAAGACCCTGCGGTAAGAAAGACCTTGGCACGTTGGAATGCCAAGAAAACCAGTGGGTCTGGGACGTGGAGAGTACGGGGGGAAATGGTATGAGATGAGATGGGAGGGGATAGGAGCCAGTGTGTGTAGGGCCTTCTAGTCATCAGCCAGGGGGCTAATACACATACCCCAGACACCTCCAAGCCTGTCAGTCATCTCCCAGCTGTAAAAAGTACATTCTATCTAGAGAAACAGGACACTATTTTAACGAGGAAGCCCCCTAGGGGCTTTGGTCTATAGGAAAATGACTGCTTTTATATAGGCAATTGAATCGTATTGTATATCCAGTTTGTTGAACCAACCTATTTTAAAAACCCAATAATTTTATTTTAGAATTGCCATAGGCTCTCGGTGCATACAATTCCACCCTAAAAACGTACTTAATATTTACTCAACTTAATATTGGGTCCCCTTGTTAAAATACAGATTCCTCTGTGATGGGTCATACTCTGAGTTATCAGTCATTTCATGCTAATATAAATGAGTTGACAGCATAGCAGGCACTTTTTCTTGAAATAACATATGTGAGTCCTTTCTAGCTCTTCCCTACATAGAAAGTGTGATAGAATGCACAGATCCCAGTGATTACAGTGCGTTGCTCCTAGTGCCCTGCTGTTCCTTGGTGGGCTCTGGACATGCGTGCTGGACCTAACCTCTGCGGATGAAATGTTCTCAGGACTGCAACAGTGGTCTGCTGGAGGCAGCTCCATCAGCTGATGTGAACCCATCACAGGCATCGCTTCCCAACTTCGAATTCGAGTGACTTCATCTTAGGTGCTTGAAATCAGCCCTGATAAGAATATTTACACCACAGAAATCAGCAAACACTATACATTGGGCTTTTCTTTTCAGAGAGCTGATTGTTAGACCCTTACCAGGAGGCTGCTGGTATGAAACTTTTAAAGAGTCCGTTTTCGCATACGTCATGGCATATGAAAAGAGAGGCTATATCGTTGTTTTGCCTCTTGAACAAATGTCAGTGCTATTCAAAATTATATTCCTCTTTGCATATACTATACCTTTTAGCTATATTTACGTATATGTAAGCTCCATTTACATTCTCAAAACCTTCCTGGCATTCCATGGTCACCTGGGTAGACCCTAAGGGTCCCTCAAGGCGTTGAGTCATCTCACTCTTGCTTCTCTTGTCTACCCCTGGCTCCAGTCAAATTTAAGCTGCAGGCTACCTCTCCCTTCAAATAACCTACTTTTTTTTTTGGTCTGAGCATTTCTAGTCTACTGCCCTTGTCTGACGGGCTCCCTTCACGTTCTGTCTCC
Source organism: Ursus maritimus (assembly GCF_017311325.1). Taxonomy (NCBI): domain Eukaryota; kingdom Metazoa; phylum Chordata; class Mammalia; order Carnivora; family Ursidae; genus Ursus; species Ursus maritimus. The sequence goes on along the minus strand of NW_024425452.1, from coordinate 5,468,541 downwards.
CCCTTCTCTGTCCACCATAGCCTTACCCATGTTTCAAGAGCAGAGCAGAGGCCATGTGCTCCTCCTTGATGCTCACCTGCACAGCTGCTTTCATTATCCATTGCTCTTTCTCCAGTGCTGCCACTAGATGCTGTCTGTAGCTCCTCGGCCACCATCGCGACTGCCACTGCCTCACTGTATAGAAGTTTGTCTCCATGTCTTATCTCCTCTGCTGGATTTTAAGCCCCATGAGGATAGTGAGTTTTGCTTATTCATCATTTTATCCTTAAGAGCATCTGGTGCCGAGCTTTGCCTATAGCCATCACTCAATAAGTGTTAGTTAAATTATCTGCATATATGACTTCATATTCCCCGTAGTGCCCAGGACAACATAGTAAGTGCCACACAGACACACACAGATACACACACACACACACACAATTTCATCAGTCTAAATATTTGTATTTGTGGACTGCTTTCATGTAGCATGGGAAATCTCTTATTGAAGGGGATCACTAGGTCCAAATACAATCCAGTGAGGGCCAACCATAAAACTTGTACTTGTAGTCTGAAAAGTCACCTTTCTCATCGGCATGCAAAATTGGAACGCTTTGTCCAGTCGTGTGTTAGAAAGGCGCCAGTCTGTTGCAAATCATGACGCTCTGATGGCCGCCAAAGATACCACTGCACTCCTACTGGGAATAAATCCTTCTAGAATGTTAGTGAGTTCTACTGGGACTTTTACAACTAATGATAGAATAAAAATTCATCTGATATTTTCTCTTCGCTCACTCCTGCTGTCAAAGAAGACTATTCCTGTTTAGTTGATTCATTCATTAAACAATTATTGCCTTCTCTTTCCACTCTGCTCAAGTCTCCGATATAAAGGTGAATTATCCGTGGCCCTGCCCCTCAGCGATTCACAATCGGGAAGAGAGACCCAAAAAAGCAACCAGACGTGTTCAAAGTCTCAGGTGAAATAGAGCCCCGAGGCTCTGACAATGACCCACATCAGTGCATCTGCCTATTAGACTCTGCCATCTGTCCCCGCATGAGACGTTTGCTGTAACTCCTTTTCCACGATTGCTTTTGGTTTGAATGACCTTGGAGATAGTCTGAAATCTCGTGCTGGGAAGGGTGCTTTTAGAGTTACTGGTCTGCACTTATGTGCTTCAAATAGAATTTCACAAACCTCTAATTATCTTCTCCTACCAGGCCGCCTAAATGACTGACGACCGGCTCTTTAGTCACTCCAAGAATGGATTTCTATTCAGCCCGTGCCCGGGATGCATTAGGATGCCCAGAACATGTGTGGCTGCTCCGAGCGGCACAGGGCAATTAACAGAAGCCAAGCAATTTGCAAAATGCTTCAACTTCCTGCTCATCTCTGAGGCAGAAAATTGTCACACCTTAACCTCAGGAGGCTCATCTGCAGAATTATTTACCCACCCTCTCGAAGCAGAGCCTCTCGTGTCAGATTCTCCCCCTTGCTTTCTGCAAACATAAGCAGTCGGCTGAAACAACAGCTATGACTCAGTTCCTAGCTAACGCTGCCTGAATTGATTTAGTCTGAGTTCAGATTTAGCACATAATCATGTTCAATTTGCTCCACTGCACTGCCTAGAGATAAAAGGCTTGGGGGAAAAAAATAGCTTCAGCTTGTGTCAGTCTTTGTGGTGATGTCATTGCCATGAGAGAGCCGGACCGTTCATTACTCTGCTGTGCAGCCTCAGACGCGGGCTGCGTGCGCGCAGAGGGAGCGGGCTCCAGGTGCCGAGCGCCGGCGATCCCCAGGGCAAGGCGGCACCCGGGGCCGGCCACGGCGACATCCACCTGGAGGCTCTTCCCATCACGCACAGCTCTGAGGTCGCCTAGCTCTTGATTGAAAATTCAGGAGGGGGAATGCCAGCCCCTAGCATGGACTGTGATGTTTCCACTCTGGTTGCCTGTGTGGTGGATGTCGAGGTCTTTACCAATCAGGAGGTTAAGGTATGCACCTGCAATCTTCCTTTTCATTGTCGCTGTTACTGAAGCTGCTCGCAGAGCCTTTTTAGCTTAAGGAGACAGGACTTTGGTGGATAGTTCTGAGCTCACAGTCTGCGCTAGGAATGCAAGTGGTGAGTGCATGCCTGTGTTAATTAGAATAAGTTAGAAGAGGGACCGGCACATTAATTGTGAATGTGATAAGGTCAACCATTGTCTGGTTTTTTTTCTTGTCTTTTCTACTAGGCGATCCCCAGTCATCCCTTTCACAGTAGACATGTTTTTGTAGTCTCGTATCTGTGTGTCAGAAAGGAGAATTTGCCAGCCCTTAATGTTGAGAGGGGTATTGATCACGGGCTAAATGAAGAAGGCACACATAATAAACATCGCACCCCGGACACCCTGATCGTGGGACAGTAACCCCTTCAGGGCACGTCACTGAACTATGCCACGATGATGCGATGATGCGGTCTTCAAATTGAACAAAAGCTATGCTAACAGATGGCAGTTTCAATCTCTAGCTCTCTGGAAATCAAAGTTGGAGAGCAGCCGCGGAAATTTTCTTTGTCAGGCAAAGGAAGCAAGTCATTTTCTCTCAGCAGTTGTCCATAAAGAAAGTTCAGGCATAAATAAATTTTGCATCTTAAGGTGTAGGATTCCAGGCCGTTGGTCCCCACAGATTGTCTGCAGCAATTGTTCAATTGTCATGGGGAATTGCCCCCTGATGACAGTCGGTCTCCCCCCCACATTTGGTTTTATATTATGAGAAAAATGCCGTGCTTGTATTTCTTCTCTCGTACTGCAAAGAAGAGCTAGCTGAAGCCTCTTACTTGAACAGTTCACACACAGAAAGGACAGTTACTCATTGTGTAACGGGAGGAAGCAAAGGGGAATTACACTGCATAATCATTTTCCGCCCTCACCTTAGTCTGTACTTAAAGGAAGCCTCTGAATTCTGCATTGTTGAGCGTGGAGGTGACTCCCCAGGGCTTCCCAGGTGGGGATTTATGTGTTCACTAGCACAACACTTGGCTCTGTCATTCAGGACTGCGGCTTCGAACACTCTCTTGACATGGATTCAAGAATCCGGTTTGTTGTCCCTGCATATTTCAAATGTGTGGCTCCGTGTTTACCGATTCTTCCAGGGCTGTGCAAGTGTCTACCACCTGTCATATTGAGGTTCGGAAAATTAGAATATCATGGTTTGGCGTTGCCTATGCTTGTGTCCAGAATGGAAACATGCGTGCAGAGACTCCCGGTCCTGCCGGTCAGCCCTGCCATATATCACTGCAGGCCAGAGAGAAGCCATCAAAGCCCTTCCAGTTTAAAACCAACTTCAAGTCTGGTACGGGTAACTGGATAGAGAGACGTCTTCCAGCAACAGCTGGAACAGAATTATGCGTCTGTCAAGTCAAACTTCATAGTTCCCCTCTGTCCTTCACAGTTCTCTGTTGATTACATACGCACCCTGCAAACGTCATAAGATAATCTGAACTTGTTTTAGTCCGAGAACCGATAGTGAGAGCGTTTTTATTCGGGATCTGCAATATGCCAGGTATTGTGCTTATTCAAGAAGGAGCTTAAAATATGCTTCTACGACGGATGGGTCTGTGATAAAGACACACAGTATTTCTTAAAGACGGAATGTTTTGTGCAATTAAGGGGACACAAGATTCTTACAGCTGGTTGTCCTTGAGTGGCTGGGATGGCTTTGTGGAGAAAGTGATACTTGAACTTGAAGGTGGGTAGATTTTGACCCAGAACAGGGGAGGCAAGGGGATGGAAAGCATTGCATTTTGCAGTCGAGTGAGTCAATGCATTTGACTGCAGCAGGATCTCTGTGAGGGATTGGAGGGGAAACCGGGGAGTGAGTCAGGGCCAGACTATAAAGCAGCTGACCCTGTTCCTCAGAAATTTATGGGGTTTTCTGGCAAGACTCTCCCCTGAAAGAGGTGTTAGATATCTTTACTGCTCAACACCACTGAATCACAATGGATTTGTTTCTTTGGGGCAAGTTACCTGATCTTTCTTGTGCCTTATTTTCTCACCTGTAATGTAGATGTAATAGTAGTTTCTACCTCACTGGCTTGGTAGGAGGATTAAGGAAAATTTTATATGTGAGATAATTAACATAGTGCCTGACACATGTTTAGTGTTCAGGAACTATGAGCTGTCGCCATAACTTCACCGTCATCTTTTCAGATCTTCTGAAGGTGATAGGTTTACTTTTGCCAGTTAACTGGAGTGTCTTCACTCCAGCTGAGTTACAGTGACCATCCAGGACACAGAACCTGTTTTCCCTTCCACATCCCCAAACACACACACACACACACACATACACACACACATTTACACACACTAGCAACTTCGAAAACACAGCTCTTCCTTTCAGGCATTTAATCAGGTAATGTAAAACGGTGACATTATTATCAAACAAAGCTCTACTTTGTGCTTATTAAAACGGGGAAAAGGCACAAACAGAGGCAGGCCGAAGAGGTTTGTTGAGAAAAACCACGTGTGCCTTGTTTAAAAGTGGGCATTGCTTATTTTCAGGAAGAGACATTCGGATGTAAAATTCTGGTACCAAAGTTTCTCCGAAGGTAAATTTCATTAATTACCGATCTCTGATACACAGTGGAGCCAGGAGTTCCTTTCTTCAAAGTTTTTAATATTTAGTGTTAGAGAAAGGGAGGCACCGGGGGGGGGGGGGGGCTTGTCTCACGTGCCTGCATCCGGGTTGCTTGATCTCAGGCTTTCTTGCATTTTCAGACTCTCCCTTTGTACATGTAGTGCCCTTGGGAAAGCAGCCACACCAGGGTTATGCCACCAGCAGGGACTCTTCACGAATGCAGTGGTTTATTTGAAAGGAGTGGAGACATATGCAAATCTAATATCCTGTTGCAACTTAGAAAACCTTATCCCCAATGGGGGATCTCAGCTGGTTGCATTGAGGGCCCTTTGGGCTCCAACGTCCTAAATTTCATCAAAACTGCTAGAGCAGTCGTACCAAAAAGAGGAGGAAATCAGGCAAATAGAGTTCTGCCATAATTGTCTTTCTCGAAACTCCATTGGTGTTGGTAGGAACTTAGCTGTCTGTTTTATGGCATAAGAATGCTCTGAAAGATGAAGAAATTTGAAGCACTCCCAATAGAAGGAAAATGATACGATGAAATGTAGATTGTGTGTGTCAGTGTGTAGGATTGGTTTTATACAGCATTTTCCCCATATTTCTGAAAATGGCCTTCCTCCTCCACAAGGAGCCAAATCCTTGGAAAAATGAAAGGGCTCCAAATATGGGGAATGAAATTTATATTTCACTTTAGTCCAGTGGTTCTTAAACCTGATTGCCCATTGGGATCCCCTGGAGAACTTTAAAAAATATTGACAATGCCCAGGCCCCAAGCCCAGAACTTGGCTAGTGTGAACAGAGCCCAGACACAGATTATCCGATAAAGTCAGAATCTTGTCTCTTCTAGTCTCCGATGGGTGCAGGTAGGGTCAGTCAAGAATTATCTAGAGTAACCTCTGCTTAAACACTTTGACCCAGGACTCCAAATAAAGATCTGGCATATGCAGTTTTAGAAGCTGTGTCTCTGAGCTGTCAGAGATGTTGAGACTCATCCAACACATTTTGACCAGTTCGCCACACCTGCAGTTCTTCCACCTGGTTCCCAGCCGATGGTAAACACTCTTCTCCACTGCTGGCCATCGTGGGTGCCTTCCCAGAGCTGCAGAGGCAGCCTGCAGAAGAACGTTCCCCCTCCGCTTGGGGACAGCCAAGTCTGGGGCCATCCCTTCTCTGCAATGGAAGCTTCCCCTATGGAAAAGAGATGGTGGATGTCTCCTCTCTAGGCTTTTAAGGGCTTTTGTTTCATATTCCATGGATCCAGTCTTTTCTCCATGGGCATTCATATGGGGGAGAAGGGGCTCACAAAGCTCCTTTCTGCTCATTGGGAAACAGGCAGAAGGCACGACAGGTCTTATTAGAAGAACCAAAGTTTCAAAGACCCTTGGAACTAGAGGTTTGTTCATTCCTTCAAAAACGTGAGTGGTGCACTTAACTACTAGCCAGGCAATGCTTTAGGTACTGGGAGATGGACAAGACAGACATCCCTGCCCTCACCAAGTGTATATTCTAACGGGAGACAGACAATCAACTACTAAACAAATGAATGTATTCTGTAATTTCAGGTGTGATAAAGGTTATGAAGAACAAGGAAGAGTGAGAGGATAAATCATTGGAGGAGGGGTTGCTTTAGGGGTCCTTTGAGCTCCAGTTCCCTAAATTTTGCCAATAGAACAATAGCACCAAAAAGAGGAGGATATCAGGCAAATAGAGTTCTGCTGTATTTGTCTTTCTCCAGAAATTCCGTTGATCACTTTTTGAGCGGATGGCCAGTGGAACCATTTCTGGGAGGTGACAGTTCATTAAGTGTCATCGTTCCAATGTCATTCAGAGATCTAAACGAAGTGAGTGAGAGAGCCATGTAAAGATCTGAGGGCAAAGCGTTCCAGTAGAGGGAACAGTAGATGCAAAGAGAGGCCATCTTATCGACGTTCTTCTATTTTACTCAGCCCCTCATTTAGCCTATTTCGACCATTCATTCATTCATTCATTCATTCAGGGACCTACGGAGGCTATTACTATCTTATGCCATTATGTCAATTTTTAAAAGATGCTCCTTTCTGGAAACTGTGCTTAAGCAGACTTCCTCATGCTACATTTTAAACATGTTGGTTCTCTGGGGTGAGGAAGTAATATAAGCAGAAACTTGTTCTGCACATAACAATTCTTCCTATGCTTGGAATCTTAGGGTTGCTATAGGACTTCCCACCCGCCCATTTCTGAAAGGCCAGGGCCTTTTAAGGTAACTCCTAATTCCTATTTTCTCTCCTCTGCTTTTGAAAATGTCCCAGTATCCTTCCAATCCATGTAACCTTGGGCAAGTCTCTTAGCTTTTCTGGACATATGATAATCATGCTGAGAAAAATGCTCAGTGCTTTGTGTATTTTGTTTTCCTTTTCACACAATAGTATGAGGTGACTGACTCATGGTCTGTGTCATGTTGTTTTGTGAGTTATGTAAGAAACCAGCACATCGAGGCCACTTAATATAATGAAATCTCTTTGTCATTTTGAACCACTGGAAATTTCAAATTGTTTTGTTTGGCGGGAGTCGTAGGAGGAGAAGGACGGAGCAGAGCTGGTATGATACACTTTGTACTCTACTTTGAGGACAGACAAATGACACAAGTGAATATGTGGGCAATGGGTATCGCGGATTGATTTGGAAGAAACGCCATGGGTATTTGTCGGGAGAACTGGTCAAGCCTCATGCCTATTTCTCGTGCTTCTCACAAACGCAGGGCTAGGTAGACGGTCTGACCGCAGCCATGACCTTATGGCTCTGCAGCCCTACAGCTCTTTCAGAGTCTTCAGAAACCATTGTGCTCACTCGGCAACGTAGATGACTTTGAGCTGTACATGATTTAATTTCAAAAATGGAAATCTTCTAGGATAGTCATGGTAACATGGAGTAACCAAAATGTTAACAGAAGTTCTCATACAGTCATTGATAGCTATAATGTTAAACAGCATTTGTTTCATGTATCTGTCCACCTTTAGTTTCTGAAAACCAAAAGGGAGTGTATGGGAGGGTGGGTGGGGTAACATGTTCATAACAGATCTTACCCCTCTAGCAAAACAAAAACTTGCTCTTTCTCAGGGCGCCTGGGTGGCTCAGTCGGTTTAGTGTCTGCCTTCAGCTCATTTCGTGATTTCAGGATCTTGGAATTGAGCCCCCCTTGGGCTCCCCACTCAGTGGGGAGTCTGCTTCTTTCCTTCTCCCTCTGCCCCTCCCCCCTTGTGCTCACTCTCTCTCTCTCTCAAATAAATAAAATCTTTTTAAAAATTAATATTTCTCTGATAATAAAATGGACTGGAATTGAGGCCATTTTTGAAAATAAATGAATCAATGGAAATCTGAAAGTTAGAAATTAACCCTAAAAATACTTTAAGAAACTTAACATTCTTAAAGGGGCCGTATTGAATATTTTCTGAAGAAAATAGCAAGCATCTTTCACAGAATGGGAAGAAGCGATTTTTTGCAAGTTACAGATGCTCCTTGAGAAGGTTAACAGGCATATTTCTCAGCCACCTGTCATGTTAAAAGACAAGGTACAGTATTCTACTAATGACATTGTCAAGCAGGAAAATCAACTAAAAACTTGTTAATCTGTTTAAAGAGTCTTTTAGCTGTTGGAAAGTAACTGAGACACTGGCAGCTTCTACCTCTAACCCAAGTGTCAGATTTATTGAGCAACAACAAGGATGAGACAACATCCTTCTTAACCTCGTTCTCCTAAAGCAATAGATTTGAGTGTAAAACTCAGCGAGTGCCATTTGCATCTGATTCCGTTCAAATACAACTATCCATAACTTAGAAGAGCCTGTTTTGTACTTTCTGATGACGCTTAGAATTGACAATAAGAAAGAAAATGATACCTGAAACATTTGTTATCACTTGATCTGTTTAGGTTGTAGGTTTAATAGGCATCGTGACTTCGTGGGGAGCAGCTCGGCTTTCCAGGGAGGTCATAAAGTCTCCAGGCGATGCCTGGCCTAGCATTTCTTTAGGTAAAGGGAATGTATCCCTTCCCAGCTCTAAATCTAAGCTCATTCCAAATACAACCTAAAAAAGATTGCAATATCGTTTAATGTGGATTTTTTAAATTTAAATTCAATTAGCGAAGGCATAGTACATCATTGGTTTTTGATATAATGTCCAGTGATTCATCAATTCAGTGTAACACCCAATGCTCTTTTATTTATTTATTTGAGAGAGAGTGAGAACACACAATCAAGGGGGAAGGAGAGGGAGAGGGAGAGGGAACACAGAGCAGGGAGCCCACCACGGGGTTCAATCCCAGGACCAAGAGATCATGACCTGAGCTGAAGGCAGACGCTTAACCGACTGAGCCACCCAGGCGCCCATAATGAGGATTTCAAGCAGGTAAAATTTTTGTCCTCTCCACTCTCTCTAGAATGGAGAATTTAAAAGTAGTTGAGAATAAAATATCTACCAAGATAGACCTTGGTACTGTCTCGTACCAAGTACATGTAGGTGTACTTTCATACACACATACACTATATGTGCTTTCATATTCCTCTTTTGACTAAATGTACCTAGGTGGAAAATACACACACATACACACATGCACACACACACACACACACACACACACACATACACACCGATGTATTGCATATATATAGTATATATTTTTCTTTCTTTTTTTTTCCCCTTCCATGACCATGGAATGTTTCTTCTATACTACCCTGGCCTATCTAACTAGCTCTTAAACTTGTCGGGGGAATAAGAGTCCAGAGAAGGTTCCTGGCAAAGAAAGTTGAACAAAAGCCTAAATAATTCCTTTAGGCAGGGAAAACACTAAGAAACCCATGGCCTTTTCTCTTATTACTGTAGACCAAAGGGATGTGTACATTCTTACAGCCTAGTGCCCAATTACTCTCTCCAGAATCCAATATGCCAGCACTGAACTGTGAACAATATTTTTAAAGGTTTTCAAAAAGATCTTGACCCTTTAGCTTCCAGAAAGATGATGTTAGCAAATTTATCCTTCGCTGTTAGATTGGACCATGGACCAGCTTTCATCTCTCAGAATAGCACCTTCCTTAATATTCTACTTGTCTCAACAATAGGGTCCTTTGCTGCTTAGTTGTAAGATTTTCCCCCCATCTCTGATGGTTCTAAAGGAATTGGTGGGCAGTGTTCGTGTTGTACCCCAAAGAGTTGATTTGGGGGAGCGATTTAATAAGTTGATCATTAAACATGATGATAAATGTAAATCCTGAGAGATTTTTCATCTCCATAGAGCAATATTATATGTTATCAAAATAAGCAATTTAGAAATTCTAACAGGGCGCCTGGGTGGCTCAGTCAGTTGGGCGTCTGCCTTCAGCTCAGGTCATGATCCCAGGGTCCTGGGATCGAGTTCCACATTAGCTCCCTGCTCTGCAGGGAGCCTGCTTCTCCCTCTGCTTCTCTCTGTCTCTGTCTCTCATGAGTAAATAAATAAAATCTTAAAAAGAAAAAAAAAATTCTAACAGCTCTTCCCATTCACTGAGTACTTCTAAGGGCCAGGCACAAAGCACATACCAGGTATTCCTTGACATCCCATAATAGGCCAAGGCATCTATTTTCTTGCCCCATTAGAAACAGATTCCTGATCAGAGAAACAAAACATTTGCACAAGATCACACAGCTAGGACTTGGAAGAACTGGGACTCAAACTTCAGTTTGCTTCATTCTTTCTGCTACTAAAATATTCCTAAGGATTAATTAATAAGCCATCAATTAATTATTGGGAACAAAGATGTAAGTCTTAGAGGATCAGACATTGACCTCATCTGCAATATTTCTTCTAGTGTCCAAAACAACTTTTTGGCTTGTATTTCTTATCAGAGGCAAGACTACTACTTTTATAGAAATCCGTAGTTGCGATCATTTTACTTTCCTCCATAAATCTAACATTGTGACAATCCTAGGCAGAACATCTGTTCTGGATTTCATTTTAAAATTTGTTTCAAAATCTAATAATGCCATCTCATCGGGGAGACAAAAAGGAAAGTCTGCTGGAAAACCCAGAGGCTCACCAACAGGCTGATAACACCTGGTGTGACAGCCCTTCAGCCCCTTTCCTGGTGTCACCGAACATTTTCAATTGACAGGAGAGGGGTGACGTGTGAAGAAGTGTGGAGCAGCGGTGGTGCGGGTGTTAATCACAATAGTAATATTTGACTGGTGGACAGGGCTTTCCAAATTATGCCAAACTCCGCTTTCTCACAGGACATCTCCAGGGTAAATGAGCTCTCACAATTCATGAGGGGAAGCTGAGACTGGGATTTTGTTCACGACACAGGATCTCGCAGGGTATCATTGTAGCCTGCATCGATAATACATCTATTAGAATTGATTTCCTCTCCTGTGACTTCCCTGTGCCTTCAGGTATCGACTAAGATGATCCTCTCAGGCCACCTTTCCTAGAACGGGAAACCTAAGCAATGAGCACACTTAATAATAGCAACAATATATTGAGTACTTACTTTTTATCAGGCACTGTGCAAAGTGCTTTTATTCATTCATTCATCAAATATGTACTGGGTGCCTTCCTTGTTCAAGGCCTCACAGCTAGACTTCGGAGACAGGGGGATTACTTCTGTTGGCTACAGAAGCCTGTGCTCTGTCATGATGCAGTGTTGGCCTTTATTTCACTCCATTTCATTTTTCCCAAAAAGGGCCACGCCATTTTGACCTCTAAAGAGGCCTCCTTAGCTGACATAGGGCAAGTGAGAAGGAAGCAAGCCTGGCCTCCAAGTCAGACACCCTACTGAGAATTCTCTATTTGGCTCCTGGGATGCTTACTGACTATGTGACCTTGAGCAAGGAGACTTATACTTTGCCTCAAGTTTCTTCAACTACACAAGGAAGAAAATTCTAGTACCTACCTCATCGGTTGGCGGTGAGGAGCACATGCATTTGAGTCTGTAAAAAACTTAACAGAGTGGCTGGCACACACACCAGTAAAGTTAGCCTTCGTCACCACCACCATCATCATCATGTCCAATAGTAGAAGACTTCTTATATAGTTTTGGGTTATCTTGCTGGGGCACTTTACTTTCCATGACCCTCATCAGGTCAGACTCTTGTCCTGCAGTTTTCCACTCCGCTTGGCATGGGTGCAGCTGTGCGCTTCCTCAGTGACACTCTGAGGTCACAGAACTGGAGTGGGAGGCCACTAGCTCAGCGAAGGAGCGAGGAGCCACAGACCCAGACAGGCGGCAGGGATGCTGCAGGTGTCAGGCTGGGTCTCTTCGCTTCTTTGTGACTTTTCTTGTCTCGTCCAGATGTCCTTGGGTCAGTGCCCCACTGAGAGCAAGAGGCAGTAGGAAATGAGGTGTCTGGACAAACAGGAAGTATCCTCACTCTGCAGTCACTTGGGGGAAGCCATGCGGAAGTTGCCTAGGTGACTGAGTTAATGGAAAGGGAAGCGGTCTGCCCCCCACCCCCACTTGGCCAAAATTCAGAGGCTCAGTGGTTCCCATCTCAGAACAAAGCCCAAGTCCTTGCTGTGGTCCTCAAGGTTCATCTGACCTTGCCCCAACTGCGTTGTCCGTCTCATCTCTTCTGTGTATTTCTTCCTCTCATTTGACTGGAACTACCTTGCTCCCTGTACATACCAAACATTCCCCTTAACTTGTGTTTGCTTTACCCTCTGCTCTGAATGCTCTTCCTCCTGGCAGTCCATCTGGCTTGCTCCTCTGTTATGGAGTCATTCCTTGACCGCCCAATCTAAAATAGCACAGCCTGGGGCACCTGGGTGTCTTAGTCGGTTAAGCCTCGACTCTTGATTTCGGCTCAGGTCATGATCTCAAGGTTGTGAGATCAAACCCCACTGCTCCCCACTCAGCGGGGAGTCTGCTTGAGATTCTCTCTCTCTCTCCCTCTGCCCCTTAGTCTTCCCCTACTCTTTTCTCTCTGTCTCTAAAATAAATAAATAAATCTTTAAAAAATAAAATAAATAAAATAAAATAAAATAAAATAGCACACAGCCTGCTGATCACTCCCCACCCCTTGCCCTGCCTTGCTTTCTATCACGGCACAATCACAAGGTGACATACCGTGAGTTTATTTACTGGGTCATTGTCTGTAGCCATCCCCTCCTACCACATGCAAGCTTCATGAGGGCAGGGGCTTTTCCCTTTGCCACAGCCATGTTCCTAGACACTGCCATGCAGTAACATCGAGAAAATGTGTGTTGACAAAGGAATGATAGGCTCCAATTCTTAGTATCCTTGAACATGCAGTTAGACCACCTTTTCTGAAAGGGAAGGGAAGATCCAGGTTTCCAGATGAAAGGCCAGGTTTAATAAGCAGTCAGAGAGGTATGTATGGTAAAACACAGGGGTTTAAGGCAAGATGCCCATTAACGTAAAGAGGGGTTGAACACAGAACCTGTTTTTTTCAAAATATATTTAAACACCTCTCTCTGAGCAGGAATTTTAAATGGTCTTATAGACTATTTTCACCACAGTAATGCTAAACTATAATTGCAATTCTTTCAATATTGACCTTCACTTCTCATTTCTATTTTAAAACTGCGGAGATAGGTGGAAATTAGATTAATTACCCAAGCTGAGCTCAATTTCTCTTTTGCTTAATAGGCTTCTTGCCCTAAAAACTCTGTATCCTGCCATGTGCACCTACCTCTGACCGCTTATTAACTTGTGTCATAAAACTAGTAAACAATTCTATGATACTTAAAAAAAAAACAAACAAGAACCGAACTAAAAGTGCTACTATTCATTGCCTGGATAAAGAAGCAGTAGATCTGAATTATTAATGAGCAGGTTAGTGGATGGTCTGTTTTATATTCTCACATTGTAAGGAAGGCTCCATACTTTATAGCGCTCAGCAAAATGATAGTCTATATTTAAATAACACTTACCCTATTATTAACAAAAATCAACATTTACGTAAGCCTCAGAAAACTGAACCCTCTTTCATCAAATGCTTCTTCATGCCAACCTCTGATGCAGGTGGGAAGTATTCTCTCAATGAGGAATTCAGGTTAGAAGTGTTCCCCCAGATTATGTACCCAATGAATAGAGACTTTTTAAAGTTTGCTTATTTTTCTTTCACGTTCTCATCGCATAGTTCTTGGAGGTGGAACCTAGAAGTAACTTGGCATAATAGTTTAGTGGAAAGCAACTTGGTCTTTGGAAGCAAAAAGACTTGAATTCATGCTATGTTTTATTTATAGATTTTCTTATTTACATAAAAAAAGAAGATACGGATTTAGGTTAAGGGCTGTTGAGATATAGGTGATCAATACATTATTATTGATGCCTGTGAGGCATCTCATCCATCCTCCGCCATTTATCAGACATGATGGAGCACTTGTTAGGTAGTAAGCATTGCTTCTGTACTTGGGAGTTCAGGAATGGAGACATGCCTCCTGTCCTCAAGGAGCTCACAGGTTGATGGAGGAGTGGAGGTGGTAAATAGAGACGTCGAGTTTAGAAAATGCTATGGTTTGGGTAAGCCTAGTATGCTTTGGGAATCTATAAGAGGGTGGTCTGTGATGATGAGGAAAGTCTTCTCAAGGAGATGACTCTTGAGTTACAGCTTTACAGGTTAAGTGGGTGTTCGATAGGTGAAGGAAAGATGGAAGTAGTAGGAGGGGCTATTTCTGGGGGTGGAAGGAGCCTGCATCAGAGCAGAAATGCCAGGGAGAGTGGTGATGCTATGAAGAAGTAGCACCTGGGTGGATGCTGGATTATACAGAGGCCAGGCCCACATTACGGAGGCGTTGGACCTTATGCTTGAGTCCAATCGGATTGGGCCATGGAAAGCGTTGTAAGCAGAAGAGTGACTCATCCTCCTGCTCTGGCAGAAAGTCCTCTCCGGTTGTAGTGTGACTATGGCCACACCAAGGCTGATGCTGCAGAGCCATCGAAGAGGAGGGGGGCTGCCCCAACCCAAACAGACAGGAAGAGGGCCTGCAGACTCTCAGTGCGGAGTCCCAGCATCTCCAGATTACCTTGTTGATTGTCTTTGGTTGTCCCTCTGTCTTTTATTTTTAAAGAGGAAAGAAGTCAAAATAGAAAGGCGACCATCTGGGGGATGTCATTAGATTGCCATTCGGCTAGGTTGTTCTTGGGGAAAGGAAGGTGCATATGTTAGCACTACAGCTAGGGTATTCAGGAAGTACATTCCCTTCAACAGGCATGTATTGATTGTCTTCTAGAGCCAGGAATCTAAAATCAGAAATCCGAGCCCTCGTCCCCTGGAGAATTGCTTAGTCTGTGAGCACAGTAGATGAACTTACAGGCACAGGCAGAGGTCCTTTATCCAAAAAGTCTGCCCTGATGCCTCTTCAATTTTTTAACAACTTGGGAATAGAAATTCAGTGATGTTAAATGCAGGACCTAGAATATTCTGCCTCCCCCCCCCCAAAAGCAAATAAACATGCAGAACAAACAAACAAAAAATAATAACTTAATATTCTATTATTGCTAAAATATGTTCACAGGGGCTAAGATTCCCTGCATGTAGCATATATGAAGCAAAGAGAAGGAAACATTTGCTGCCATGTCCTTGTAGTTAACTGTTGCCATCACGCCAGCAGTCTTGCCTAGGTACAATAGTCAACATTTTATAGATGCTGAATAAAAGTGAGCTGGAGCCATGAATTAACCGTGCCTGAGTTTGTGGCTGGTCTTGTTTTAGGCAGCAGGATGGAGGAACAGGGAGGTGGGGGAGCCTCTCTGCCTGTCAGGGAAGGCTCCCAAAGTTGCACTCACCCATATCACTTAATGGATTCAACTGGAAAGCATGGGTGCACGGATGCTAGAGAGGCTGAGAATGTTCCCGGTGGCCCTGTGCCCAACTAAAAATCAGGATTATAAACAGAAGAAGAGGAGGGTGGATATTGAGGGATGACAGGTGCAGCTGACAATATACCCTTTAAATAAGCGGCTTGGGAACTCAGGTTCCAGAATTCACATACGTTGAATGATAGCACAGAAGGAGTTAATGAACCCTCAGACTACACAGTCTTAGGAGAAATTTGTCCAGTTTCATGAAACAGGGAAGCTTTGATCTGGGGTTTGAAAAGCATGGCTCATATTAGGCGCTGTCCAATATAGCCGCTTCCCTTTAGATCAGCTGGTGAAATGAGAGCCCCACAGACAGCCTCTCCAGTCCCATCTCAATGCTGTGGCACTTGCTATGTGTCCATGCTGACTGGGTGTCCTGCATACTTACCGTACTTTATGGACTGATGCTATCCACTTGGATAGTTCTGTCTGTTTGCAGATAGATCTTTATTAACCGATGTCAGCTGAGCATTAATCAGATCCAGAGTATCATTCAGATCCTTTGAAGTCATCAGATAGGGCTAGAATGATGTTGAATAAGCCAGCAAGTCTCTGCCCCCATGGCTACTGAGATGTCTTCAGCCTTCCTCTGCCTTCAGAGATGCAGCGAAGCCCATGATGCACCAGGAGCTGTGGGGAGACAGAAAGGGCTGAACCAGGAGCAAGTAGTTTAATTTCTTGGATAGTCCACTGGAATGGAAGACCCCCAGATGAGCAGTGGGTAGCATGCAGAGGGAATGTGTTTTAGAGCCAGACCAGTCTGGGCTGGAACCGTGACCCTAACAGTTACCAGTTTTGTAGTCCTGGGAAATTTTCTTTATCTCTGAGTCACAGTTTTCTCATTTGTAAAGTAGGTATAATCATGCTATTCTTCAGGGTGTTGTTAAATGGAATAAGAATGTACTTAAAGCACACAGTCACTCCGTAAACGGCTATTATTTTTTCTTGCCTCTTTCCTTTCTAAACCTTGATGATAAAAATACTTTAAATTCAACTGAGTCCAATCATGAGATTTAGCTCTGTTAAAAACACAGCAGTTCTTCTCTATTGTACATCACATATTAGCTCCAGCCACGAAATTACGTGTCATTTTTCTGAAATCCACACAATTTTCTGAGTACCATTCCTGCATAGGGCATCAACCATTTTAGTGAAAAAAATAAAAATCCATCAAGTCTTTTAAGGCTGCAAAAATGATAACACAGACAAATTCTCCCACGAGGTTGCTAATATTGATGATACCAATTGCCTCCTTTGGGTCAACACTGTGGCAAAAATCGGAAATTGTTAAGAGAGCTATTCATTTGCCAATACTAAGGTGAGATAAGCAAGCTGAAATCTTGTGTTAGGTCAACTAAGAGATTTCTTTGGAAGAAATATGAATCCGTCTTTATTCTTTTTCACGAATATCAGGAAACAAAGTTTCTCCACCGAATATGTTGGAACAGGACAGTATGTGCCCTCATGCAGTCCTCCTTCTAATTTGTGTTATAGAATCGAAGCTCCAAGCACAAAAATTTTATAAAGACTTCCTGGTGGTGTTCCAGCTCCAGATTCTTTCTTGTACATGGAAGTAAAATAAACCCAAAAGTACTTAAAGCTCTTGAGTCTGAATGAGTATAACATAAAGTGCTGAATGTTTCAACTTCCCCCTTGAACCTTCTGCTTGATCCGCCTACACAGTTTTTCCAGGCAATTATTGTCATTACCCAGGCTTGGAGTCTGGAACCTTTCTCACCAACCCCTTTTATTGACTTTAAATGTAACCAAAACCAAATCTTTTCAAGTCTTTTCCTACCAAATCCAAGGTCACAGACTGTTCATAAGTTCCTAATCTGAAGGGAGTATCATGTTAATCCTCAAAGGCTAGAAAACTTGTTCCCCCAAAATCAGAGTCTAGCAGAGCTGACTAGTGTAAGTGCCCTGAGAAAGGTGCACATTTAGTAACATGGGGCTTCCAGGAATCATGGCTCCCTTCAAGGTAGGCAAAAGAAGACCAGCTTCATCTAAAAGATACATCTTTAGATCAGAAGTTGCAACAGGGCCACCTGTGAACCATATTTATAGGTTGGTTTTGTCCTGTACCATGTTATTTTATTAAAGTTAATGCATTGCTAGCCTTTAAAAATTAGGCTACATCCTATCTTCTCTTAAAGGATTGGTAGAACTGGCATCACTGAATCTCTTTTCCCACAGGCTACCACTGACTTACCAGAATTGTGTTGAGAATTAAACAAAACATTTTGGACAGTCTTCAAGAACAATATTATCATCACCTCCTGACTCTATTTCTTGGCTCAAGATGAGCTACGTCTGCTCTTTTCAACAAAGCAAGCATTCTGTAATCCCCACCACCGTCTCTTGTCCTACACGAATCCTACTGCAGTACATGCAGCGTAGGGGAAGATAATGCTGTAGAGGGAGGAGTGAGGATGGGTAATGTTGTGCATGACCTTGAGCAGCAACCAAAGCATTGTAATTAATCCCATGAGCCATAGGAATCATTAGTGGTAAGAGCCATAATTTAGGAAGATCACAGGACCCCAGGAGTCCAGTCTAAATAGGAGAAAGGAGAAAACATGAAGAGGGAGAGGGGAGAGGCAAGGAAATCAGTAAGGAGGCTGTTAAACCCATGTCTCCATTTTTATTCCTCTTTCATAATCCTACAAAGAGATTGTGTAGAGTGAACTGGAAAGAATGGTGGACTAGAAGTTAGAAAACTGGGCTCAAATTACAGGTCTGCCCTTGCTTGCAGAATGCATATGAGCAAGACCTGAGCTTTCTAGGTCTCCTTTGCCTGTGTTTGCAATGGCAATGAGGATAATATTAATCCAGACCTGGGGCGCCTGGGTAGCGCAGTCGTTAAGCATCTGCCTTCGGTTCAGGGCGTGATCCCGGCGTTCCGGGGTCGAGCCCCACATCAGGCTCCTCCACTGGGAGCCTGCTTCTTCCTTTCCCACTCCCCCTTCTTGTGTTCCCTCTCTCGCTGGCTGTCTCTGTCACATAAATAAAATAAAATCTTAAAAAAAAAGTTAATCCAGACCTATGCTGAGGATTGAGCAAAACATTATTTGGGGCAGTCTTCATGGACTGTATTATCATTACCTGACTTTATACCTACAAACCTCCATCTCTTATCTATATTTCCAAGCTTGGAGCCCTCTAAGGTTCTCATTATTTTTTGCCTCTTTTATTGAGGCTTTAAGTCAGGACTTCAGGGTTGGGAAGAACTTGAGAGATAACAAAGGGTCCCCTACTTGATGTAGCCTTCTCCCCTCCAGTATTCCAGCCTCTCCGTGAACCCATCCAATGAAGGAGCCCTCCCTCATGCCTTAATGTGACTGTTTTCATGATTCTTTTTTTTTCCTCTACAACCCTGAAACTTTAACTCATTTGTCCTGTTAATAGTAGTATGTTCTCTGAGTAAACAGAGCAGGTTTGCTCTTTCTCTACCAGAAACATGCTTTTGTTCTTTGTTTTCTGTTGTGGTTTGTTTGTGAAGGAGGCTCCACACGCAGTGTGGGGCTTGAACTCATGACCCTGAGATCAAGAGTCACGTGCTGTACTTTTGTTCTTGGAAGACAGTTACTCTGTCGTCCTTCGGCCATCCAGAACTTCCTTTACAGACTAAATTTGAAATTTATTCAGCTTATTGTTCACATGACGTGGCTATAAATTCCCGGCTCCCATCCTGCAGGTCTGCCCAGCTCACACCCTATTTCACACTGTCAGCAGCTGTTCTTCCCTGCTCCCACTCACTCAGCACTTCTGGGTTTATACGCTTTGGTCTCATTCCATCCTTTTTCTGCCAAAAAAGCACCCTCACCCCCACCCAACCCAACATTTGCCTCGCCTCTCCCTTAGTTCAGACATCTCACATTTTTTGCTGCAAAGAGGCCGGTTGATCTAAGAGAAGAGTTTGCGTTCTCTGAGGTCATTGAGAAAGCCATATTTGGCTGTACTAGTAACCTTTGACAGTGATGCGTGTTTGCTGCTTGCCAGCCCCTCTGTTTTGGTGTTTCCATATCATCTCACTGAATCTTCACTCTCCCATGGAAAGTAAGTACTGTTATTGCCATTTCTCTTTCACAGCGGGGAGAGTAAGGTTTAATACCATAGGCAGGCCACCACCATCTGCAAGATTTCTCATGGAGCATATTAGGAGATGATCCACAAAGAAGTGGATGCATTTGAACACTGAGCATTACAGTGCGTATCCTCATCTCTCTTCGCCCCTCTTCCTTGCTCTGTTTTTGTCCATAGCCCTTATTTTATAATATATTATATAATGCACCTATTTATTTAATTTGCTGTCTCTTCTCACTGTAACATAAGCTCCATGAGGGCAAAAATGTTTGTCTTTTTTCTTTATTGCTGCATCCCCACCTTGCACAGAACGGGAACACAGCAAATATATGCTGAATGAATGATACAATAAGAAACCAATTTCGTCACCTTTTGAACATAGACTTTTGAGCTTTGAGGTTCATTGTTCTCAACTACCACCATGACCTCCTGCCTTCCTCTCTCCTCACATATACTCTCTGGTCAATATCTATTCAGCCTTGAAGCCTCAGCTCACCAGGACTTCGATTTCTGCCAGAGCCCTAGCTGATCTTTGAGGCATACATGCTCTCCTCTGTGTTTCCTTCATGCCCTGTGTCTGTCTCTGTCATCGTATCTGCTGCACCGTATTACAGTACCCCACGCTTGTAGATGTCCCCTCACTAACCCTAAGCTCTTTGAAGGCAGGGACCCTATCTTCCCTGACTTCTTCCTGTTTGCTTCTCCAACACCCAGCACAGTGCCTGGCATAGAGTCAGTGCTCAATAAATAGTTAATTCGTGAATTAAAAAAAAATACTGCTTTCTAAATGGAGATTTGGAACCACAAGGGGAGACATAAACTAGCTCTGAGTGGGTTTAAAAACAGAAATTGCCATTTGGGGATGGAAGTTCTCAATTCAGTCGGAATTTACGGAGTGTGCGTTGTATGCCAGGTCCTATTCTACATATAGGGAGATGTCAGCCAACAAAATGACGACGCTGGAACATTCTAGCAGGAGGGGAGAGATGATAAGGAAAATAATAAATAAGTTACATAGTATGCTAGAAGTGATTTGTGCTAAAGAGAAAAAGTAAAAGCAATGTCAGAATGGAGGGTATTGTGAGTTGGGGCAGGGGGTGGAATTTTTAATAGGGTGGCAAGGATACCCTCATTGAGAAGATGGCATTTGAACAAAGCCTTCAGAAGCCTTCCAGAAACATTTGCTGAGTTCCCGCAATGAGCGAGGCACCATGTGAAAGCCTGAGAATTCCAAAATAGAGCTCTCACACTAGTGAGAAGACTATCAAGTCAACCAGAGTATGATAAATGTGAGGGCAGCCAAAATAAAATGGGATGCCAGTAGGCTGTGCGAACAGAGAACTGACTTTCCGAAGCTACATGAATGTCACCATCACCATCCTCATCCCCATCCCCCCTTAACTCTCCCCTGCTTTTTTCTCCATTGCCTCGTGACATTTAAAATTGCCCCCAGCATGAGGATTATCACTGCAGAGCACACACATTTATCTGGAAGAGTTGTAAAGTGTAGCTCTCTACACTTGTAGGAGCCTCAAAGGTATCGGGCGGTGACCGTGGTTCTGGAAGCGTCGGTGTGCCTTCTCCATTTGGTGATGTACAGCGTCACTTTTGCCCTGGGATTCCTGCAGGAGAAGTGCACTGAGCAGGCCAGGGAGAAAGTGATTTCAATTGAACCATCTGTTGACAACCCTTGTTGTTTGGCTCTTTAGACCTGAAAACAAGCCAATCTGGGAGCTACACAGCCCCTTCAGATGTCACACTGTTATTGACACGCTGCTACTTCTCAGAGCATTCCTTTACATCAGGTGGCATTTTGCACAGCACAGCCCCGCTCGGTAGCACACTGGCTCTATCCACAGCACACTTCCACTACTGCCCTAGCAGTGCCTATAAAGGCTCCCTCTTGACCACCTTCGCAACACGTTCTGAGCACCTCGGCTTACCAGGAGTGGTGCCAGGCATACAAGATGGCGATCCTGAACAAAAAGGCCTCTAGTTGAGAACAAGACTATGCCCTGGTCGTAGGAGCCAATGACGAGTTCACATTTCCTGGACAGTCAGCTGCTTACTACATTTCTCACATACCGAATTGGTTTAACTGAGTTCAATGCCTCGATTAGCTCATGAACCAACATAAATTTTGATCCTGGTCTTGGATGCTCTCCAACAGCTGTCCACAGAGAAATATTTTCAGCTCTGTGGCTAGCAGCGAATCATGTTGATTCTTGAATAAATTATCCTTGTGGCGACAGATGTAGCTGATTGGTTGGATTTTATTCATAATGATATCTTCCCTCTAAAAGGTATGCGTCTTCCTTCGAAGCTATAAAAGTGTGAAATTGATCCACATTTGAAATCTAATGAAGTTAAATGAATCAAGCAGAGATCTTACTGAGTGACCTCTTAGCCTGGGTGCCCAGAAAGCAGAGTCTGAGATAAAAGCTGGAGTGCAAGTGTTTTACTGGTTGAGTGGGAGCTCAAGACCAGGAATGGAGGCCACAGAGTGGGAAACAGGGAAGGAAATGGAGCCAGTGCAAAGATAACGGGTAGTGTAGCGGGCCCCTTGCCGTGGTGACTGGTTGCTGGATTCCATGGAAAGCCTGAGAAGCTGTATAAAATATGGTACAGATGGGGCGCCTGGGTGGTACAGTGGTTAAGCGTCTGCCTTCGACTCAGGGCGTGATCCCGGCGTTATGGGATCGAGCCCCACATCAGGCTCCTCTGCTGGGAGCCTGCTTCTTCCTCTCCCACTCCTCCTGCTTGTGTTCCCTTTCTCGCTGGCTGTCTCTATCTCAGTCAAATAAATAAATAAAATCTTTTAAAAAAAATGGTACAGAACCTTCTGTCCAAGGAAAGAAACGGGGAATCATTTCCTCATTGGCTCCCAGCCACCATGGGCCCAAGTTTCTCCCCACATAGCATAACTCCCCTGCCCTTCAGAGCTGTGCGTGCATGAACATCAAGTATGTTCTTGGGGTACCTGCCTCTGTGTCAGCAGAGAAGTCTGGGATGGAAAGAAACAGGCACTGAGATGGAACAAGACCCTCAGGTTGCAGCTGCATGAAGCGGATCAGAACCCACACAGAACTGGCTACTGCAGCAGTGGATGGAGTAAGACATAGATGGGGCCAAGGGAATATGAAGTGATGCACTAGAAATATCCAGTACAAACACTGGATACTTGTGACTCTTTATTTATTGTTCTAAGAAAGGCAGAAGGGTGTTTGTACACCTAGTGTTTGTGCAGCACTCTGCTGGGACCCTGTTTTAAACCTGGTCAGGAAATGACAGCAACTGCTGAGTGAGGTGTTGACTACTGTCTTTATCAAAAGCGAGGGGGTGGTATCAGTGTAAGGCTCCATATGGGTCAGATTTGTCTGATGGTTGCTACTGTTATTTTCTCCCAAGGAAAAAAGTCTCCCCACCAACTTGATTTCTGCCTTCCACCTGCTTGGGCACCACTGTGCTCCTTCCCTGCTGACCTCCCAACATCTTTCTTCTCATATGCCTAAAAAAGCTTAATTGTCAGCATTTTCCAAACCTGTCAAATACGCACAACTTCTAAATGGTTTCTGAGTTCCCTGAGTTTAAAGAGGCAAGATGTAGGCTAGGCAACGCTTTCTTAAACAAGACACAAAAAGCACTAACCATAACCAAAAGGTGGATAAATTGGCCTTTATTAAAAATTAAGAACTCGTACTCATCAAAAGGTACCACTCAGAGAATAAAAAGGCGAGCCACAGACTGAGAGAAGATATTCACAATACATGTATCTGACAAAGGACTCAGCTCCAGAATATATCAAGAAACCCTGAACATCACTAAGAGGAAGACAAATAATCCAACTAAAGATCACCAAAGTACTTGAACACACATTTCAAAAAAGAAGATATCCAAATGGCCAAAACCATTATTCATGAGGGAAATGCAAATTGAAACCACAGTGAGATACCATTACACAGCCAACAGAGTGGTAAAAGCAAAAAGACAGTCAATGCCAAGGGTTGGCAAGACCATGGAACAACTGGAACTCTCATTTATTGCTGGTAGGAGGGAAAATTATTACAAACACTTTGGAAAATTGCAGTGTCTTCAGGAACTAAATATATATCTACACTGTGATCCAGTAATTCTGTTTCGCTAGACAAACGAGAATATATGTTCACCAGGCAACATGCACAGAGTGTTGATAGCAGCCTTATTCATAGTAGTCCTAAAGGGGAAAATCCCCAAATGTCCATCACCAGGAGAATGGGTGAATAAGTCTACATATATTTACACAATGGAATGGTACACAGCAATATATAAGAATAAGCTACTATATGCAACATGGATGGGTCTCACAACTTTAGTGTAGAATAAAAGAAGACAGATCTTGAGAGTAAATATTTATTCCCTTTGAATAAAGTTTAGGAACAGACAATGCTAATCTATGGCTATAGACTTCAGGATAGTGGTTATTTCAGGGAATGAGGAGGGTGGTTATTGTCTGGAAAGGGGCAGAATGGAGCCATCTAAGGTGATGGAAAGATTTTATATCTGGAGCTAGGAGTAGTTACACTGATGGTGGTTATATTCATTGAAGTGGATGCTTAAGATTACGCATTATATATAATATAATATAAATATAAATATATAATCTATATTAAATCTCATTTTAAAATATATAAATATATAAAATTTTATATATAAATATATAAATATTATCTAAAAATATAATATATAATATAAATATATAAATAATACATATTTTAAATCTCAATAAAAATAAATTAAGATGGGGCAAGGTCAAGAACAGAAAGTTGATGACCCATCCCGTCAGGAAAGGATCCAAGACCTCATTGTCAAGCGGGAGAGGAGATAACACCATAATAAAATTAGACATTGACTCAAGAAACATCATCTTTAAATTTTAACTCATTATTAATTAGCCATGTAATCCGGGAAAGTAGCCGTTTAGACCCAGTTTCCCAGCCTATAAAATGGCTGACTGCTGAAGATACCTTGTGTCCTCCCGAATCACAAGGTGCCCGTCAACTGCCTTCCCACCCAAGGCCAATATGAAGATGTGTGTCTTGTGTTGGTTCTGCTCTGCTGAATGACACTGAGGAGCACAGGGTCCCACGCTGAAGAGAGGATAGAACTTGGAACTTTACACATTCTAGTTGCAGTCCCACCATGGCAGACTGTTTAATAGCCGGTGCTACAGTGAATGCACTGTGCAGGCTGCTGCAGTTCCCATACCACCACATGGATCATGAATTTTCTTTCAGACTCTCACTGAGTCATCTCCAGTCATGGCGGGGAAAACCTGCTCCAGACAGTGCAGAGCAGTGGTAACTGAAGATGCGTTTTGAGGGTCAGCGTGATCTGGGCTTGAAACCCAGCCCTAACATTGTTTGTGAGACCCTAAGCCTCAATTTTCTCATCTGCAAAATAGGATAGTCACCACCAGTTCAAAATTGTAAGGATTAAATGGGATAAAGTATGCCAGAGCCCTTAGTAAGTGGGTCCTTCATCACTTGTACTCAATGAAGTGTAGCCATTATTCATTATTTTTAGTGCAGTCAGTGCCTCCTGTGCCCATCGTCAATGACCTAAGATTTGGTTGACACCAAGTTTAGTTATAAAACAGCTTCTTAGTTTCATGAAGTAGTAAAGGAAGAAAGCACCTTAGAAATGATCTTCTTAATGAGGATTTGTTAAGGTCCTTTGGGTCGCGAACAATAGATGGTGAAAAGCTAAAAAAGGACAACTGATTGTAAGGAT
The DNA here is from genome assembly GCF_017311325.1 of Ursus maritimus. Lineage (NCBI taxonomy): Eukaryota > Metazoa > Chordata > Mammalia > Carnivora > Ursidae > Ursus > Ursus maritimus. The sequence goes on along the minus strand of NW_024425452.1, from coordinate 5,443,263 downwards.
GCAGGATCATCTGATGCAGCCACAGGAAAAGCTAAACAGCAGGACTGCAGAATAGCAAAAACCAGGACTCTCTGAGGACAGCAGGATTTGCAGATCCTTACCTGACATTGCCGTTAATGTGGCTCAGCTCTGATGCCCCTGGAACTGCGACCCAACACATCACTCGGTGTCTAATACAGCTTTCACATGTATCCTGGCCAAAACAAATTCCAGGTAGTGCCCCCCGCCAGAAAAAAACCCTGCTCCCCTCAAAGTCTTCCCCATTTCAGGAAATTGCACTACCAGCCACCCAGTCACTCAGACCGTAAGCAAAGCAGTCTTCCCTGACTGTGTTCTTTCCCGTACTCCCCATGTCAGCAACTCCTATTGATTTCACCTCCGAACTCCACTTCTTACACCCCCTCCCCACTGCAACCATAGTCACATCACCTTCCTTCTGGACAAAGAAGTCATTTCCTGACAGGTCTCTTGCTTCCTCCCTGCTCTCCTATAACCCTTGTCTCTGGATCACTCAGCCAGAGTGATCTTTTGAAACCACAAATTGGGTCATGTTACTCTATGACCAACCCTTCCAATGGCCCCCTCTTGCACTGGGAATAAAATCCAAACACATATTCATGCCCTATAAGACCCTACATGATTTGATCTGTTTGGCTAATCTCATCTCTACTTGCTCACTCCCTATTTCTTATGCCCCAGGCCACGCTGGCCCTCTTTCTGTTTCTGCCTGGAATGATTTCCCCTAGATTTTCAATGTCATTGACTCCTTATCATCACCTCCCCAGAAATACCTTTCTCACCACCCAGTTTGAAGTAGTTGCTCTCTTACTCAGCCCCCTCCGCATCACTTCCCCATTGTTAAACTTTCACCATTGCATAGGATCTAATATTTCTTTGTTTGTTGTCTGTATCTCCCAATAGAATATAAGGACTAAGGGGATATTATCTTTCTCAGTCTTAATCAACACAGATTAGAACAGTGCCTTTAGTAGACACTCTATAGATATTTGCTGAGTGAATGAATGAATGAGTGTGTTAACTTCTTTGTGAAATGTCAAATGCCAGAGAGAATCTGATTGTCCCAGATGACGGGCTGCAATGCCTATCCCGGAGCTAGGCACCTCCAGTCAAGGTCCCAGGGTCCCTGAGCACAGGCACAGCTATCCGGAGGCCCATCCCTCTGTATCTTTGTGGTCATAACAGCCATCCTGAGAGGGTTTAGTCCTCACTTTACAGATACAGACACTGAGGCACAGAGTAAATAAGGGACATTCTCAGTTATTGAACCATGTTATTTTCTGTTAGCAGACTGTGCTTTATCTGTTCTTGTTGAAACATCTCCACATCTCTGTCTTTTAAAACCAATAGTGTTAACTGTATGTTGATAAATATTTTCCTTCATTTACGCCTACTCTATGTTAACACTAGTGCTGGAATTCTCATTTCCTCCTACCAGAAAGAAATATGGCCCAGATTTTCACTGTGGGACAAGATGTTTCAGTTTACCCACGCCAGGTTTTTTTTTTTTTTTTCCACTTCTGAGCTTTTTTAAATGATAATAGAGTCTTGCTGCCCCTTCAGTTGCTGTAATCTTACTTTAGAAAGCTATCTGTTTTGTTTCACTTTGTTTTAATTAAGGCCTACAGTGCCTGGGGAATTCTGAAAATAGGATCCCATTTTAGTTTCCTCTTTTAGCTAATTGAAATCTTTAGAATGTGGTCATTTAATAGTGAAAGATGTGCCTAATCCATGACAGGAATGCAAATTTGTTTTTAGCTAGTAAATTCATATACAACGTTTAATCTAACATTCCTGCTTACTGATTATTCTATTTTATCTGAATTCCATCCAAACGAATAAATGCCGTAACATATGCTTTCAAAGAATAAACTAAAAAGGTACTAATAAATTTGATATAGTAGCTCTCGAGCATATGAGACATGGTACTAAGTAAGATGAATTCAGTTTTATTTCCTAGTCTTATTTCTCAGGGATCTGTGAGTTTTTTAACAGGGAGATAATTAAAAATCAGAGATTTAGATACAGACATGGTGATTGTATGTTTTAAGTTTTTATGTATTCATTTCTGTGTTAATAAAATTTTAATATAGCCCTGCCAGCTTTTGTTGTTGTTAGTTTTTACATGTTATATCTTGTTCCGTTCTTTGGCTTTTAAACCTGTATATGACTTTGTATTTAAAGTGGACTTCTTGTCAGTGGCACAGAGTTGCGTGTTGCTTTTTTACCCAATCTGATAATCTTTGTCTTTTAATTCATTTGTTTAGATCATTTACATTTAATGTAATTACTGCTATGATTGGATTGAAGTCCATTGCATTTCTAATTGTTTTCTATTTATTCCATCTGTTTTTATTTTTTTTTCTTTTTCTGCCTGCTTTTAGATTGAATTTTTTGATTATTCCATTTTATCTCAACTATTGGATTTTTTTTAAATATCTCTTTTAAAAACTTTACAAGTTGCCCTGGTTTTACAATATTCATACAATATGCATCTTTAATTAATTAGTCTATCTTCATGTATATGACAAATTTAATATAATTAGATTCTGAATCATTGGTATGGTCAGCTTATTATTAATTGAGCATTGAAACAGTCTCTCAGTTCCCATGTTTATATTTTTCTTAATCATTGTATTTATAATTACAATAATAATATATAACTATTAGAAGCATTTATTTTGTGCCAGACACTATTGTGAGAACTTTTACGTTTATCGACTTATTTGATCCTCACAATAATCCAGTGTGAGTAGGTCCTGTTTATATATCTCTATTTTACAGATGAGAAAGATGAGGCAGAGAGAAAGAAGTCAAGTAACACACTGCAGATTTCAAGGCACTAAGTGGCAATATTACTTTTACTTTAGGAGAAAAGAACAGGATAGGATTTATCCCATAAAAAGGGAAAGGAGACTGAAGTGTCTTAGTTGCTCAGGTTCTCCTGCAAGAAAAGGAGGAAAAGCTATATCCTCAGGACAGGATGGTAGTGGTGAGCCACAATGGAATGATCCTGTGTAAATAGGCGAGCACCCCATTATCACTGGGAGCCACTGCTAATTTTTTTTATTTTTTTAATAATATTTTTTTATTATATTATGTTAGTCACCATACAGTACATCCCTAGTTTTTGATGTAACATTCCATGATTCATTACTTGCACTGCTAATTTGAAGTAGTACTGGTTTTATAATTTGTATCTAATTTGACCATGTGGGTGTTTTAAAAAATAATTTTATAAGAGCTTTAAGAATAAGATGATTATACTTAGTTCTATGTTATGCATATTTAAATAACATTAAAATAAAAATGAATTAAGTTAGCACTAGAGATCTTTGAGAATTTTTTTCTGTATATGTGGTCTATGGACCATTTGGTTCAAGGACACACTGGCCTCCTAAATGTGATAGCATTGTCTCAGATTCCCTAATTTTGTTCAAGTGTAGATGAGTGATTCAAATGCTTATCAACTTTAAATTATAAGCTTCATACAGGGATCCTTGAGAAGAGTGATGAGTGGCTGACATCTATCCATTTTGTTCAGGTAATTTTGCTTTACTATTTCCAGACATTGCGTCGAGTCCTGCAAAGAGGCTTCTGGAGGTCTCTGGTTTCTAGATGTGTAGCAAGCCACCCACCATTTCTCTGAAGTTCACTTTTCTCATCTATTAAATGGGGATAAGACCTACCATGCAGAGTTATTGTGATATTGAATGAGATCATACAAATTAAATGTTTGATACAGAGTAAGTACCCAAACAGTATCAGTATTGCTGTTGTTATTGATGGCAATTCTGACCAGGTTCTCTGATGTGAACTACAAGTCTTAAAAATGTTTGCATTAGAGAGACCAGTAATGGTACTCTTGAGAGCTGTATGCATTGATGATATGACCCTAAGAAACCAGCCTTCAAAATTGCACTATGCTTATGTTCAGATGGTATTTTGATTTCTGCTATGGACAGAATGTTTGTGTCCCCCAAAATTCATATGTTGAAAGCTCATCCCCACGGTGATGGTATTTGTTGGTGAGGACTTTGGGAGGTGCTCAGGTCATGAGAGTGGAACCCTCATGAATGAGGTTAGTGCTCTTATAAAAGTGAGTTCCCATTGAGCTCCCTTGCCTTCTACCCTGTAAGGGCACAGCAAGAAGGGAGCCATCAATGAACTAGTAAGCAGGCTCTCACTAGACACCTAATCTGCTGACACCATGATCTTGAACTTCCCAACCTCCAGAACTGTGAGAAATGAAGTTCTGCTGTTTCCAACCCGCTCAGTCTACTGTACTTTGTTCCAGTGGCCCAAATGCACTCAGGCAGTTTCCACTCTTTTATAAGTTGGGTAAATTTTCAGCAGAGTGTTTCCATCTGTGATTAATTTGTATGGTGTTTACCAAACTGGGGGGAAATCTTTTGGCCTGTGAGAATATTAAGTTTTCCCAAATAAAAAAAAATATTGCTTTCGCATGAGTACCAGTAGTATTGCATTATAAAAATTAAGCTATTCGTAGAAAATAAAGTTTAAAGTCAAGAAGCTTAAGCCAGACTTCAAAGAGCATGGGACCTGGTTTGCTTGCTATTTCCGTCACTGCTGCTCCCAGCCCAACATTATTTTTAATTAGTTGAACGCTGTCATGATGCTACTGCCCTACACAGAGCGACATTTATGACACTCCCATAAAAAATCAGTCTTATTTACAACTAGGAATGAATGTCACCCAACTTGGGAAAGCATTTACAATATCTCACAGTATTGAAGGAAAATTATTTTCTAAGTTATTTTTAGGATTTTTATTCCCTTGTAAGCTGCTGAGAAAGTAATTGCATTTTGAAACCACAATATTAATGTTAGGCACTCTGTCATTAAGCATTAGAACAGACTTCGTAATGCAATTTACATAAATTAACAACTTTCTTCTGATGTTTGTTGGACCTTCAGGACTTGACTAGAGCTTTCAAGCCAGTGTGACTTTGGCAGAATATTAAGCAGGTAAAATTTATTTCAAAATGTTCCACTTCTACTTTCTCTCACTTTTTCCCTCTTTTGGGGGAAGTTCTCACTGCAGACTATTAGTTCTTTTTCTGCTCATTCTCTCTGTTATACATTTTAGGGCAGAAAGAATTACAGTTGAGTGATTTTCACAGAAAAGTAGAATCAATGCCTTTATTTTAACTACTTTTAGCAGGAAGCATTCTGAAAATGTCTTACGACATTTCTCTCTCTTAGTAAATAGTATAAATAAAAAAAGAATGGAGTTTTCTTATTGATTCAAAGAGTTAGAGACTGATGGTCTTCATTGCCATTAAAATGATTGAATCCATAGTGACAAATATTTTAGAATACATAGACAAATTCAAATTTATTTTGGTCCTTGAGGGATTCTAGCACTTATTCGCATTTCTCCTCCATGTTATGTTATGTTATGTTATGTTATGTTATGTTATTTATTTATTTATTACTGATTCTATCTGTTCAGGCTATGCAGTGGCCGTTATTTGAGTAAGAACTCGGACTTGGGGTTGGTTAGCATTTCTGCACCCTGTGGGAGGTAAAGGAGAGACATTACTTGTATACAACCCTTTCACTGTTTCAGGGCTAAAGAGCTGTGCTCTGATTATTCCCTCAAGGAGAAAGAGTAGCCTTACCCTCTGAAGCAGTAAGAGGCTGCCTCTTCCCATCTCAGAGACCTGGCAGAGCCCCTGCTGAGCCAATCAGTGTCTGCAGGTCCTTTGCCCTGAAATAAATCCTTTCCTTGCAAAACTGGATGCCCCTCCAGGGTACCAGCCACAGTGAGAGGGTGCCCGTGCTGCAAAGCCAGGCAAGTTCAAGACCAGGCCCTTAAAACATAATAAAGGGATACTGCAAGTCACATGGAGGCTTTATCACAACGTTCTCTTGGGGAGAGTTCAGAAAAAAGAAAAAAAATTCAGAGAGTTTTCACTGTAAAGGAAAGAAACTGAAGAAGGACTTTGGAGTATTTGGGGTGGTGCGTCAGGGTATAATGGAAAGAGACAGGATTGGACTTCTTCAAGGCCTGGCTTTGAGTCTCCTCTGTGCGATGGGCTGCCTATGCAGCCACTCCATGAAAAGCAGGAACTGGTAGCGGGAAAGATTTACAGGAGATATATTTTTTAACTTATTGCGTTAGAGGATGGTTTAGTATTGGAATGAATCTTGTCATAGGTGGTTGGTAGTTTTTTTGGGTTTTTTGTGGGGTTTTTTTCTGCCATTTATCTTTGCCTGGAGCTTTTCAGAACATCATAGGCACTCGTTCAGGGAATATTTATGGACAAATAAGAGGCCAGATGGTGGGTCAGATGGCCTCTGGGTGTCAGATAAGTTTATCCCATGCTGCTCTTCCTCCCTCCATTATGATTCAAGTGTCAGTGATTCACAGTGGAGAAAAATTGTTTTATATTTTTAAAAATTTATAATAAAATATAAACTTCAATTGGCTATTGTGAATTATGTATTAAGTAAATGCTACCTTAAAGAAGGAAAGAGAAACATAATTATTCGTTTGTTTATTAGGTATCTTTAAAGTCAGATGAGATCAACCCAGGATTAATTAAACTCTCTGCCTTGTGTAATTATTTTTAAGTAAGAAGGGAATGTATGATTCCCCAAATTTGCCACCAGAGAAAGCAACAGGTGGTGTCCCCAGTTGACCTTGTGTTGTGGGAGTCTTTATTACATTCCAACACATAACCCTCCACTTTTGTGACCCAGAAAGCTGGTATTGTCAATATTCCAAGAGTGGCTCAATCTCTTTGGAACACATGGAAACTCATAAGAGACTGATGTATAAACCAGACCCCTTCATTAATATGCCCTGAGAAATAGAACCACAAACGTAACTGGGTATTCATATGCTCTGACTAGCTCTCCATGTAGGGAGATCAACACGGCAGGCCAAAGATAATCCCAAGATTGCTTGATGATCAAGAACCAGAGCAAGAGGTGTGTGTTTAATGGCTTAGCATTATGGCTATTATACTAGTTTGCTAGGGCCACCATTAAAATGTACCATAAACTGGGTGACTTAAAACACAGATACGTATTGTCCTGCAGTTCTGGAGGCTAGAAGTCTGAGATCAAGGTGTCGGCAGGGGATGGTTCCTTTGAGGGCTGTGGGAGAGAATCTGATCCTTGAATCTGGATGAGCTTCTGGCAATCTGCTGGCAGTCTTGTGCATTCTTTGGCTTGAAGAAGCGTCACCCCAATCTCTGCCTTCATTTTCACATGGCATGAAGTGTGTCTGTGTGAGTGTCTCTCGATTTGCCCTTCTCATAAGGACAGTAGGAACATCAGATTCAGACCTCCCTTAATGACCTTGTTGCAACTTGATTTTCTCTCTAACAAACTGTATCTTCCAGGTAAGATCACATTCTGAGGTACGGGGGGTTAGGATGCCAACATATATTTTTGGGGGAGACACAGTTCAACCCATCACCACTGTAACATATCTCCTTCTGTATCTGAGCTGGATCTGCTGGAGACCCCAGTCCCTATAGAGCACAGGGAGGGCCCAGCAAACCCTTGCCAATTCCGGCGGGCCATGATGTCCAACCTCATTTTGAAAGCAACAGCTTCAGATATGTTCAAGGTTATGCCCAGGGCTCCAGATGTCTTATTGCTTGGTTAATAGGTGACTTTCCACAATTTCATCCTTAAAAGCTTTTTTTTTAATTTTTTAAATTTAAATTAAAAAACGTTTTAATTTAAAAATTTAAAAATTTGATTTTTTAAATTTTGGGGAAGACTTTGCTATTATCCTCATATAATGCATTTAAACAGTCCTATCCTATTATACATTTAAGGGGCTTTCAGTATCTCACTATTATAAATAACACTGCAATGATAGTGAGTGCTTACTCTGTTCCAGGTACTACTCTTAAGTATTCCATATGAATTTGCTCATTTATAACGTTCATGACAAGACAGGAGGCCAATTCAATATCATACTCATTTTTTCACACATGAGAAAACTGAGGCCCAGAGTGGCTTGGTGTGATAGAAGCAGGATTTGCACCCAAGGAGTTTAGCTCCAGAACCCCTGGGCTTGAGCGCTGAGTGATCCCAGCTCCCTGCTTCTTAGCCTTGTGACCTTAGGCAAATCGTTAACCGATGCCAATAAGTAAAAGCGGAAATAATAACAGGACTTACTTTATGAGATTGTTTGCATCTTAGAACCATATATAACTACTATAACTACAGTATAGTCCATGCTCACTAAGCGTTAGGAAAACAACCTCCTCCTTCCCTAGATCCCCGCCCCCCCACCCCCCAGCTCCCATGCCAGCAATGGAGTAACTGCAGTACAAACCGAGGCACTCTGACTCCAGGGCATTCTTAACCATTGCACAAGAGCTAGCCCTAAGTCAATCAGTAGAGCTTTTGATTAAGTGTGCCTCTTCCTTCCTCCCTCCCTTCCTATTTCACTGGAAGAAGTTTCTTCTTTGGCCCAAGATATCACCTGGTTCTGGATCCCATCTTCTGCTGCCTTCCTGGATCCATCACTATCGTTCTTACCCCTGACTCTTCAAATGCCCCCTCTTCCGTGCCTCCTTTCTCTCCAGCTTCGAACTTGAGCCCAGACGTCCTCCATGCCAACAATGCTGCAGTCTCGAAGCCATGCTCCCTCCAGCCACTTCCCATCTTTTTTTCCTCTTCTCTTCACTGTTCTGGGTCTTTAAATAGCAGACTGTCTTCCCATGCTTTCTCCTCTCCCTTCACTCACTGAGGTCCTGCCTTCATCCTCTGCCTATGGAAATTGCTTCTGCTTACTGCCCACTCTGATGGACACTTCTCAGTCATGACCTTGTTCCCTTCTCCGCCTTTCACACAGGTCACCCCTCCCCACTTCCTGGCATGAATTTCTTCAGGGGCACTTATCAGGCTCTTCTTTTATGCTTTTCATCTCTTCTCCAGCTACTTTTCATCTTCATTCTGATCTTCTCTTCTTCCATCCTTCCCATCAGTGTTAGTCTTCCCAGGTTCTGTCTTTGGGCCCTTCATCTCTTTGTCTCTATGTAGTGCACCCCATATTCTGAGTCAGGATTCACATATGTCCTGATGACTTTCATGTCTGTCTCTCAGACCCAAGTCTGTCACCTGAAACCTGATCTGTAAAGGGAACTCTTTATTGGACATCTCCACATGGATATTTCAAAGACACAACTAATACAACATATCCAAAGTGGAGTGTTTCATTTCTTCATTCCTGCAAATCTGTTGCTCCCCAGGGTCACCAGGAATCTGAGAGCCACCCAGCTCCTCCTCCCTCCTGTGGCCCTACTCCAAGCAATATGAATTCTTCTGAGGACTCTTCCTCCTTAACGTCCTTTGAGGCTTTCTTTTCTTCTCTATCCTCCTGCTACCACCTTGACCCGGGCCCCTACTTTTTCTCTTTCGAATTACTACAGCAGTGCAAGTGTGGGCTTCCTGTCTCAATTCTCTGTCACCCTCCAGTTCAGCCTACACATCACAGATAAATTAATATTGCCCTTTTAAAAAATAACTTGAAAATACAAAAATAATATGTGCTCATACTATTTTTCTTAAACCTTAGGAAGTCCCTTGTAAACATAACAAAGAAAATGAAAGCTTTTCATTATCTTAAAGCTCAGATATAACCATTATAAGAATATAGATGCATTTCCTTCCAGCTTAAAAAAAAATGAATGCATAGTTTTTTCTAATCACCACTGGGATTATGCTCCAGGAATCATTTTACTGCTTGATACCTTCCCATAATGCAAAATGCATTTTCCCATATCATTAGAAATGATTTAAAAATACTATTTTAATGACTACCTCATAGTCTAGAAAATAAAACAAATAAACCAGAATTTAATGACTCCTCTATTGTGGAAGATTGCATCTATTTTTTTATGATTTTAATTAACAGTAAGTGAATAATTTTGTGCTTGAATCTTTAACTCTTACCTCTCATTTCCTTGGGATCAGTTGCTAGGAAGGGAATTATTGGGTTAAAAAATGAGTATTTTGAGGTTTTCAATATATTTTACTCAATTGCTTCCCAGAAAAAAGTAGCAAATTATTCCCTCTGTAATGTTCGAGACTGAAAGTCTCATTCACACTTGCCAGAATTGAATGTTCACATTTAAGGAGTGTATTTTCTGATTCAGTAATCGAAAAATGAAAGCTTGGTACTTTCTAAATGAAGTTGGACGTGTTTTCATGTGTTTATCGGCTGTAGCTGTTTCTTATTCTGTGAATTGCCTATTTATGTTTTCAGTTTGTTTTTATATTAAGGTATTATTATTATTATTACTACTACTACTACTACTACTACTACTTTGTATAGTGAGGAGTCATTCTGAAATTCAAATCCTTTGTTTTCCCTCCAACTCTCCGAGTAAAGTTGAAATACCCTAGTTTGGCACACAGAACCCTCTATTATTTTGCCCTTGACCGTCTGCCCTTGCAGCGCCAAGATGCACGCAAATTCACCACAGGCTATTCTGAACTATTTCCAGTTCTCAAAATAATGTATTTGTTCTATATGCCTCATTTCTGTGCAACATGCTCTCTTTTTCTGCCCCAGTCACCATTTTGCACCTGTCCCCTATTTTGCCTACCAAACTGCCAGTCATCTTCAAACTCACTCAGGAAGTACCTCCCTTAGATGGGAACTCCTTGTGACCCTTCGTCTGCAGCATGTGACTCTATTCAAAGCTCTTACAGCATCTGGGCAAGCCTCTTTCATAGCCCTCACCGCGCTGCATTTTATTTTTCTGTTCACAAAGAGGACAAGTCTTGTTTCTGCTTTCCCAGGGCATAACAATAGCTAGCAGATAGTAGATACACAGTAAAGACTGAAGAAGTAGAGGGAGAATGAATGAAGCTGCGATTCTCTATCTAAAAAGGGCTATATTTGGGGCCCCTGAGTGGCTCAGTCGGTTAAGTCAATTTCGGCTCAGGTCGTGATCTCAGGATCCTGAGTTTGAGCCCTGTGTTGGGTTCTATGCTCAGCATGGAGTCTGCTTGGGATTCTCTCTACTCTCCCTCTGCCCATCCCCCTGCTCATGCTCTCTCTCTTAAATAAATAAATAAATAAATAAAAATCTAAAAAAAAAATAAACCAAAAAGAGCTGTATGTGCCCTGGGAATTTTATCCCAATTTGAATGTCCTATTTGAACATTGTAATAATATATTCTGACTCTTCATCTGTCCAAGTCGGTAGAGCGATAGTATTTTACTTATTTATTAAAGCCCCTGTATATAGAATGTGATTGCCATACATGTAGTATCTATACTTTATCATGAATTTGTTGAAAAAGAATTCTTTAGTATGGCTTTGATTATCTCCAAAAGTCATTTACTATTAAGCACAAAGAATTAGAAATTCATGAGCTTAGTTATCATAGTATTTTATTTCTCAACTTAATTCTTAATTCTAAGGAGAACACAGCGAGATGTGAAGAACATAGAGAAGGGCAGGAAGGCAGGATGATAAATGGAGGGATGGATGGAGGGATGGATGGATGGATAGAAGGAAGGAAGGAAACTATATCTCATGTTTATTTGTTGATTAGAAAACTTGTTCATTTGGAAAAGATAAACTTAGCTATTGCCTTAGTCCATTCAGGCTCTTATAACAAAATACCATAAAAAGGGCTACTTATAAGCAGCAAATATGTATTTCTCATAGTTCTGGAGTCTGGGAAGTCCAAGATCATGTACGTAGTGAAGACCAGCTTCTTTATACACAGACATCTTCTCTCAGTAACTTCACTTGGCAGAAGGACACTAGGGAGCTCTGTGGGGTCTCCTTTTTAAGGGCACTAATCTCACTCATGAGGGCTCCACTTACTAACTAAGCACCTCCAAAAGGCCCCACTTCCTGATATCATCACTTGGCTATTAAATTTTAACATATGAATTTAGGGATGGGGGGACACAAATATTCAGACTATAACACTCCGTTATCCAAGAATGCATCTGTATCATTTTGGCAGACCATTTGAGTTTCAATTAAATTACACACAAAAATAAAAAATCATTAAAACTTTAAAAAGGGAAACTGACAAAATTTTGTTGTACAATTGGAGCAAAACAAAATAAAAAGTCTTTCCCAAGGATTTGTCAAAAGGATAGCATAATAGGGGGCGCCTGGGTGGCACAGCGGTTAAGCGTCTGCCTTCGGCTCAGGGCGTGATCCCGGCGTTATGGGATCGAGCCCCACATCAGGCTCTTCCGCTATGAGCCTGCTTCTTCCTCTCCCACTCCCCCTGCTTGTGTTCCCTCTCTCGCTGGCTGTCTCTATCTCTATCGAATAAATCAATAAAATCTTAAAAAAAAAAAAAAGGATAACATAATAACATCCCAAATCAATTAATTATATTAGGAAGCCAAGATTCCCTTTTTTTAAATAGGCTCCACGTCCAGCTTGGGGCTCAGCCTCACGACCCTGAGATCAAGAGTTCATGCTCTACCAACTGAGCCAGCCAGCTGCCCCCCAAGACTCCTTTTTTGAAACACATTTGTCTTGGAGGAAATTGAAATAATAATTGCATGCCTGTAATATACTTGACTGGTTTGCTTAATGATTTGGAGACCAACCAACCTCTCAAGTATGGAGTCAGCCGAGTTGGTCCATGTCTGTAGCCTCGCTTCTTAGTAGCTTCCTGAGCACTACCGTTTTGTCTGCTCCTCTCTATGGAACAGGAAAGAACTTAGATGGGCATGATACCAGTTGCCTGACTGGCTAATCACAGTTCAGTGTAATAAGTTTGCCAATGGGACAACTTCAGGAGGTATTTGCATTTTCAACCTTTTAATTCCAATTTTGGAGTGTAAGAAATTTTAGGCCATCAGTAAGCAACTGGAAAGATCTGAGCATTGTGTGCTGGTTGCTGAATCCTGTTGTATAATACTCTTGTGCTGAATACTGCTCATTCAGGCCTCTGTGTCTTTGCAAGTGCTGGTCTGTCTGCTTGAAACAACCGTACATTACTTCAAATCCCTCCCTTACTGGCCAGTGGTTCCTAGTGGAAAAGAATGTGTGCTGCCACCATACAATAAAGGTTCCTTGTTAGGCAGGCATCCAACACAGCAAAACTGCATTTCAGGGACAGATGTGTCCTTGAAAGACACTGATGAAAGAAGTCCTCACGAAATAAGGCTACAGAACTGCAGAACGTTTGAGGTCGTGAAATGGAATGTTTTGTTCTAGATGAAGGTGACCTTGTCTATGGGGGGACAAAAGAATGTAAGGTGAGTATGTGTGCAAAATTCTTTTTTTAGTTTTCAAGAAAAAGACATAAGCTCTCATTTCGTTTCCTTCCGAAAGCATCCTCAACTGTGAGCTCTTAGAGCGCTGCGGTGCCTGGAAGGGGAGATCCCTGCTCCCACCCACCGGCTCTGTGTTGGCCCCGGTGTCACTCCAGAGTGGCCTCATGCACAACGCTTGTTCGTCAGCATCAGGAAGACTGGCTCTTTCCTTCTCATTTTCCTTCCCGGCCTCCCACCCTTCTTGTTTTTATTTAAAAAGCAAAATCACAGCAGTGAAAACACTGCTTAATTATATTGCACGGCTTTCAGTTCCCGTCGGATTCAGCTCTATCGTGGAATTTGGAAGATGTCAATAAAAGACCTCTAAGAAACACACTGATTACATTTCTCCTTCTTATTTCATGATTGAAGCCTCTCTGGTCCTCTTCTACCCTTTCCTAGACCTCAGGGAGCTGCCTTTCAGGTCCCCTGGACCTGAACTCCTCCTCCTCTTGGAACTTCAACTTACCGTTAGGTGCTGGGTGTCATGGGGCCCTTTACTGGGCAGTGCTTCGTGGACCAGTCCTGGGTTAGGCTGATTTTTAGTTTATTAGGTCAGGAATTGTGAGGAAATAGCGTCATATCAATTTTACGATTCCCCACGAGTTTTAATCAGGATTCCAAATCCTACCCTGAAATTTCATAATTTCCTCTACGTAATTTTACTTCAACCCTATCCTCATGTTCTTGCTTCTCTGTTTCCTCAGACTAATGCTGACTGGAGAAGATATAATTCTTTCCTTCAGGCTTCCATCTTCCTGTGTTTAGTCATATATCTTTGACTAGTGCCTGTGAACTTGACAGCGCCAAATGAATGCTGCTCTAATGATTCATTTTCCTCTACACTTTTCCTGGATTTGCGAGATAGATATTTTTTCCCTTTTTCTTTTAAAGAAAAAAATTATTTTAGGCACATGATTTACGATATTTAAAACTGTTCTGGAACAATAGTTCACAGAAAACGTAAGGGTGACACGACTGAACAGTGAAGGGGGGGAAGGAGTTCAAATAAAGTTCTAGTGATGCCGAGTTTCATTTGTCACCGAACAGAGCAATAAACCAAGAATAGATAAAGTGGCCTCTTGTAAGCTTCACACCCGTTCATCTTGCTGTATGTTTCTCTTTCTCATAATTTAACATCTCAACACTGACTTACCATGATTACTGCACAAGACATCATGATTGTTAATTCTGTCTATACAATTGGAATTTCTTCCTTAATTTGCATGAATTCATGACTTTCTGTGTTTTTCCTGCATATTCTGAGCATACTAGATGGATAAAATCCTCTATTAGGGACAGGTTAAAGCACCGTAGGAAAAGAACTAAAGATGTAGTTCCTTACATGAGAGGGAAATGCATTTTTTTGCATAACAGTTTGGGGGTAGCTGGTAGTGCATGGTGGGTCAGTAACTCTGTTCCACCGTGTCATCCGGGGATCCTGGCAGCAAGCCCTGCCATGTTCCCTACATGGCTCCACCTCTGGGTGCCTGGTGGCCGAGTGCTCCAGTTTTCTCCATTTCTCAGTCTAGACGAAAGAAAAACGTGAAGTCGAGGACAACCAGGTTTCTTTAAAAGTGAGACTGAGACTTTGAATGCATCACTTCCACTTGCATTCCAGTGGCTCAAACTTAGCTTTTGGCCTTACTTTGCTGCAAAGGATGTTGGGATATGTAGTCGCTAGATGACTAGCCATGTTCCCAGGGCCTCAGCATGAGTAGCCTAGTCATCCAGCGTTAGAATTCTCTCATCAGCCTCTAATTTCCCAGAGTTACAGGGGTATACAAGGCTGGCAAACTCAGGACCTGCCTTACAGGTGGGCAGCCTCTGGAGATTACATACCCAATCCAGGAAGCTTCCCTCTCCCCATTCCGCCACTTCCTCCCTCCCTGCTGGAGCCTTGGATTCCTGAATGGGAGGAATTCCTCATCAGAGATGAAGCTTCAGTGCCAAGAAAGCTGGCCGACCCTCCAAAAGTCACTGCCATATTTGCTCATTTCTATTAGCTGTTTCATTTAGTTGACTGTTTTGTGTTGTTTCCTCATACAGTGTTTTCTGGGCTCTTTTTTTCTCCCTGCCCCAACTTCCTGTTGCTGCCACTTGAGAATGGAAGGCACAGAAAGGGACACTGAGGGGCAGAGGGTTTGACTGTATTTTTCCTGAAATTCTTGACTATGAAGAACGCTCAGGAATATATTTATCTGGTAAATAAGAGTAAGACGCCCCCCCCCCCCACCCAGTGTTTCCCAAAGTGTGATCTCCGACCACTGCGTCAGGTCTCTTGGAGTGATTATGTAAAATGCCGAGCCCCAGACTCCATCCCTGCAAATGTGATGGAGCTTAATAGCTATTTATACAGTTAAATATACATGTTATTAAACGCACTACACGTTGTTGTGGATAGTTACTCACACAGAGCACAGGGTTCAGTCAGGTTCCAGGTTACGTGTGTCTGTGTATGTTCAGGTGACAGTAAAGGAATTAAGAGCTGGTCTCTATTAGAGAACCCATAAATTTTTGGGAAAGTGAGGCAAACACATATTGCCAAGCGAATAGACACGATAAGACGGCATATAATGAAATACTAAGTGTGTGGTATAGAATCCGATTCCAGTAGGAGCAGAGAAGAGAAAACTGAATAACTGAAAGAATCTGTGGTATTTTTACGGAGGACGGGTGACTTGAGATGCATATTAAAGGGTGGGCATTTCGTATTTTCCCAAATCCCACAAAGGTTGCCATGGCACACTGGTTTTCCCAAATACAAGGCAGTGAAGAAAAATTCCCTCAGCTTTTCAGAATCAGAGGTCCAGGAAGTCAGTGACCAGGAGTAACTGACCCTGGAACGATGTAGGCTGTGGATACCATCCGTGCTGTCCACCTGGATGGCCCACTCACCCCACGCTGTATGCCAGCCTTGCGCCACTCACGACTCAGGCTCCTCCCTCAGCAAAATTGTACTTGCTCCATGTCCTAGAGCTTCGTGTCCATTCAGGAATCATCAAAACTCAAATGTCAGTTCCTTATGTGCCAAGTGTCTGATACAGCAGTTCCCTATGGGCTCTGACCTATTGAGTTTTATTGAAATTATTTTTCTTCCCTTTACCGATTTTCAAGTCCATGTTTACAGACCACTCACTCCCTTTCAACTAAATGTTCTGACACGGATTATAAATAAATAATACACATTTCTTTTGCACTCAACAGTTTATAAAGTGGCAACTCCAGTTAATCTAGCCTTCCTTCTTCCTACCCTCAAGCTTTAGTCAAGTACTTCTTTTAACTCTGCCTAGAGAATTCTAGGTTGGAATTGAAAGTCCTCTTGATTTTAGAGGTAAGGTCTTCCTGAGACCACACATGATCAGAAGGTTTATGATCAACTCCTTCCAAATGCGGTTGTAGCTACTTCAGGTCCCAGACCTTCCTGCACAGATGGCCACTGAATTATCTTCCCTTCCACCACCACGACCACCATCACCATCCATATACTAATGTCTCTTAATTGTGGTCTCCTGGACTCTCCCTTCTGTTTCCAATTATGTTGGCAGAAACTCAAGAGGAGATTAAGAACTGCTCCCTTCTTTTTGGTATTTAGAGTTCTTAACCCTTCACCACCATTTTTGCAACGAGAAGGGACAAATTCACTGCTCCTCTTCCTAGTAACTCTATCGCTTTATCCTTTAGAGCTACATATAGTTCAAACTATCCTTCAATCGTATAAAAAAAAACAATGACGTATTCTCTGAAGGAGCTTGATGTTATAACCAGGTTTACCAGAACATTATTTCAAAAATACATATAACACTTATTTCCCTTTTGTCTAAATCACTTGGCACCTGCAATGTGACCAGCTATGCCCTGGATTCAGTGTCTAGGTCTTTAGGAAGGTTTGTGGAGTATGAAGGAAACCCAGCACACAATAGGTCTTGGGTCAGTACTTATCATGTTATTTCTGCCAAAAGAAGGCCCACCTCTTTTTTTTCAGTTGAAATCCATGTGGCGATTTTGTAATATTTATATTTATATTTAATTACAGTAGTCAAGAATTCTCTTAAAACAGTACAAGCAGCTAGCCAAGCATAATAACAGTAGTAAAAACAGTCTAAGCAAATGGAAAAGGATTCTTATCTCTCAGTTAACTGGGTCTACAGGAACTATATCCAAAGTGTTATGTTGATGGCAATCCACCGTCAAGGTAGGTGAGTATTGAGGACAAAAAAACAAAGTAGTTTTGATGACCACCACACATGCATCTTGGGAGGGGAATCAGAAAAGCAGGGTTTTTGGATGCTGTCCTAAAGTTCTTTCTAACCCTAAAGACCTGAGGTTTTATTTTACACATTTAATATTTAGAGGAAAAGACAGGCTTGACTTGGAGCCAGAATTCTGCCTTTGCCCCTGAAATTGGCTTTTGGGAAAGGGTGTGATGCTCTATTTGCATTTGAAGGCCAGGAAGAGCCTCAAAGCACTTCTCTGCCAAATTGATCTGTAGGCTTTGGCCCATCGATAACTCCCACTGTGAGATTACTATGGCGCCCTCATTGCATCATAAAGATGGATGGTTCTTTCCAGGCTCTAGCTCAGTGGTCCACAAAGCAGGCTTTGGTTTCATGGTGCAATTTAGAAAGTGAACACAAGCATTTTCAGTAGATGAAGATAGAGAGAGGACTTCTTTACGAGGAATTTAAGGATTAAGATTGCATCGTTTTCTCTTAACACATTGGATGACCTGTATTTGAGTTATCAGTAAGCACAAGAATAGAGCAGTGACCTAATTGCATTCTGGCTATTTGAGTGGGGTTTTTTTTATAAGGATATTCAAATCACTAGGCAAAATGTGAATTATTTGTTCTAAAACACACATCTTGTAACTTTCTATCTTATGCAATTAGAAAAAAAAAAAGGGCAGCTCAGGATTCTGCTGGACCTGGGGAAAATGGAAGTAAACAAGACGGAAGTGGTCCCTGGCCTCACGGTGCTTCCAGTATATTCGTTACTCAGTGAAAGAAAGATATCGTTTAAGGTGATAAGGGGAGGCAGATTATAGAGCGGTTAATAATGTAGACTCTGGGGAAACGCAGCTGCTTATTCACTCTGTAACCTTGGTCAAATTAATTACGTAACCTCTCTGGGCCTTGGTCTCCTTATCTGTAAAGTGGACTTCTTACTCCCAAGCTTTGGTCAAGCACTTACTTCTTTTAACTCTGCCTAGAGAATTCTAGCTTGGAGTTGAAAGTCCTCTGGATTTTAGAGGTAACTTCTTCCTGGGGCCACACATGATCAGAAGGTTTATGATCAACTCAAGTCTTTTGATAAAATAAGAAATACTATGCCTTATAGTGTCTTTGGAAGGATCACTCACATATCGTAAGTGCTAATACATGCTATCTCTGACTATTAACAAACTAAGTCACTAATAAGAATAAACAAAGAAAAATGAGGGAAAAGGTTAAGCTTAGTTCTCTCCCTTAGCGCCTTTTGGGGCACGTGCTAATTGAAAGTGTCTGAATGCTGTTTACGTCACATCTGGATCTTCCCTCCTTCCAATTAAGTGATTCAGATCTTCCTTTTCACTTGGTGTAGGGACATGCCATCTTCCTGAACCATTGGCATCTTCCTAGTCTTTGAGTACATTTTTGAGGCATAGATCAAAATCCATAGCTCCTCAATCATCACTTGGGAAGCTTGTTTAAAACACACATTCCCAGGCAGCCCCTCCAGGAGTGTGTCACTGGGACAGGCAAACCAAGGGATTCTCATGCACAGACCAACTCTGCACACAAGTTTGAGAAACTCTTCCCTTGAGAGCCAGCCTTGTGAACCTATGCCTATAAAATAAAGCCAGATGTCGTATCCTGGACATCCATCCAGAGTTGGTATTAGCCTGCACACACCTGTAAAAGTATCAAGTTAATTCCCTACCACCATTCCTAACTAGCTGCTGCCCAGAGTCCTGAGCACTCCTCTTTCCCTCTCTTGTCCCCTTACCCCACCCCTGCCTGACCCTCCCCATCCAGGACCCTCCCAAACAACCAGGAACAAAAGAGACTAGCAGGGCATGGGCCTCCACCATTAGAGATGTGGCTGACGTCTGCTCTAGAACTGGACCATTGATACATAGCTTTAATATTGACCTTGAACAGGCACTGATCATAAGGAAAAGATGACAGCTCCATTCCTGGGTAAAAAAGAAAGCCACACACACACACACACACACACACACACACACACACACACACCACACCACATGTATAGATGCTTGTGTGCCCACACACCTCACCAAGGCACCTCCAGCTTGCTAACTACTTTACCAAGAGTCCTTCAGTATAATTAATACCCAGCTTCTTCACTAAGAAGGAGAAAGAACAGGATGACAAAGGCTGCCAACCCACAGGATATGATGAATGAACTACTCTGACCTATTATTTCAGAAGAAGCTACAGCCTCTTGGCAGTAGAAGTAATTCTCCAAGGCTTTATAAGAACGGATAGAAACCCAGTTAAATACAGCTCTGTAGCGAGAGGAAGTCCCCTTGTTCTTTACCTTATAACATGTTTATTGCATGCCTGGCAATGCCTGCTCTTTGGTGTCGTTTTTTTAGCCTGGAGGAGTCATATCCGCTATGTTCATCTGCGTGTTTTCATAGACAGAGGTTCTTTTAACAGTTAAGGGTTGACATCTTGGAACGTTCCAGGTCTGGTATGCCAGTTCTTCGCTTGAAGAGATTAAAGTATTCCTAATACTTTTCTGTTCCCTTTTTAAAAAATTATTTTCAGAAGATGGTACTTAGGGGATTCTGTGCCTTTAAATGCTCCCTTGAACAGCGTTAGTTCTGACTTCTCCAGTTCAGAGTGATTAATCACCTCACCTGTACCGCCAAGTCCTGGTTATTACAGCACTGCCCAGAGCTCATCTAGCCAATAGTTTCATCTTTCCTCAATTGTCCTTGATCTTTTAAAGCTCGGAGTGGGGTAAAGAGCATTTTTCTTGGAGTATTAAGGCATGGGCTCTGCTCCTAGTTCTGCCATGAAGCAGCTATTCGACCTTGAGCAAGACTCTTGATCTCTCTGTGCCGGAATTTCTTCATCAGGGAGGATGATGACAATAACCGCTAATATCTACTGAGATCTTATCATGTGCCAGGCACTATTCTCATCATTTTACAGGAACTATTTCATTAAGAAATCCTTTTTTTTTATTTTAATGTTTTTTTATTATATTATGTTAGTCACCATACAGTACATCCCTGGTTTCTGATGTAAAGTTCGATGATTCATTAGTTGCGTATAACACCCAGTGCACCATGCAATACGTGCCCTCCTTACTACCCATCACCGGCCTATCCCATTCCCCACCCCCCTCCCCTCTGAGGCCCTCAGTTTGTTTCTCAGAGTCCATAGTCTCTCATGCTTCATTCCCCCTTCTGATTACCCCCCTTTCTTTATCCCTTTCTTCCCCTACCGATCTTCCTAGTTCTTATCCTTTTTTGAGCAGTTGCTACTGATCTGATCATTTTACACGCCATCTCGTTGAATTCTCCCAACAAATCTATGAAGGAGCTGTTATTATTCCCATTTTGCAGACCAGAGGACTGAGAGTTACAAAGGCCGAGTTCCTTGAGCAAGGGTCTCCTACAGAAAGTGGCAGAGCAAAACACTGAACCCAGTACAGTCTGATAACTAAGCCACCGTTTATAACCATGTATACATTCTACTGGCCCTGATCCAGCGGGTTTTAGAAGACAAGTGGAATTTAGACAGGTGGAGAGGGGTGTGAAGAGTAGTTTGATCAAAGGCCTAGAGGCAAAGAAGTCCAGAGCAGTGGTTTTCAACAGGGGACAATTCTCACCTCCCCAGGGGACATTTGACAATGTCTGGAGATAATTTTTATTGTCACAATTAAGGGATGCTACTCGCATTCATTGGATCAAAGCCAGGGCTGGCACTAAACATCCTACAATGCACAGGACAGCCCCACACAATAAAAAATTATCTGGCTGCAGATGTGCCCAAATAGTGCCAAGGCTGAGAAAGCTCTTGCTCTAGAACAAGACTATTCTGCTTGAGCATCTCCAAAGGAGGAGATGCTGGGCACTCTCTTGGTGGTGTCTGATGGTATAAAGTACCAGCCTATGTTTATTAGGTAATATAGAATTCCAGCTATCAAGTGGTAGGGCACAGTGAGAACCAACAGATCTCCTTGTCAGCAAGCAAGACTGGCTTTTACGAATCAAGCTTAGTGCAAGATGGGTTGAATAGAAAGGTCTTCCAATGATGTGAGTTCTCACATTTGCCAAGAAACTTAACACCTGTTTAAAGGGGGGGGGGACAGGGAGGGAATCCCATGCTGCACATTAGAATCACCTGGGAATATTTTAAATACCATGTTTCAGTTTCAATCCAAGAGCTTCTGGTTAATGTGGTCTAGTGTGGCCTAGGTGGTCCCAGTAGACAGCCAAGGTTGAGAGTCACTGGCTATATTGGACCAATGTGAACAGTTGCTGAGTAGAAGATGAACCAGCAGCTTTAGGGATGAGTTGGCCACTAAAAAATAAGCAAGCAGTACAGGACACTTTAAAATACTTGCAACATCCAGAGATGTATGACCTGAGCCTAATCATGAGGAAATAGCAAACAAACCCAAACTGAAGGATATTCTAGAAAATATCTGGTTTGAACACTTCAAAAGGGTCAATGTCAAAAGCTGAGGAATGTTCCAGAACAAAGGAGACCAAAGAGACATATAACTGAGTTCAACACATGATGTGGGATTTTCTCTTGCTATAAAGGACATTAATGGAACAGTTGGCAAAAACTGAAAATGGTAGATTATTGTATTGATGTTAATTTCCTCATTTTGATGACTGTACAGTGGTTACGTAAGCAAACGTTCTTGTTTTAGTAAACACATCTTATCTGCAACTTTCTTCCAAACGATTCAGGAAAAAAGTGTGTGTGTGTGTGTGTGTGTGTGTGTGTGCGCGTGTGTGTGTGCGTGTGATGTGGGATGGGAGGGATTAAAGAATAAAACAAATGGGATAAAATGTTAACAGTTGAGGAATCTGGTTGAAGAGTATATGAGGGTACTTTTTACTAGCCTATTTTTGCAATTTTTCTATAAATCTTGAAATTACACCAAAATAAAAAGTTAAAACACTCCAAAAACTGAAAGAGGTGTCCTGTCTCTGGAGTCCTTGAGAACTAAGATACATGTCCACCTTTCATGAGTGGTGACTTAGGTGACAGCTTTTGGGCAAAGAGAAGGAATGGATGGAAATGCACAATGGGAGGCCTGAAGGTTGTGAAGTAACTTTGTTTTTACAGTCAGGGAAATCCTCTGTGACTTCTAAGGTGCCCCCCCCCTCGGTGGGTCTCCTGACAGAGCCCAGTCATCTCTAGAGTGATGCTCTCTCACTGAGCACCTAATGTGAATCACGCTTATCTAAGTCAGCCCTTGTGGCGTCCTGGTCACCTAAGTGCTATAGTTTTCTTCAGCGCTTTGTCTCAGAGAAGATGTTCCTCCTCATTTTAAACTCCTTATGCATGATGTGGGGAGGGAGGATGGGAGGAGTGGTGACTCAGTAGTCAGTTGAATATAACCCTCCAGAACCCTTCCCTTCCCCACACCCACCACAGTCACCTGTCTTAATCAGCTCGGGCTGCTATAACAAAAATACCACAGACTGAGTGGCTTAAACAACAAACATTTATTTCTCACGGTTCTGGAGGTGGGGAGTCCAAGATCAAGGCGCTAGCAGAGTCAGTGTCTGGTAAGAGCTTCCAGGTTCATAGATCCATCTTCTTGCTGTAACATCACATGGTGGAAGGGGCAAGAGAGCCCTCGGGGGCTTTTTTCATAAGGCCATTGATGCCGTTCATGAGGGCTCCACTCTCGTGACCCAGTTGCCTCCCAAAGGCTCCATCTCCTAAAAAATTCCATCACATTAGGGGTTAGGATCTCAACATATGAATTTTGGAGGGACATAAACATCCAGTCCTTAATATTGAAGAATATATGAGGCCCCATCTCTGCCCCCTCTGGCATAAATAAAAAATAGTTAGGTGCGAAAAAAAAGCACAGGGATTGTTCCTACTCTGCAGACAATAAAATAGGAAATAAAATTAAAATCTTCTTTCTAGGAAAAAAGAGAAGTGAAGTAAATGAGCATTTCTGGACACAGAGGTCATTGTCTATTTGGAGAAAGTGATTTTGTTAACTGTCCTTTGTGATCCATGGGTAGGGGGACCGCACATCTGAATTTGCCCAGTACAGCCCCAGTAGGTGTCAGTCCTCCCAGCAGAATTATCATCTCCTCCTGTCACACTCACAAACATCCCAGGTGGGACACTAACTTTTACAGTCATCCCCCTGCAGAAGTAGCCATTTCTCCTCCTGCAGGAGAATATTATACACCAAGGTTGGTATTTTATTCCGATCACTGGGCTTCATAATAGAGAAATTAACCAGATCTAGGTAAATCACCATGTGGAAATCTGAGCCCATTTGAGGTAGAACAGTGATGGATATACGAAGAGAAAGGAAGCACGTTCTACAAATGAAACAATCGGAGACTGAGAACAGAAAGTCAATTCAACAGGACGTTTTTTCTGATCTTTTTTCTCCAACCACCATTCTTAGTTATTTTTCGGCAGAAGAAAGCTGTGTTTCCTCCTGCCCTTCCAGGCAGAGCCTTACCTTCTCCGCTGGCATTTGTGTTCCAGTTCCACAAAAGGGCCCAGTCGTACTGATGGTATCTGCCGCAGAACTTAATGAAACGCACATCGAGTTTCAGAGGAAGCCGGCCCACCGCCCAGGTATTTGCTGGAGGCTGCCACTCGCTGCCTCTGTGTCTTTCATCCAGCTTCTGGCCCTGCCTCGCTCACAAAATGATGCCCGCACTCACGGCTCTGTTCAACTCATCTGGGAAGCCAAGGCTCCATCAAGATGAATTAAATTGTGGCTGATGCCTATAGCCGAGGGATGACTTAACACAGCCCAGAGAGTTTTCGGTGCAATTTCAGCTCCTGTGCTTGAGCATTGCAAAAGTGTGACTGCAGTTTAAATTATTTATGAGAGTACGGGATGGCTTCTTTCAAACACAAACAGCCTTTCATGGTTAAAGTGTTCCCCAAAGCAGCATTTTGAGGGAAAGACTGTGTGTAGCTCATAAGATCTGAGACAAGGACAGTCTGATTGTGATGAGATCGGAATTTAAACACCTTCTTCCTGTTTTAGCTGAGGCAGCCGGACAGGTCTCATGGATGCCTCTTACGACGGAGGAACTAAAATCCTGGAGCTGCTGAACCCCTCGCTGTGGCCACACCTCATGAACTCCTGGACACAGTGGTCATTCCTACTGGCTTATCTCTGCTCAAATACTGCCTCGTGGCAAAATATGCTCTAGGATGGGTGCTGCTGACTTCCGTAGCTGAAGGCAGACATTACAAGTTCCGTTCTGACCCTTTAGGAACTCTCTTAATGGTATATTAAGACATCCAGTAGAATTATCCACATTAAACCTTGTCCCCACATTTCTTTCTCTGGAACACTTTTCATTTGGGAAAAGAAACCAGCTCACTGAAATGCCGTTGAACTCATAGTGGATGTTCCTCCATCATTGTTCCCGTTGTAGGTCATAGCCCATGTCTTAGGAAGTTTTCTAATCTGATGTTACCATTTTTATGTGCCATTCGTGTGAATTGCATGTGAGAAACTAGCCAAGTTCTGAGAGTATATGGTAGCGGAGAGCCTGTGTTTCAGTAGCCGTGTAGCAGAATGGGGTCTTAGTTCTGTGGTCATTCCATGGCACTTTGTTACCAATGGCCTTGACATCCAAACAGCTTTTTCTTTTCAAGAATTACAAAGTAAATGAAGCTTATACCAACCTAACAAAAGCGCTCATTACTTTTAGTGACAAGCCACTAACAAAATAAAAGTGATTATGTATGCCATCTGATGGCTTAGATAAGGTCTGTGTTTGGGAGAAGATGGAGGCCAAGTCCAGTCTTGGCAAAATTGCCAACTGTATTGCATTGTGACTGCAATCTCACAGAGAGCTCTAGACTGGCACAGGTACAGACTTTATGGACCATAGAGCCGGGAATATGAAAGCAATAATGTCCTTTATTTTTGGTAGCCAAAATAATGTCTGCTATGAAACTCTAGCCTGCTGATTGTAAAAATCACTGTGGCTTTTCTCACAATTGCTACAGGATTTCTCAGTCACTTTAGACCACATCTAAACCAACGTTGAATATAAAACACTTACACGTTGTCACAGTGTTGAGCTATGGTTGTTGGGGGTGAGGGTGGCCTTGCTCAAAGTTAGCCGGTCGAAATCCTCTACTGTACCCTCAGGCTGTTGCTCCCTAGTCATTTGCATCCATCTGTCCCAGCATGAAGTGTCCATGTTTCCATCTGCAACCCTCTTAAAAGACTGTGAGGTTACTCTCTATTCTTTTTTTTTTTAAGTTTTTTTTTAAATTCCAGTTAGCTGGCATACAGTGTAATATTAGTTTCAGGGGTACGATACGGTGATTGAACACTTGCATACATCACCCAGTGCTCATCGCAGCTGTACTTCTTAATCCCCATCACCGGTTTCACCCATCTTCCCACCCACCTACCCTCTGGTAACCATCAGTTTCTTCTCCATAGTTGGGAGTCTGTTTCTTGGTTTGCCTTCTCTCTTTCTCTATCTCGCTCTCTCTTTTTCTCCCTATGCTCATTTGTTTTAGGTTACTCTCTATTCTTGTTCTGATTACGTCTCTGGGTCTCCTGGCCTCTCTGCCCACATCTGCAATCCTCTTGAAAGAACCCAAAAAGTGTTTAGAGCTCTTCCATGACACTCGAGAGCTATGGGAAATCTACTGGGGCTTCCTTGGGTGCTCTCTACCAGGACACGCCCCACAACCATGTCCATGCACCTGTTCCTGTGTGTGAGTGTGCTAGGGGTTGTTCTGGGGCCTTACTGCTCTCTTGGGCACCATTCTCCTCCGAGGAAGTGAGGCATGGTGCTTTCTGTTCTTAGATCTCCAAACTCATTTGGGGATCGCAGAATTCTACCTGCCCGTTTGAGGTTTTGGCTAAGATTGGGGCAGGATATAGGGCCCCTTCTGAGACCTATACCAACACAAAACTGTGTTTCTCTCTTCTCCAGCTGTCTCTGTCTAGTCTAGAAACAACTGACCCTGCCAATATTCTGAATATTTTATATTGGCAGCTGGACCTCATCTTTTGAACTCTAAAGCTGAAAATCTGACCCCTTGTTTTCTGCTTTCACAGTTGAGGGACTGGATGATCCACATTTAGCTACCGGAATAGAGTAATGGGATTCGAGGAAAGAAACCATCAGTTAATACATCCCTCCCCAAATACAACTGACCTTCCAAAAACAGAAATTCAGCAAACACTTCGCTTGTGTTATCAAAGGTTTGCAGGTTGAACCTCTTCTCGTCTGAACTAAGCTCTGTGTTAATCTCTAAATCACAAAAGGAAAGCAGTTCAACTGCTGCTAGAAAGTGGACAGTTAAACAATCACACCCACGTTTTGCTGGCCGCGTGACCCACAGGAAACCTCCATGCTGCACCCTATTCAGCCAAAATTCTCGTCATCCTCTCTATCAGCATTTTATGCATCCAGCCTTTCACAGAGCTGACTGAAGGCCAGCTTCGCCCTAAGACCCAAATACAATGGTTAGGCTCGTTCACAAAGGAAACACACAAATCATGAGTTTCCCCCTTTGGCCACGTTCTTTCAGCTTTCTAAAGAGGAGATGACCATGGTTAGCGCAACAGCCACAATTCCATTTAGAGAAAACACCCATGCCATAGATGGGACACGGCCACAGCTAAGTCTACGTCCATACCCTTTCTGCACTGTGTAAGAAGGAAACACAGTCATGGGTGCAGATACATGGGATACCATTTACATCTGTTTACACATACCATCCAGGCGTTTTTTAAATCCTGCACAAGTAGACATTTTAGGCAATCAAAGAACAACTTTAATAATTTTCAGTTATTCTAACTACAAGGAAGAGATTGACTTCAGCAAAGGAAAATCACGTAAGCTCCTGAAGTCTTATTTGATCTAAAAAATTGTAGTAGTAATAATGCTTCCCCTGTGGCATCTGGGTGGCTTGGTTGGTTGAGCGTTCAACTCTTTTTTTTTTTTTTAAGATTTTATTTATTTATTTGACAGAGAGAGAGACAGCCAGTGAGAGAGGGAACACAAGCAGGGGGAGTGGGAGAGGAAGAAGCAGGCTCCCAGCAGAGGAGCCTGATGTGGGGCTCCATCACATAACGCCGGGATCACGCCCTGAGCCGAAGGCAGACCCTCAACGACTGAGCCACCCAGGCGCCCCGAGCGTTCAGCTCTTGATTTTGTCTCGGTCGTGACCTCAGGCACACAGAATCGAGCCCCCGCATCAGGCTCCATGCTTAGCATGGAGTCTGCTTGAGATTCTCTCCCTCTCCTGCTGTCCCTCCCCCTGCACATGTGTTCTCTCTCTCTCTCTCCCCTCTTCTCTCTCCCCTCTAAAATAAATAGATGAATCTTTTTAAAAAATAATGTTTCCACTACATACCTCAGAGGTTTTGAACATTAAGATATAGTCTGTATCAAAGATAGATTACATAGGTAAAAGCAATATATAAAGCCTGAAATACAATAAAAACACCTGCTGTTCATGTTTTTATCATCATTAGTGGTAGGATATAACACGTTTTCATGGATGAAACAGAGAAAGAGAAATTCTGAAGTTCGTGCCCTCATCTTCAGTGAGAGGAGAAACAAACCTTTGAAAGTCTATTGGCCCAATTGCTTCAGTGGCCAAAAGGACAGCATATTGTCAGTACCATCAGGAAGGGCATTAGGAAAAACGGTGTCAGCATGAACCACCCACGTCCAATATTTGGAACACCAGCTCCTAAAATAAATAACAGCACAGCTCTGGTTATCATCCCTTGAGAAAAACATAGCCAAGGCCTACAAGGGTGTAAAAGCAGGACAGGTAAAATATTCTAGAACATTTGAAAACATTAGGTACCCTTAAACTCAAAAAAATGCTACATGAAAGATGCTTACCCAGGGGGCCTACATAGGATGAACACAGCCCTTATTCATAACTTCTTAGTGTAGCAAAACCATTAGAAACTTACAAAAGCCAAACTCAAGACAAAAAAAAAAGAATCTATACTTTTACATAAATATCTACTAAATCTGGAACAAACATGGAACTAATTCTTTTAGGAGTGATACAGGCTGAAAATAATGTTTAATTAAAAAAACTTACCCTTAATAATGTTTATGTTTTTTCTAATTATAGAAACATGACATATTTATAGAAAAATTGAAAAAAATACCGAAAAAGATAAAGAATATTAATGCAGTTTCATAACAAAAACATTTTGATGTATCTTCTTCTGATTATTTTCCTTTTTGTGTAATTTATTTTGTAATATTTAATATAAATAAGCGTTTAAATAATGTATATGTATGTTGCAAAGCATAATAAAATGGATCCCTATAAACCTACCAACTAACTTAGGAACAAGTCATTGCTCCTTATCTCAAGAGGCTAATACTATAGTTTCATCAGAGGTAGGACTTTAAATTGGTGCGGCCACTGTGGAAACCAGTATGGAGGCTCCTCAAAAAATTAAAAATAGGACTACCATATGATCTACCAATTCCACTTGTAGGCATATATCCAAAGGAAATGAAATAGCCCTTGAAGAAATCTCTGCATCCCCATATCCACGGCAGCATTATTTACAATAGCCAAGACAAGGAAACAACCCAAGTGTCCATCAACGGATGAACAGAGAAAGAAAATGTGATGTGCATACATCACAGAACATTACTCAGTCATAAAAAAAAAGAAAATCCTGCCGTTTGTGGCAATATGAATGGACCTTGAGGGCATTGTGCTAAGTAAAATAACTCAGACAGAGAAAGAAAAATACTGTAGATCTCACTTATGTGTGGAATCTAAAAAAAAAATTTAAAAAAACAACAACTGAGAAACAAAGAACAAATTGGTGGTAGCCAGGGGCAGGAATAGGGTGTGGAGTAGGGAAGCGGATACAGACTTCCAGATATAAGACGAGTAAGTTCTGGGGATATAATGTACAGCTTGGTGACTGTAGTTAATGATACTGTATTATATATTTGAAAGTTGATAAGAGAATAGATTCTCACTACAAAAATAAAAATGGTAACTATAAAAACTATAAAATAAAAAGGTGAGGTGATAGATATGTTAACTAACCCCGATGTGATAATCACCTTAAATCTATACACATATCAAATCATTATGTTAGATGTCTTAAACTTACACAACGGTATATGTCGACTGTATCTCAATTAAACTGGGGGAAGAAAGAACCTCATTAACAAAAAACAAAAAAAACAGAGGAGGCTGGGATAGTTCTACCAGGCTGTGGGTGAGGGGACAGGTGGGAGTCAAGAGAGACCTTGTAAAGGGTATTCTGCCCTTAACTTCATTCTGAATGTTTAGACGATTGTTGGGATGATAATATTTTCCTACGTCCACCTTTTTAGCAATATTGGCTTTTTTGGATAACAACAGGCAGCATGTTATGAGCACTTGGAAAAGTCCTGCTGTATCGAAAAGGGCACAAGACAAACATTGGTGTTAAAAACCCAGCCACCCTGTCACTAGCTGAGTAGCTTTGGGCAAGGTCTTTAACTTCTTTACAATAGTTTCATCTGTGAAAAGGGATGATCTCTGTTACAGTGTTAATGCTACGAAGCTTATACCTAAAGAGTGTTAAAGGTTGGTGTTCACTGATCCAATCACCGCAGTGTAGAGCCAGGTCCCCTACTTTGCTGTCCCTTGAGGCAATGTGTGTGACACTCAACCCGTTTTTCAGAGACACAGAATGTTTACCACCAGTTAGTTACCTTTGTGGGGGGAGGGCGTCTACTCAAAGATGGTTTTTTATTATTTATTTATTTATTATTATTATTTATTTATTATTATTTATTAGTAGTAGTAGTATTTATTTATATTCTTAAAATATTAAGAACGAGGAGGGCGTCTACTCAAAGATGGTTTTTTATTATTTATTATTGTTTATTTATTTATTATTATTTATTATTATTATTTATATTCTTAAAATATTAAGAACGAGGACAATAGAAGATACATAAAGCGATAGAAATAACCACTGGTAAGAACGCACTGGTAGTTGCCAGAGAGAGTGGAGCGATGGGCAAAATAGGCGAAGGGGATTACGAGGTGCAAGCTGCCAGTTATAAAATAGTTACGTCATGGAGATGAAAGGTACAGCATCGGGCATATAGTCAATAATATGAGAACTTTGGTGACAGGTGGTGACTACGCTTACGTGACGCGCATCGCATAATGTGTGTAAATGTCAATCGCTATGGTGTACGCCCGAAAACTCATATAATATTGTATGTCAACTATGCTTTCCTGAGCCAGTTAGAATGTCTACTTGACAGCGTTGTTACAGAATTAAATGAAATAACAGAAGAGAAAATGTCCAGCACGGTGTTTGACATCACAGCGGAGCTGAATTAGAAGTTCCCTGCCTTGGAATTAGAGAATGAATGAATTTTTTTTAAAAAAAGAAGATACCCCTTTTTAAAAGCTAATGATTCGTGTTATTTCCTCAAAAAGTGTGATGAAGGTGTTCCTTGGTTTATCTGGTTTATTTTAGGCCCCGTGGACTCAGTGTTTGTTAGATTGAGCCAAGTGAAATGGGCGATATTCGATGGTCTTTAAACTCCATAAAATGCAATTCTGTGTGGTTCTACCTAGTGTAATTTGGCAAGAAGTCCCTGGTGCACTTCTGGCTCAAAATAGCAGGCTTAGAAAGTGTTTAACTGCTCTCTCTACTAAAGGAACAAAATTAGAAGAAGAAGAGGCAGTCCATAGCGTTGGATATAGGGGCAAGTGCCAGGCGAGCAGATCAGAAGCCCCGGAAGACCGCAGGCAGGTGGGCGCCTCGGAGCAGGAGCAGGCTGCCACAGGGATGGCCGCTGTTGTCTCAGACCCCTGAGGAGCACCCAGCTCTCTGAGCATCACTCTGGCCAACCAGACGGAGCAAATGGGTTCCACAGGGCAGCCACCATGGGGCCTCTGTACATTCATGCAGCCTCAGCATTTGCTCCCAGGCTGAACCCTGTGGGTAAACAATCAGGAAACGAAGTGGGGAGTCAGCCTTTGAGGTTTCTTGAAGAGTGTTGGGGATGCAGGAGAAAGAGCTGAGCCTGAGGGAATCGGAGTCAAATCACTTTCAGAATGACTATGAGGCAGGCTCGGCCTCCACCCCAGTGTCAGGGCCCCCCGGTTGGCTAGCCCTGGGTTCCTGTACTCAGTGGACTCCCCCCAGTGCCTGCGTTCTGCAGCCTGTCAGTACATCCCCCCTCCCCACACACCCTCAGAGTCCTCCAGGTCCTCCCAGCGTGTCTGAGTCTTGGAAGCATTGGCCATGGAAGGTTCTCAGCGGAAGAGAAGAGCTCTCATTCCTGGGGGGCGGGGGGGCACCTCACCATGGCCATCACCCTTCTCTAGGGAGAGCTTTCTTCTGGGGACTGGCCCAAGGGATAATAAGGTGCTGAAGCAGAGACACCACAGGATTTGCTGAGGTCTTTGTGGGGCCCGTCAGTCTAACGCGATGGCGGAATATGTCCTTATTTGTCAGTGTGGTGACTCAGAATGTCCACTCACTGTCACCTTTGTGGGGAAGGGTATCTATTCAAAGCTGTTTTCCCATGTAACCGAAAATATTAATTCGAGAAAGAGAAAGATAGGAGATACATAAAATGGTAGAAATAAGCCAAGACTGAGATGAAGAGAAATCTTGTCATGACTAATGTACAACCAGCGGGATGCGGGCCTCAGCATCGCTGCGATTCTGTGGTGAGAGACTGCAAGAATCCACTGGTATAAAACAAATTGCATCATTAAGAACCTGGACGTACAATTCCGCGGTGTTACTAATGAAATAAAAGCTTATCTCTCCTCAAATAAAAACAGAAAGGCATTTAGAAATTCTAGGAAGAAAAAATGAGACAGATGTGATTCTGTGACGAAACAGGCAAAAATGCACACCCTTGATGCAGTGAAACAAAGAATGTTTTCTGAAACAACAAATCCAAAGCCCCACGTGTCAAGAAATTTAAAAGCGGGAACAATGAGGAGTGTCACAAACAGTTCCGGTCAGTTTGTTTAATGCTATTCTAGGTCCCAGTTGTGGGTACTTCCCCATGCTGCTATTTCTTTCCTGCTAATGTTTTTGGTTCTATTTGCCTTTGGCTGTGATTTTTTTTTTTCTTAAGTAGGCTCAGGGTTTTTGTTTTTTTTAATTAAAAAATAGAGGTTTTAGGGGCGCCTGGGTGGCGCAGTCGTTAAGCATCTGCCTTCGGCTCAGGGCGTGATCCCGGCGTTCTGGGATCGAGCCCCACATCAGGCTCCTCTGCTGGGAGCCTGCTTCTTCCTCTCCCACTCCCCCTGCTTGTGTTCCGTCTCGCTGGCTGTCTCTATCTCTGTCAAATAAATAAATAAAATCTTTAAAAAAAAAAATAGAGGTTTTAAATTTTGATTGAGACATCAACATTATCTTCTGATTTTCATGAGATGGTGACTTAGGTGTTATCCCTGGAAATAAACCCATTTTTCTTGAGACCTTTTTTTTGAAAACTTCAGAAGACCCGTTTAGGAAGCTACTATTCTTTGTGTTGAAGAAACCTTTTTCTGAAAGTCAGCAATTTCTTATCTTTCTTTAAATCTTTTTTTCTGATGAATTTAAGTAAAATTGATCAATGTTATGTTTGACCTTGAATTATTGTCACTTGTCTGTAACCTTTAAACAAATCACTTTGCCTCTTTTGGCCTTGGCTTTTTGATAGGGAAAATTGGGATGAAATTTGTATTTGACACTTTCTTGAAAAAAAAATTATCACAGACCTGTTTTTGTTAGGGAATATATGATTTCCAGCACTATACCGCTGAATATCTTTGGATTATTCAAAGCCTTGCATCGTTCACAAGGTCGAAACATACCAGAGGACGTTCTTGATTTTAAAAATTGCTGTAATGTCCTCTTGATTTTAAAAATCATGTCTGTATATTCAAGACCCAAATTCAAGTGCAGTTTTGCCTCTGACTAGTAATGAGGCCTTGGGCGTGTTACCTCCTGCTCTATGCTTTACCTCTTTCAGTTTTCAAGTAAAGGGGTTGGAATAGGTCACCTCTACTGTCCCTTCTAAGAATAGATATGAAAGTGATGTTGCAGAGGAAACTTGATCACTGGGAACCTTTGGGAAAAGTCATTCAAACTGAGTGAGCCTTAAGGAGGGCACGTGATGCGATGAGCACTGGGTGTCATACACAACTGATGAATTATTGAACACGACATCGGAAACTAATGATATACTCTATGTTGACTAACTGAATTTAAATTAAAAAACTGAGTGAGATAGGGAGGTCTGATGCTTACATTCATGTAGCAAAGCTAAGGTTGGTATTGTTCTTACATAAATACTCGTTGGTCTCAAATGTGCCTTGATTAAGCGACACGCAGCAGAAATAAATCGTTCTGGAGATTTTCAAGGCAGATTGCACTTCACGTTATTGATCAGCTGAGGCCAAAGCTTGTCCTATTTGGAAATCTCTCCGGGTTCTCCTCTTCACTTGTTCATGGGAACCTCCCACACAGTGCCTCACCTGCCCGATGGGCTCCTTCTTCATAGTAGGTAAAGAACCCAGTGAAAACAAAGAACAAGGATAGGATAATAATCGCAAGGAACAGGATAATAATCAAAGTAAAACAGTGTAGTGATGGTATGAGCAATCAATGGGTGTCATCACTCATCATAACTCTACAAATGTTTTGATGAACGTAAAAAGTTGAAAACAGCTAATCCCGAAGAAGAGCCCTGCTAATTCCCAACAGCATAGTTCCATAGATCAGTGTAGCCACTGAGCTGGGAAGCTCTTATGCCTCAAACCGTCCAACCCATGTCTTCCAGTCTGGTGCTTCTCAAACTTAAATGGGATGCTGACCATCCGGGGATCTTGGGGAAATGCAGATTCTGAATCAGTGGGGCTCGGGGCCTTATGGGACTGAGGTACTGCTTATTTAACAAGCCCCTTGGAGCTGCCACTGTTGGTCTGTGGTCTATAGGTTGTATTTTCAGGATGACGTACAACACTTAGAACCCTGCCTGCACTTAGGAAGGTCTGTTAAGTGTTGACAATGAAGGCGATAACTTTCGTAACCCTTAAAAATTTATTCTGTCACTGTCTCATTCAGTTACAAAGTAGTGGCCCTTAGCAGAGAGAAAGTCTATAATAAGTGCGTGCCTTGCTGCTATGAGCAGCAGGCTGGCATGTTCAGACAGGATCCACCTATCAGCAGGACTGTCACGTCTTCCTAGGGTGCTGGGGACCACAGTTTTGGAATTACTGGTTCGGAGGCTCAGCCAACTGATGACCACATACACAGCATGCCCTGAACAGTCCTGATGTCGCAGTACAATCAGTAGCACTCTCCCTTCAAAGTGTCCTGGCTCCCGCAAGACATGGTATAGCGGATTCTCGTTATAGTGGACACCGATGACAAGTTACTGGCTTCATCCAGCTTGCATACTGCTCCCCAAACTTTCTGTCACAGGGAGAGAAGGGAATTCTCAAGCAAATCATTCTTCTTGGCTGACAATGGTTTTGGCCCTAAATCAGGCTATGTCCAACAATCCTGAACTTCTGTGTGTAAAACACACACACACACACACACACACACACACAAATGTGGGTATTGTGGGAACAAAACATACTTTCATTACTATGATGCTATCTGCAGCTACGTCTAGTCTGAAATGCCAATGTGAAGCTCCTATCCTTATGACAGGAGAAGCTTCTCTTCAGGTTCCATCCATCTCTCCTAGGAAGACACGAGAATTCTTCACACTGCTGCTGGTCTGTGAGATGTGCATGAGCAAAGTTGACTGAAGACCAAAGATGCGTCCATCTCATTGGGTGAGATGGAACAGAAGGGATAAAACCATATCAACCCAGCTTCTCTCTGCCCTCAGTGGGGTAGCCTAGAGGTTAAGATGAGAATGTCAGCTACCGGACCATCTGGGATGAAGTGGGCATTCTGTCACTGACTGGCTGGCCGCATAAGGGAAATGTGGAGTCTCTTTCAACCCATTTCTTCATCTGCCTCATGAGCTTTATTGTCAGATTGAAATGTATTGTCATAGGGACGGGGCTTAGAGAGCGGGACCGGCTGTTTCATAAGCGTCCAGGTGAAAATGTAATCACGGTGCAAAATTGCAATCCCAAATCCTACAGCTACAGCCGCAGAGTTGGTGCTGTTTTTAGTAGATCCCTTTCAGCCATGATCGGCGTTGACTGTCCTGTTTCAATCTGGGAAGCCTTCACTCAGGTAGTTTGTCTTCCAAATTTGTAGCGGATTGAAACAATCATTTTAGTTTCAAATCTCAAGGAATTTGAACATGAGGGATTTAATTTTATGTAAGGTTTTATCATTAACAAGTATTCTTTTTATGTCATTACATAAAGAACAGAGAGAAGAGAAGCTAAATAAACAGGAAAAAGTGTAATTGAGAGGAGGAAGAAGAACAGTGAAGAGGACCATTAGGAGCATAACAAACTACATTTTCTTTCTAGATTTAAAGATTGAGTCATAAAAAAGTTGCTCATGTCTGCATCTCAAAGGAATGCAAATGCCATTTCAGTTTCATGGGAAAAATAAGTTGAGGATACCATGCCGCCTTTGAAAAGCTTGCTTTGGTCGTATGCCAAATGGTAAAATGAATGGATTAAATTTTAAAGTGCTTGTCTTCAGAAGGGTGCGATATGGACCATATTTAGGATTTAGCCCTTTAATTTAACATTAAACACACTAAAAATGTCCTCATCAATTATTGACCACCCTATATTAAAACAGAAGCTTCAGTTCAATCTGGGGAAGACAGAACACTACTTGTTTTCAGAAGTACATTTCCTACGTCTTCCAGTTACAACACCGTATGGCATTCAGGAAAGGGATCATTTCCAAAATCGGTCTCTGAGCTGGTGGGACACTTTGTTCCGTGTGCATCCGCCGGCCCATGACCGTAGTGTAGAATTCAAATAAAATATAGTCAGTGGAGCATATCGCCAGGAAAACAAACGCCGTAAGAAACACGTAAGAGCTGACCCTTAAAATAATAGCATCTCAAATCTCATTTGTGTCGCATATTCCTCAATTCTATAAGTATTTAAAACAGTTACGGGTGTGCCGCAAGGCCAGGCCTAGAGAAGGAAATAGGGCTGAGGATCAACTATCCTTTTTGTCCTCTTTTTTCTCAGTCCCCCAATATGGCTTGCCTTAGAGGGGACATCAGATTCCTAGGACTATAGAGATGCTTTGATCATGGCTGCTCTCCTGCCTGGAACAAAAAGCTTCTTCAAAATCCCCCCCCACCACCACTCATTTCCACACGTCAATATGCCATCCATCTGTCACATACCATTTCTTCCCTGAAGTCTATCTTGACCGTGCGCGCACGTGTGTGCACACACACACACACACACACACACACACACACTTTGATGACTCATTATTCTGAAAGGAGATTCAGAGTGTGTGAAATAACCAAAGGAAGTGGAGGCTAACCCCAAATGGAGGGAGGGTATGTCAGGGGAAGGGGTCAAGAAAGACTTCAGGGAAGAAGTGAGGACAATTTGACGTTCGCTTCTCTATTATAGGATGGGGAATCTTCACCCATGCATTTAGTACACATTTATTGATCTTATTGAAGGGTGACTTTGAAGAAAAGAGAAAATTCACCAAAAACATGGGGGAGGAGGGGAGGTCTGTTCTCTCCACATTGCCTTGTTCATTTCATTACCAAGGGAGTCCTTCCCATAGTGCAGGGATCCTGCGTGGTACACAGTTGGCACTCAATAATGCATACCTGTGAAAAGGACACAAGGGTAAAAATGACACCATTTCTGCCCTTAAAGTTTCTATAGTCTAGTTAGGGAGGAAGCAATTACCCGAACTAGATCACTGTGTTGTTAGGAGCTCAGGGGAAGAACATCTTAACCTCCACGGGATTCAGGAGGGATTTCTCAGACATGACACCTAAGCTAGAGCTCGAGAGACCATCAGAAGTTACCTGATGGAGTGGAATGTACAGCACGATGACAGTAGTTAACAACGTGTATTGGTATACTTGAAAGTTGCGAAGGGAGTAGATCTTAAAAATTCTCCTCTCAAGAAAGGAAGTAGTAACTGGTTGAAGTGATCTATTTTAACTAAACGTATCATGGTGATCATTTCCCAGTCTATACATATATCACATCATTATGTTGAATACCTTGAAGTTGTTCCATGTTGGATGGACCAATTATATCTCAATAAAACTGGACAAAAGGAATATGGGAGTAAAAGTTACCTGAAGGAAAAGGGTGTCACTGGCAGAAGAAGGAGCAAGTGAGAGAAGGCCTGGAGATACAGAATCGCCTGCCTTGGGAAGCTGTGAGTGGGAGTTTGGCTCGTGTACAGGAGATGGCTTAGGGAAGGGGTAGAATATGAGATTAGTGGGGTGAGTGATGGCTGTTTTATAAAGGGCCTTCAGTGCTAAGCCAACCCGTGTTCTAAAAGCCGTGTGAAGGATTTTATACAGGAACTGTATAATCAGAATGTTGTCTTTTAGAAAGACCTCTCTTGCAGCATACTTTCGAAGTTGAGTCCAGAACCAAGTCTAGAGAGACCTAGTGCCATAATAGGGAGAGCTGTAGCCAGCTGAGACTTGGTGGAAGGGTGAAGGGTTGGAAGAACACAGGGCTTGTTGAGTGGTAGGATGTGACAGGGGTGTGGGCAGGCTGTGGGAGGGAGGGAGAGGGAAAATATCAGGTGACCCACGGCTTCCAGCCTTGAGCAGCTGGGGAGGTGGAGGCCATTCATGGAGAGAAAGGGGTAGCAGATTTAGACACCCCAGCGGAGAATTTGGCTTTGGAGCTATTAAGTTTAAGGCACCTATTGGATATCTCTAAGGAAATGTTCAGGAGACCGTGGAAGATGGGGAATAGAGTTCTGGAGATGGACTTGTCTGAAAGATCGTTGAAGTGTGTTAGAGGGACGAACGGAGCCAGACGCGAGGGGCTTAATGAATCTCTTATATATCTGAGCTTCAAATACTTTTGGCAGTGGCTGGCACCTTTGTCGGGTGCTCACTGTCTCTCTGAGCCCCGGCCCCTGCTGGTGGTACAGGATCTCCAAAGGGACCAACTGACAGCAATTACCCTTCTGATACTTCCTGCGAATTATTTACTTTACCATGCTGTTTTTGTAAAGAAAAACTTCTAAAGCTTAGTGGCCAAGAAAGAAATCATGATGGTTAGTTTGGACTCAATGTCTTAGATAGATAATGACCTCAGCAAAATCATACTCATATAATTAGACTTCATTTTATATGAAATATTACTCTGGGCATTCCTATAATTGCTCTTTACAGTCTCTAAGGATTAGATACAGGTCACAAGTATAGATCTTGATCTGGATAATTCAGCCCTCAGAAAGGATGAATACCCACCATTTGCATCAACATGGATGGAACTGGAGGGGATTATGCTAAGTGAAGTAAGTCAAGCAGAGAAAGACAATTATCATGTGGTTTCACTCATATGTGGAACATAGGCAATAGCACAGAGGACCGTAGGGGAAGGGAGGAAAATCTGAAGGGGGAGAAATCAGAGAGGGAGATGAACCATGAGAGACTAACTGAGGGTTTCAGGGGGGAGGGGGTGGGGGTATTAAGGAGGGCAGGTGTTGTGATGAGCACTGGGTGTCATACGTAACTATAATGAATCATTGAAAACTTCATCAAAAACTAATGATGTACTATACAGTGGAAAACTGAACATATTAAAAAAAATTTTAAATATACTAATTCACCTGATGTTCAGGAAAACCCTGTAACATAGAGACTTATTATTCTATTCCCATTTTACAGATATGGAGACTGAGGTGTCAAATACGTCAATCAGTTGCTCAGGTTTGCACAAATCCTGGGTTCAGGATTTGGACTAGGGAGTGTGGCTTTAGAGTCTGTGCTACTAACATGGCCTTATGCTTTATCAAATAGATAAAACAATATTTAAATGAATCTAAAATGCAATTCCTGGTCTTACAAGCTGTAAAAGAGGCTGTGCATTTCATCAATTACACATGCACAATTAGAGCTACTGTCTGGTCAGGGCTGGGGGCAGCCGTAGGTGCTTTTGCAGATTAATGATCAAAGGAGGGGAGTTGATGGCCCAGAGAAGGAAGAAGCTGTCATTCACCCTCAGGAAATGCCCTGAACTAAGGCAGCCATTGATGCTGTACGATGAAATGGGGCAGCTCTGAAAGGATCATTAGAGCCTTCCTTTGTATTTAAAAGCATGCAGATACGTCCAATTCGTGGCATGTAACAGAGTTCTGTGCTCGTAATTACTCTCTCAGAGGTCTGGGGTAAGCCAGGCAAACTCCCCGCCCCTAACACTTGTGGGGGTGCCCGTTCCCACTCTTCCCTAGGTATTCAGAGACCCCCTTGGATACTTACAAGTATCCTGCAGCAGGCAGGGAGCATGTAGGCATCCACAAATGGTATCTTGCTTGGTACAGGATCCATACCCCCCTGGGCACTCTTGGTGGGGGCAGGGTGACCCACCAGAACAAGCCCTGGGTGCAGGTGCTCCAAGGGTCTCACTTGCCCAAAGGGTGGGCATTTGCTGCACAGAGTTAGACCCAGCGAAGGTCCTAGGCACGTAGACAGTGCGTCCGGGAGGTTTCTCTCTGAGTCCACTCATCAAGCCCTCATCATCCTTTATTGAACAGTTGCTGGGACAGGTTCCAAGCACCCAGTTTACCCGCTCCTCCTCCAGCCTCCGTCTTGGTTATTTACAAAATGGATTCTGGTGTGTGTGGCAGGGACAGCCTCAGCCTTCTCTATGATCCACGTACTGAAACTCTCCAGATCCGAGTTTCTTGCCTTTCATTCTGGTGATTCAAAACATTGAGGGAAAGGGTCCTCATGAGCTGAGAGTGAGACGAGCGGCATAGCTGTTTCAGCCGTCCTGTACACTGCAGCTCCAGACTTCTTTGTCATGGCCAGTATACTTGTCATTCTCTAGGCGTATTTCCTGGAAATTGAGTGACGTTTGAGCTTTAAGGTCCTCTTCGCATGAGGCTATACCCAGACCCTAGCAGGGCCCTGACAGTGTGTTTCACAGGGTCATATATTTTTTTTGCAAAATTTATAAAATTATTTCTTATGAATTTTTTGTCCTCATTAAAAAAATATTCCATTTTGGTGCCTCTTTTGTATTGTTTTGCCTAAAACGGGTGTCCCAAGTCATCAAAGCTTTAAGCTCCATAGAGCTGAGGTTGACCCCCGTTCAAGGATCATTCCAGTTTGTGGTCCCTGTGCATTTTCTTGGCTTAGAGGAGTTTGGGGGGGGGAGGGGTTTGTCTTTCCAGTTCTAAATGTGTGGATGGCAGCACAGTGAAATCAGGGAAATGGAGACTTCCTTCACGAGAATTGAGTAAACGCATGCTCTTGCATAGAAACATTATCCAGCCACCGTGGGCTTCAAGGGTCGGAACGAAAGAACAGACCGGAACACAGGCCATGGAACGTGTTCAGCTGAGAGAAGCCAGTGATGAG
The DNA here is from genome assembly GCF_017311325.1 of Ursus maritimus. Classification (NCBI taxonomy): domain Eukaryota; kingdom Metazoa; phylum Chordata; class Mammalia; order Carnivora; family Ursidae; genus Ursus; species Ursus maritimus. The sequence continues at coordinate 5,402,224 of NW_024425452.1, read as the reverse complement.
GTTTTAGGGCAAAGTGGGTCCTTTTGGAGTTTGGAGCTGACTTCTCGGTCTTCGTCTCTCACAAGGACTCCACTGAGAAGGGAGAAAGGCTTTTATACCTTCACCAGCGAATTCTCTTCTCCCAAAGCAGTCATGTGACGTGAGGTCTGTCCACTTCTTTTATCGTAAAGAAGGGGTGAAAGCCTCCTTTTCATCGTGATTTTCTATTTAGGTAACATCAGGACCACAAAAGAAAGCGTGATTTCATACAAATGTGCCTGGCCTGAGAAATCTTGACAGGTTAAAAATCCAGATGTAAAAATCTACCGCCCCCCGCCCCGCACGCCTGGTACCCCTTTCCCCCAAGCGGTCTGCGTTAGTGCAGATCAATCAATAGCAGTCCTTCTGACAGGAGGCCCTCCTAAGCGGCCTGTAAAATCCAGTGTGATCCCTAAACATGGGATTTGCCCCGGACTTGTCAGTAGAGCCCATCGAGAGGTGATAAACCGACATGAATTGTTTCATTCTTCAGCAGGTTCTGGGAGGTATTACCTGCCAGATAAGCTCCCTGTGATTTTGAGAGAAGCTGAATTTCTTATTAAGATAATTTATACCCAAGGGGACCATAAGTGAGACAATTGAAGCACGTATGAGGCATACAGATCGTTTGGAATGCAGATAGAGGCAGCGTCAGGCTTCCTAGCAGGTGTTTGGATCATCAAGGATAGCACTGTTCCTTCAGACGGACAAGGAAAGCTGGCCTTCTTAAGATTCTCACTAGACCTCTTGTTCTTCAACCCAAGCCAACTAAATCCTCACTTTCTCTGAGATGTTATGGTACCACAGTTCTCCAAGGATGGTCTACAGACTCCTACAAGTTCCCAAGATCATTCTCCATGAGGTCAAAACCATTTCCATAACAAGACTAAGACACTCTTTTCCTTTTCAGCTGTGTTGACATTTCCATCCATGGTGCAAAAGCAATGGTGGTTAAAATTGCTGCTACTGGGTATGAGTCAATGCAGGGCAGTGACCTACACCAGTATTACTTTTATTCCTTATAGCCGCACACTCACAGTTCAAAAGAAAAAAAAAAGGAAAAGAAAGAAAGAAAAATACCAATTTTACTTAATGCCGCTGATGAAGCCATAAAATGTATTAATTTTATTAACTCTGTATCTTTGAGCATATACCTTTTTTAATAATCTGCATAGCAAAATGGGAAGAACACATAAAGTACACTCCTGCAGCATCCCGAAATACAATATATGACTTGAGGAAACATTGGAGGCTGTTCTAAGCTGAACTAGAGATTTACTTTTCTTGCGGAACACCGTTTTTACTTGAAAGAACAACTAACAGACAAACTGTACTTATGCAGACTTAGTATTTGGCAGACATTGTCCCAAAAATGAATGAATGGGCCTGTTACTCCAAGGAAAATAAGTGGCAGTGTTTGTCGCCAATGATTAGGAAAGAGGGATGCCTGGGTGACTCAGTTGGATAAGCATCTGTCTTCAGCTCAGGTCATGATCCCAGGGTCCTGGGATCGAGTCCTGCATCAGGCTCCCCGCTCAGAGGGGAAACTGCTTCTCCCTCTGCCTCTGTCTGCCGCCCTCCCTGCTTGTGCTCTCGCTCTCTCTCTCTCTCTGACAAATAAATAAATAAAATCTCTAAAAAAAAAAAGGAAAAAAGGAAAGAACTTTCAAGCTAAAAGTAGAATTTTGGAAAACCTATATTTACCAACATGAATCTGACAGCCTTCCAATTTCTAAAGACTTTTCAATAATATATGTGGTAATATTAATGAATGTGATTTTTTATGCTGTGTAAAGAAACGTGTCAACATTTGGAAAAGCTGTATAACTCAAGGAACCACTATTTTTCAAATGACCAACGTGTGCCATTTCAGAATCGTGCATGCGTGAAAAAACCCAAAGGTGCAAAATAGATAAATAGATCTTAATATAATCAAATAAAAATGTTACTTGATTGTAGCTTCAGATTTAACATTGTAATATACTTGAAGAAACTTCCACTTGTCGAGTTTTGATGAAGTATCAAGAAAGGCGATTCACAAGGAATTTCACAACTGAGCCACCCAGGCGCCCCTTATTCACAAGGAATTTCAAAGAATATTTGAAAGGCTATTAAGTTACTCCCCCCTTTCCCAACCATATATTTGGGTGAGGGTCGCTTTGAGTCACACCCTTCGGACAGAATAGCATCGTGTAACAGATTGAACATAGAAACAAATGGGAGATTTCAGGTCTCTTCTAGCAAATCAGAAATTAAAGAGATTTGCAGAAATGTAAAAAAATGCCAATCTCACTAAATCACTTTCTTGTTTTGGGAAACAGTTATTTTTCGTAAAAATATTATTTTAACATAGAATGGGCTTATTATTATTACTTTTAAATATATTTATAAATGTATATTTTTTGAAGTTTCTGGTACAGTGAACACTGGTAGATGAAACCCACATTCACAAAAGTTCTTTAGGATTCTTCATAATTTTTAAGTGTGTGGCACAGTACGGAGACCAGAATTTGAGATCACTGCTGTGGAACTTTATTCAAACCAACGGTTACAAAGAGAGCTGTTGAGGACATGAGGAATTTATTGGGTTTGTGGGGTACCAGACTGGAGGAAGCTGGCAGCCAGAGGACCACAAAGTATCACTGTGTGTCTGGGGGGAACCGGAGCATTGAAAGCATAGATTTGCTCTCTAGGCAGGTGAGAGACCCCAACCTGTGGCTGGCTCTGTCTGTCCAGGTCGCTGTGCTGCCCCTGCCCCTAACCAATTTCATCTCCTATTCTGTTGCCTCTGCCAATGAAATGTTTATCATGTCATTAATGGAAGAAAATAGAGTTGGCCGGTGAATCCCCAGTTCTTGGCCAGCTGTTGCCCCCTGCCGCTACCAGTTCCCAAAAGACTTGTGCAGACCTCGAGGATAAGCCAAATAAATGTTAGCTGATAATGATGATGATCACTGTAGAATTTGTGAAAACCCTGGTCCCTGAGCTCTGGGCCACACCCCAGGTTTGGTGAAAGACCTCTTTTGATTATCAGCCTAAGCCCGCAACCAGGGGTATTAAAGAGGTTCCTGTGACTTGCCAACTCTAGCTTGATGCAGTAGCTGTCTGGGGCCCTCTTGGGAGGATCAGTGGAGAAAACAATTGTATTCAGTTACTGACATCTGCCAAAGCCTCCCAAAGAATGCACGTAGACCCAAGCCCAAAGCTAGGACTCCTTGATTTTTTTCCCCCTAATCCAGGCTCTTGAGGCCAAAAAGCTCTGAATGACTGAGATGTGAGGCATAAAGAAGAAATAAAAAATGCAAACGAGGGATTAGTCAAAGGAAAAGAACACCTCCCCTCCAGGGCTAGTCTCCATGCCCACGCTCAGGCCCTGGGGATGGAATGGGAAAGTGAAACTGGCAGTGGAAAAATATAGAGCTACAGAGACACAAGAATTTTGTCCAAAGAAATATAAATATTTCTGTAAAGAAATAAAAGCTTTTAATCTCTTCATTCCTTCCATTCCTGAAAATTTCCCCAGATTAATTAAACCATCAACTATGGTATGACCAGCTGAGGGTACTACCATTGTGAGGAACCAGAAAACATTGTCTTTACCAGGACTCCTATTCAGGAAAGCACAATACTGTTGGGAAATAATTCCTTAATGAACCCGCTTGGAGTGGTGGTGGAGGCCCCAGGCCCACCAGTTGGCTGATCCCAAGGCTTGAGAGATGAAGGAAAAACTACCCAAGGAATAGATAAGGAAAGACTCTCGTTTTGATCTTGAAAGGGAAAGGGAAATAAGAACACAGGCTGGAAAGGGGAGAAAGAACCCCTCAAGTCTCCATGAATGTCATGAAACTTAAAAAAAAAAAAAAAAAACCAGAAAAACACTTGCTCTGAATGTGTCATTTGTGGTTCTGGACTGGATAGATAGGGTATAAAGAGAAAGAACCAGGACTCAAAAATGGGAAGAACTACAGGCATGCCCTGAAGAATCTCAAAAATGGCCCAAGCATTTGGAAGGGTCACGGGCCATGGACTCTGGGGTCTAAGACATGTTCGTCTGGGTGCCCAACAGACAAGGAGGCCTTCTCTAACGTCAGGGTTCTTCTTCCTCTGCAACCCCAGAGGTCAGTGATGTTACAGCCCCCCGGCACGTTGCTGATTCTGCTCGATGTGGTCACACACGAGCCTTGGGTCAGTGTACTGCTCCCCGTCTCTGACTCCTGCCACAGCACCTCTCTCTCTCTCTCTCTCTCTGTCTCAGTCCAGCAGTGTAAATCCTTGTATAGTGGAAAGCATCTCATATGCAGGGTCACAAGGACTTTGGCCTGGTGGTGGCTCTGCCTCTACCTGCCCATGTGACCATGGTGGGTCCTTGTCTCTTCAGACTTCAGAATCTTGATTTGTAAAACGATAGAGGTGAAGAAGGAAAAGCTTAACTATCCCGAAGGTCCCTTACGAATCAAAATTCGGTGAATCTTGCCGCAGCTTCGTGCATCCTCGTTCCCACCTATACTCACACTTACGATACACCTTTCATTGTAGAAATAAAAGAATCAGGGTTTGTTTGTTTGTTTGTTTAAATAGAAGTTATTTATTTGCTTAGTAGCAATTTCTCCACTGAGAACATATATTAATCTAACATGCACTGGTTTTGTTACTTATAACAAGAATTTTTTTAAAGCTATGAGGGGGGGCGCCTGGGTGGCACAGTGGTTAAGCGTCTGCCTTCGGCTCAGGGCGTGATCCCGGTGTTATGGGATCGAGCCCCACATCAGGCTCCTCTGCTAGGAGCCTGCTTCTTCCTCTCCCACTCCCCCTGCTTGTGTTCCCTCTCTCGCTGGCTGTCTCTATCTCTGTCAAAAAAAATAAATAAAATCTTTAAAAAAAAATAAAGCTAAGAGGAACCAGACAGATGGTTAATATATATGTATTAATAACATTAATAATATTATACACAGACATCTATATACTCAATACTCTAATTTTCCTTATATGCCTTCCCCCAGCCTTATGGGCATTCTCTTATTTGTGTCTGTGTCTGCCTCTCATAATAGATTGTTAGACCATTGAGAGTCGGAACATAATGATACTCATCTCTGTATCCTCCTTAAGCCCAGAGACCATGCCTTATATAAAGTGAGCATTTAATAGAGATTTGTTTAGTTGAATTGAAGTTGTACCGAATCAAAATTTTTTAATGATTGCTTTGTGCTGTGATAGGTTTTAGGTTATGCTGGGGGAATAACAGTCTCCAGATCTCAGGGGTTGAATGCAATAGAGGCTTGTTTGTTGTTTTTTGTTTTCCTCTCCAAGGCAGAGTCAACGACAGGATGTGTGGGAGTAGGGAGAAAGATGTTTCTGCTCCACGCAGCCACTCAGGGGCCCAGGCTGAGGAGAATCCTGCTTCTAAATGGTTTATCATCTGGAATACATGGCATTTTCAGAGAAAGAGAAAAAATTCTTAAGGGCTTTTTCTTGCCTTCTGCACACATTTCATGAACCAGGACTAATCACATGGCACGATCTGTGCAGTGCCACCAAGACTGATAATCGCTAATAATATCTCTCACATACTTTACTCGATAGCGCTAATATTTTGGCAATAATGGACTTCTTTAAGACTCTTATGACAACTATGATCCCTCTCTCCAGAAAAAAAATACATATACATAGAAACTTACTCAACATTTTGCATAATTTCCAGGATTTTTATGCATTTCAAACCCCACTGGCTCTCCTCTACAGATCTCAGGACCCAGGTTATGAGTCCTTCCACTGAATCCACAAGCATGTTTAACACCTGGTAACAGACCAACCAATGGAAAAAAAAAAAAAGACATTACTAAGAGGAAATCAGAGAGGGAGACAAACCATAAGAGACTCTTAACTCTAGGAAACAAACAGGGTTACTGGAGGGGAGGGGCGTGGAGGATGGGGTAATTGGGTGATGGGCATTAAGGAGGACACGTGATGTCATGAGCACTGGGTGTTATATGCAAGTGAGGAATCATTGACCTCTGCATCTGAAACTAGTAATATACTATAGGTTAATTAATTGATTTTAAATTTAAAAAATACATTACTAGCGTTCTGTTTTATGTCGAGAACAGCCTATTTGTTTACTTAGTTATTTATGTCGGATCAGGCATCGTGCAAGATACATGACCAATGGATTTTCCTCTGTTTGTTTTTATCAGGAAAAATTTGAGGGTCTGTTTCGGACTTACGATGACTGCGTGACGTTCCAGCTGTTCAAGAGTTTCAGACGTGTCCGAATAAACTTCAGCAATCCCAAGTCTGCAGCCCGAGCCAGGATAGAGCTTCATGAAACCCAGTTCAGAGGGAAAAAATTAAAACTCTACTTTGCACAGGTAAGGTAGTTCTTGCTCCATATTATCTTTTGCTTTTTAAAAGTATAAATGGAGCCCTTTCTACTTTCAGGCTGGTTTGTAGTCTAAAATTAGTTCACGGAGAAATAAACCTACACCATGGATTCCCAGGCAGGGACATCAAAGAGGTTTAGAAAGCAGGCTCTGAGGGCCATCAGCCTGGGCTCTCACCTGGGCAAGTTTCCTGGGCCTCAGTTTCCTCACCTGTAAAAGGAGGAGGAGGATACACACCCCAGACTGTTGCTGGGAGGATTAAATGAACTGTCGTGTGTTCAACTGCCTGGCATTTGGTAAATGCACAGTGAACACCAGCTGGGGGTTGTAGTAAGAATGGTCTGTTCACAGCTACTCCTAAACTTCCTAGCAGGGTTATGGTTAAAATTTCAGTTATATCCTAGTTTCAGTGGACTGTATACCTTTCCAATGACTCCTATCCATGAGAAAACATGACAAACATGTGGAAATCAATTCTGTGTTTTATTTCATCCAGAAATAAATACTGGCTATTCCAAAAGGGAATGGGCAATTCTTGGCAATGCTCACAGAGTCCGCAGCAATAGAAAAATCAATGTCCTGGGGCGCCTGGGTAGCGCAGTCGGTTAAGCATCTGCCTTCGGCTCAGGTCATGATCCCGGGGTCCTGGGATCAAGTCCCGCATTGGGCTCCCTGCTCTGTGGGGAGCCTGCTTCTCCCTCTGCCTGCTGCTCCCCCTGCTTGTGCTTGCTCTCTCTCTCTTTCTCTGACAAATACATAAAATCTTAAAAAAAAAAAAAAAAAGAAAATCAATGTCCTAGTATTAGTTCCATCAGTGTCTTCCCTTCATCATTAGATATCTTGATCCATCTCTTACTGGTCAGTAACCATTGTTCCCATCTTTGAACTCTACAAAGATGACACAGTGAAGAAACATAGACTTTGCTTCTTTTTAAAGCTGAGTAGTATTCCATCGTATGTAGATGCCACATTTTCTTTACCCATTCATCAGTCGATGGACATTTATGTCGTTGGCTGTTGTGAATAGTGCTGCAGTGAACACAGGAGTGTTAATATTTCTTCAAGAGCCTGATTTCGGTTCTTTTGGATAAATGCCCAGAAGTGGAATTGCTCAATCAGATGGTGGTTCTTTTATTTTTTGGAAGAGTGTCCATATTGTTTTCTATAGCGGCTGCATCGTTGTGCGTTCCCATCAACAGTGTACAAGGGGTCCGATTTTTCCACATCCTTGCCAACGCTTGGTCTTTTATTTATTTATTGGATTTTGATAATACCCATCCTGACAGGTGTGAGGTGATATCTCACCGTGGTTTTGACTTGCATTTCCCTAATGCTTAGTGACCTAAATATTTTTCATATACCTGTTGGCTGTTTATGTATCTTCTTTGGAGAAATGTCTATTTGAGTCCTTAGATCATTTTTTAACTGAGTTATTAGGTTTTATTTTGTTTTTGTTTGGTGGGATTTTTTTTTTTTTTTTTTTTTTTTTTTTGGTGGGTTTTTTTTTTTTTTTTTTTTTTTTTTTTTGCTTTTGAGTCATAGGAATTCCTTAACTCTTTATCCTATATATGGATAAGGAGATAATCTAAACCTCTATATGGTTTGTAAATATTTTCTCCCATTCGCAGATTGCCTTTTCACTGTGTTGATCATTTCTTTTGCTGTGCAGAAGACTTAGTTAGATGTAGTCCTGCTTGTTTATTTTTCTTTGTGTTGCCTGTGCTTTTTGTGTCATATCTATTAAAACATTGCCAAGGTCAATGTCATGAAGATTTCCACTATATTTTCTTCTGGGATTTTTGCTGTTTCAGGTCTTAGTTTTGTGTCTTTAATCCATTTTGAGTTAATTTTTGTATATGGTCTAAGATAAGGTTTCAATTTCATTCCTTTGTATGTGGATATCCAGTTTTCCCAACACCATTTGTTGAAGAGAATATCCTTTCCTCATTGCGTACTGTTAGCACGCTTGTTGAAGATCAGTTGACCCCATGTGTGTGGGTTCATTTCTGAGCTCTCTATTCTATATGCCCATTGGTCTATGTGTCTGTTAATGCCAGTACCATACTATTTTGCTTACTCTAGCTTTGTAATATATTTTTAAGTCAGGAAGTATGATCTTCTTCTTTCTCAAGATTGATTTGGATATTTGTGGTCTTTTGTGGTTCTACATGAATTTTAGAATTGTTTTTTTACTATTTCTGTAAAAAAAAGAAAAAAAGCCATTGGGATTTTGGTAAGGAATGCATTAAATCTGCAGATTGCTTTGGATAGTACAGACATTCTGCAATGGATGAACCTTGAGGACATGATGCTAAGTGAAATATACACCAGTCACAGAAAGACAAGTATTGCATGATTCCACTTATATGAGGGATCAAAGATTGTAACATTCATAAAACCTAAGAGTAGAATGGTAGTTGCCAGGGACTAGGAAGAGGGGGAAATGATGAGTTCCTAATCAACAGGTATACATTTCAGTTAAAGTAGGTGAACGTGCTTTAGAGATCATCTGTACGACGCTGTACCTGTAGTCAACAATAATATGCTGTAGACTTAAAAATTTGTTAAGAGGGTAGATCTCTTGGGGCGCCTGGGTGGCTCAGTTGGTTAAGCACCTGCCTTCGGCTCAGGTCGTGATCCTGGGGTCCTGGGATCGAGCCCTCTGCTCAGCGGGGACCCTGCTTCTCCCTGCCCCTCCCCCTGCTTGCGCACTCTCTCTCTCTCTCTCAAATAAATAATTAAATAAAATCTTTTAAAGGAAAAAAAGGGTAGATCTCTTGTTAAATGTTCTTAGTAAAATAAAATAAAATAAAATAAAATAAAATATAAATAAAATCTAAAAACTAAGAACATAGACTTTAGCCTTAGACCCATGTTTGAATCCCATGCTGCTAGTAACTGTGTTGCTTGTAGAAAGCTCAGTTTTTATCTACTGAAACCCCACCTGTTTCCTTAAAAAGTTAAACAGAGTTACCATCTGACGCAGCAGATACCCACTCCTAGGTGTGTACCTAAAAGACTTGAAAAGAGAGCTCAAACAAATACCTGTACACGTATATCCACGCTGGTACTACTCGCAGGAGCCAAAAGGAAGAAACAATCCAAATGTCCACCAGTGGATGACCAGATAAACCAGTCGTGGTCCATCGCTCACTGGAATGTTATTAAACCATACAAAGGGTTGAAGTCCCCGTGGGCACTACAACCTGGGTGAACCCTGTACACGTTACGCGAAGTAAAAGAAGCTGGACACAAAAAAGGTCACGTATTTTCATTCCGTTTCTGTGAAATGTCCAGAACAGGCAAATCCATAGAGACGGAAAGCAGATTGGTGGTTGCCAGGGTCGGACTAGAGGCAAAAATGGAAGAGTGTTTCATGGGCACAGGGTTTCCTTTGGGGCAACACAAACACTTTGCATCCAGGCAGAAGTGGTGATTGCACCACACTGGGCATGTACTCCGTGCCACTGATGGTTTAATTTCATGTGATGTGAAGGTCACCTCAAAAGAATGAGAGAGAGAGAGGAAGGAAGGAAAGGGAGCTAGGAGTCTGGGGACCAGCAGCCTCAGCCTCCCTTGGGAGCTTGTTCGCAATGCAGATTCCTGGGCCCCACCCCAGCTGAGCTGAATCAGACACTCCAGGGCTGGGGCTCCACGGTCTGTGCTTTTGTAAGCTGTCCAGGTCATCACGATGCACGCTACAAGTCGAGAGCCGCCGTTTTAAGGATGAGACAGGATAACTGAGCATATGGTGGGTGGTAAGCAGTGATTATTATGATAGCCTGGTTCACTGGTTCATTTGTCACAGGCTGAAAATGAGACTCTGCACCTTCGGGTCCCAACACGGCCCATCGGAGGCCCTAATGAATATTGTGTCTTCGTTTCTCCTCTGTTTGAAAGGTTCAGACTCCAGAGACAGACGGTGACAAGCTGCATTTGGCGCCGCCGCAGCCCGCCAAACAATTCCTCATCTCACCCCCGGCATCTCCTCCCGTTGGCTGGCAGCCCATCAGCGATGCCACGCCAGTGCTCAACTACGACCTCCTCTATGCCGTGGCCAAACTAGGACCAGGTAGGCTCTGTGACTCCTTTGGAAAATAAACGTTGTCAGCAACCTAGAAAAGCCTCACGGGATGAACAGCCTTGAAATCGGGGGCTCATGGTAACATGTGCATTTCTAATGGGTTTATTGCTATGTGTGGACGGCGAGAGGGCTGATGGATGAGAAAGAACCAGCCTCCGACTTTGTCCTTGTTTAACAGCAATTTGGGAACCAGGATTAAATGTCTGTCCGTGCTGCTTCTGCACTACAATGCAGATGCTTTAAGATTAGAAAGAGCTACCTAATTCTTAGGGATTCCTCTCTATACCGCAAGGAATTTTGGTATGTTTTGTATATCCTGGTATACTCTGGTATATTATGGTATATTATGGTTTTCTCAGAATAGGCCAAATATGCTCTACCAGCTGGCACGAGGCTTCTGTGCTGTGCAACCTTCTTTTACTGCTGCCGTAGGAAAGCTCAGGAACCTTCTGAAACAAGACAGTCTTCCTGCCAAGGTGAAGCCTCTTGGTCTGCAAGAAGCTGATCACAGTAGCCTTTACCTTAAAAAAAAAAAAATCTTATGGTCACATTCCTCCAGTGTTGGTGTACGTGGCTCAGATTGTCTCATTTTCAGGGCAGTATAGTATTCCACTGGGCAAATATACCATCACACTTGATTCAGCCAGTTTCCTGTGTTGGACATTAAGACTGTTTCCAGTTTCTCGCCATTCCAATCAAAGCTACAGTTAACATCCTTATACAAATCTCCTGTGCACTGATCCGAAATTTCTTTACATTTGTACCTAGAAGTGATGTCATCCTCACTTTCAGCAGACATTGCCACCTCGCTGGAAAAATACTCCCACGTATTGTGATAGGTGAAATGAAATGAGGTCGCTTATGTCAAGGTTTTTTGTTGTTTTTTTTTTTAAAGATTTTATTTATTTATTTGACGGAGACAGAGACAGCTAGCGAGAGAGGGAACACAAGCAGGGGGAGTGGGAGAGGAAGAAGCAGGCTCATAGCAGAGGAGCCTGATGTGGGGCTCGATCCCGGAACGCCGGGATCACGCCCTGAGCCGAAGGCAGACGCTTAACCGCTGTGCCACCCAGGCGCCCCTGTCAAGGGGTTTTAAAATGGAGCTAGAAGGCCCATAAAAGAGATGGGATTTGGGCATGTCCTCACCCGGTAGGACCATGAACTTTTGAACTGGGCCCAACCACATATGATGATATTCCAAGAACTCAGCCTGCAACTCTCTATACTAAGAGATTTTGCTTAGTGACAGCCTTAGCAACCAAACAGATTCAGCCAAGATAGTCTGCCACGAACACCCATCAAAATTGTTCGTAAACAACGTATACAAGCATTCCCTGAGGTCTTTAAAAATGCTCGATTTTTGTTCCCTGGGGTGAGGAGCACTGTTTGGTTTGCTGCCCACATCTGTGTTCGCCAAATTGCAATTCTGAGACCCTAAAGAACTGCTTTTGGTTTTTATTGGCTCAGCCTCTTTTTTCCGTTGATAGTATTTTGCCTGTATTAAAGCAAGAGGAGAAATGGTGGGAAGTGCTGGGCCTGCAGGCAGGTGCAACTGAGGTCTTAGGCACTGTGGGTCTGAGGGTACATAATGCCCATTGTGTCTATTCCACTAGGTGTTCTCCTGGTGTGAGAGGGGGCTTTAAAAATACAATCCCAATGCCCAGACTGCACCCTAAAGGATTCTGATTTAATTGATTTGGGTCAAGTTCAAGCATTAGTATATTTTAAAAGCTCCCCAGAATTCTCAGGAGCCACCGGTGGCCAAGTGATAAAGAGCAGCGATGACAGATGTACGAGTTTTTAGCAGTATTTCGTAGTGTGCTCCGGAAGACGCTTGCCCCAGACTCGCCCACCCCAGGAGTCTGCCGTTTTAATCATCACACGTGATGACTCTCATACCCACGGAAATTTGAGGAGCCTGGTTATTAGGGCGACCCCTCTTAGGGTGACCACACCAGAACAGTGGTTCACCCAGGACTGAAGGCTTCCTGGGAACGTTCAGTGCCAAACACAGGAAATTCCCAGGCAAACCAGGAAGAGAGGGCTCCCTGGTGGGTCCTCGGATGAGGATGAGGCTGGTCTGAGGAATAAGCTCTCCCTGCAGAGAATGGCTGTGCCATGTGGCCCGAAAGTTAAATTCTAGCACTCCCGACAGCAGGCTGCCTGGGGTTTCTTTCTAATTGCCGTCAAGGCACTCAGCATCCCAGCAGCCTTTGCAGTGGCCATGGGTTCCACCCTCAAAGAGCCGCTGTGAGAAGCAGTAGGTGCCTGGCTAAGAGGAACTGAGGGAAGAAGCAATATAATAATAAGAGGTATTCGTGAAACATGATTTCTTTGAAAGCCTCGTCCACATACAGGAATCAGGACTCAACGTACCTCCCATGCAAAGAGCCATGTCTGTGATATGAGTAAATGTGAAGTATATAAAATAAGTTGGGTCTGCCCAGGTCAAGCCCTGTGAAAGCGTTTCCCATGGTAACTCAGGACACTCCAGAAGCAGGCACGCACAGCCCCGGATGGACCGACTGAAGCCAAGGGGCTCGGAGCTGCCAGCAGAAGTCTCCTGCACGGACCCTGATGAGAACACGTTTGAACACCTGGTACAGTTGCTCAAATACCAGGAAATGGAGCTTCAGAGAATCTCTAAGGTCTTGGCTGGAGGGCGTAGGAGTCCCTGGCCAGCCTGCATTTTTCAGGAGGCGGAACTGAGAGGCCCAGACAGGGGAGAAGTCACTTGCCCAGGCTTCCAAGGCAGTGCTCTTGCTCCTTCCCTGTGTATAAAGGAGGCCCAGGCCAAGTCAGATGTCCTGACCGTCAGATCCCAGCCGGCCTCAGGTGCGCTCCCTTGGAGCCAGGAATCCGGTAAATGCAAATCATTTTCTCTAAAATGGGAAAGAGAATTCATGTGTAATTCCTGTTCACAAAGCTTGATGCAGAGACAAGGTGAGGGCGGGTCTCGGATACCCTCACTGGCTGATGGAGTCCCGGGTCTGGAGGACACTGCCAGGGTGGGTGTGATCTGGAGCTGATGGGGGCAGGAGGAGTGAGGGGAGTAGGAGTTAGGCCTCAGAAGGGAGGCTTACAGAGCCTGGCACGGGGGAGGGAGGAAGGAGGAACGAAATGGTCTTCAGGAGGCAGAGAAAACAAGGGGGTTCTTTTGTGAGCTGTGACTAACTTACCGATGGTGCTGCTACCGTCTGAGCCTGGCTTTCCCTTACCCAGTAAACGTGCTCTGATGCACTCTGCCCTGTGGCGAGCACACAGAGAGCAATGGTTAATATTCCCATTTTACAGATCGGAACACTAAGCTGTGAGCGAATTTGCCCAAAGGGACACAGCTGGTTGGTGGCAGAGACAAATGTCAAACCTGGCTCTACTGACTCCCCCACGTGGCCAGATCCCGTGGCCTTAGAGGACACTGATGGCCTCGGGGGACGTGAGGCCTCCTCCACTGTGACCCTGGCAAAACATTTATCCTAACCCTGACTCGAGAGTTTTCTCTAACGCCACTGTGACTCGCAGAAAGCCAAACCCAGGTGTGGCAGGAGTGCAAATGAGGGCCTGTGCACTATGTGTGTAAGGGCAAAGAGCGAGGGTCTTCTGCTTTTGAAGCATGACTGATACTGTGTCCCGGGTGTGTTCTCTGAGATATCGTTCCCTCCATTCTTTGCCAGCAACTCGAGGCTGCTTCTCTTTATTTAGTTCTCCATTTGTCCTCTTCCTGTGTCCTTGAAGCTTCTTTACCCCACACAGATGGATGATCTGTAGCCAACAGTAGAGTTGAAAATATCACAGAGGCTCTATTAGAAGCCTGGGTGTCTGCAGCTGTTCCAGCCACGACAGTGAAGGAGCACAGCCACACCCCGTGTCCTTCCCATGCCCAACGGTCCCCCTCCCCACGTGGGGCCAGCGCAGGGACTTGCTTCTTCAACCTCCTCATGGCACTTTGCACAGATGCTCCCGCACTCCTCCTACAGTAGTTCGCTATTTTTCAACTCACTGTCTTCCCGATTTTTGGTACTGCCAGCACCTGGGAGCACCTTGCACATAGTAGATGCTCAATAAATATTAAACAAATGAACGCATGCGTGAATGAGTGAATAGATCAGCGCCATCAGCCTGCCTAGAGATGCGTTCTTCACCAGCAAATTGTTGCTTTCTTGTAGCTTTATCCAGCCTGAGTCAGGCAACACTAAATTAATGTTTTCTTCAAGGAGAGGACTTCGAGTGTTTCCGTTTGGGGGAAAAAAAAAAGATTTCGTGAGATTCATTTTTAATCCTTTGGCAGAAGCATTGCAGTAAGGAATTGTAAGTCATCCCATATTAAGGGATGGCTGCCTCAGTTCCGGAAGCGCAGAAACACAGTAACATCAGAGCAGAGAAAGCAACTCAAAGGGATGCGATTTGCTTCAGAGGAGTGACTAACACAGCTAAATTGGGAGAGCCGAGTGACTGAGAGGAGATGTGGGCATCGAAAGATGCTGAGCTAAAGTCAGTCTGAAGAAAGAGCGCCATGGAGCCTGGATCCAGGGCAAGATGGCGCTGGGGCGGAGTGAGGATCACCTCAGCAGACCAGCTGGCTCGCGGGAACGGCAACGTGCCCGGCCGCCCTGAAAGGCAAGGACGGGCATTAGCAAGACCCTTTCATAGAGGACACTTTCATGGAGGCTCCGCGGAGCAGGAGCAAAACAGGACTCCCCTTCTCTGGGAAAGGAAACTGGTGACCCTCTTCCAGACAGGAACGGCTCATGCTCCCTGGAGCTTCTGGAGAGGCTCTTGAAATAAGCATGGAGAGTGCAGTTACAGTGGAACCATGGTCAAACCCAAGCCTGTGGGATTCCTTTGAAATCCTTCCCAGGCTGTCATAACGCCTCTTATGACACAAGGGCCACATAACCCTGGAGAAGCAAGTCTGGTTCTATTTATTGCAGTGAAAACAAGTTTATACTCAGGAAAATGTGAGAGGCGCCATTTCAAGCATTCTTCATTGTGTCCCCGTGACTGTATGTTCTGTTTTGATCCAAACTAAGTGAAATAGATAAATTAGGGAAAAAATTTAAATAGAAACAAGGGTTAAAACATATACAGGGCTTATTGTGTGCCAGGCATTGTTTTGGACACCTTACTCTGTTATCTCCGTTAATGCTCACAGCGACTCTGTGAGACAGGAGTTGCTAGTCTCCTCATAGATACAGCTGGGGCATATGAGGCACAGAGTGGCTAAGTAACTTGCCCAAGGCTGCACAGCTGGTACGTTCAAATACGCTCCTTCAAAGGAAATTTTTAAAATGCAAAACAACTTACACGATGTGTTCCTCCACCTTTCATTTCTGTGCCTATCGGCACCCCCTG
Organism: Ursus maritimus; assembly: GCF_017311325.1. Lineage (NCBI taxonomy): Eukaryota > Metazoa > Chordata > Mammalia > Carnivora > Ursidae > Ursus > Ursus maritimus. Next base: position 5,386,393 of record NW_024425452.1, on the reverse strand, counting down.
CAACACAGCCACTGGGTGAGGCTTTAAGGCCCGTTGAATGCTTTTCTCTGCTGCCCTGTGGGACACGGGGATCAGACTTTGCGTTCTGCTCTGCTTACAGGACAGTTACCGGCTCTGTCAAACAGAGGCTCTCTATATTGCCTTGAGTCCTCCTAGGGAATTTAGAGAAGCCCATCATCTAACAATCTAGACAAAAGAAGATGGGCTTTGACCAAGTGGAGGATGAATCGAATATTTATTTTGGTTTATTTTATAGCTATTATTCCTGACTCCAGAAAGAGTACGGTGCTGTGTTGTTTTCAGATATAAAGCAAAATAGGAAAAACAAAAACCCAGACCAGCAAGACAGCTGATCTCTACCAATCAGCCAAAATGGAAACAAGAAGATGTTCCAATGTACTAAATGGGTGGTAAATCAGAGGTGGCTTGTGAAATGCCAGGCTTTATTCTGCTCCCTAGGATGGCTCTGGAAGGTCACGTTCATTGTCACTGAAAATGCCTGCAGGGAATGATATGGAAAGTCATTGTCTATTCCTTTTTTTTTTCCTCCTGCTATTTTAAGTTCTTGTGAGGGAGATCAATTTTAGTTAACTGCAGAGGAGGGCTTAAAATGGTGCCCAAGTTTCAGGTTGCGTACATCTGCTATATTTAGCCTTTTTTTTCCCCAAAATTCTTCTCCATCAAAATATGCCATAGTAAAGCAGTTTTGCTGGTTTGCTGCCTAGCACACAGCATTTCCTCTACAAGGAAAATACATTTCATTAATTCATATAACTTACAAGGAAGAAACAGTTTCTATTCCAGGTTCATTGATTCAAAGGTAAGGAAAATTCCATTTTTTAAATATAGATGGACACCTATGTTTTGGGTGCATGTGGTATGACTATTATATAAGCTTCAGTTCTTGTTCAACAACTGCTATTTTCTGATCACAGATATGAAAAGCAAATAAAACAGTCAGGCTCCAGTGTTCCCACTCACGCCGTCTCTTCCGTCATCCCCACCCGAAGCACGCAGATCTGTGATCCTGGACCACATGCTCAGAATTTTCCATCTCCTTTTGAAGAATTTTCCCTGGAGGGGTGCTTGGGTGGCTCAGTTGGTTAAATGTCCGGCTCCTAATCTCAGCTTAGGTCTTGATCTTTGGGTCGTGAGTTCAAGCCCCTCGTTGGGCTCCACAGTGGGCAAGGAGCCTACTTAAAAACAAAAATAAACAAACAAACAAAAACCTATGATTTAAGAATTTTCCCTGGGGAAAAAAAATGTTCGGAAAGTTTTCTTCTCAGCATATACTCCACAATATTTTTGATCACTGGCGAGGAGCACTATAAAATACTTCTTTCTCTGCTTTCACAGGTAAAATATGCACATGGTAGAGTAACAGAAAAGACACATGACCATCCCCAGAGCTACGCCCTTAGCCAGGCCCTTAATATCAGGAAAGGTCAAACGAGATGGTCATTTCCAGAGAGGAAAACCTCATGCCTCTCAGACTTTCTCTCTTTATGTTGCTACTTTTCTGTCACCCGTGTGGATGAGCCCCACCTCACGGGCTTCAGAGAGCCCTTTTTCTCAGTCTCCCTTTATCTTCCCAGCCCTGCTCCCTCCATATTTTCCTAGTCTCTTTCATCCATAACTTCCTGGAGGGTTCCACTTTCTTGTCTTCAGCTGTGAATTCAGGTCCTCAGTCAACCAGTTGTCCCCATGAAGTACTTTAGGTCCTAAATGACTCAGGAGGGAATGAAGATCCATGGCCCCCCTCATCCAGTCTTAGAGGGGAAACCCCCCAAAGATCAACAAACTTTCCTTTATTGAAATAGAACGCTTCTCCTAACAGAAGGATAGAAGCATTCTCTTGCCTTCGCCCTCTCTTCTGTGCCCCATCTCTCCCTCTCCTCCCACCCCATTTTACCAAGGACCCTTTCTGCCTTCCTACTTTGATGTGGGTCAGGACAGAGGATGAGGGGTAAGGAGGAAGAACGCCCATCATGTATGTGGATCATGTGACATGAGCTGATGCTAGACCGCTGAGGCAGAGAAGACTGTGTGCCGCCCTGGTGTCTTTCCTGCACCATACCCACCATAATCCTAAATGGCAGAGGCAATATGGCGGCCATGCTTTGGCCTCGGCAACCTCAATTAGAGTCCTAGCTCCAGCTCCACTTGTTTGAGGTGACCTTGAACAATTTACTTCACTTCTCTGCACCTCTTTTTATGGTAATTTTTGACAATTTGTAAGGTTATCATTTAGATGGAATAATGAATATACATGAGGTACCCACCCCAGTGCCGGGCACATAGGAACTACCCAGTCCATAGTGGGTGCAATGATCATTCTGCTCTGAGCAGTATCATTTAGCAGGACATCGCTGAGAGATGTTTCCTATGCCAGTATAGGAATTACGGTGCGGAAAGCATGTGGAACAGTGTCTACCAGCAGCGAGAACAATATGCCTATCTTTTGTGGAGGTGGTGGTGGTGATTTACATGGGCTTGTTCTCTGAACTTTACATGGGCTTGGGGTGGTGTGTGCTTTGCTTTATACTCTTTGCCTCCCAAGCTTAGAGGGCATTCTTTGACGGAAACAGAGGCTACTCGAAGGACAAGGGACAGAGCTGCCATTCAGTGATTTGACCCCACCCTCAAAATTACCTACAGCGCTTTTCTCTCGGGTCAATCAAAACGAAATGTGAGCTCATGGAAGCACAAAGGTATGGGAGAGAAGGAATGTGCAAAGGACTTCTGTCTCTGGAATGTTTCTTCCTCCCTGGAATATGGGTTTTAATCGAGAATCCTCTTTCCACTTCTACTTAGAAAATAAGTTCTTTCTCCACTCCCTAATTGAGCTTATGAATAGGCAGTTGTGAGTGTACACGTCTCCAGGAAGCCCCCCTGCCCTGGGATGCCTCCTCTTCTGTTCTGTAGCTGTCCGTGAGGCTCCAACATGAAGAAAGATATTTCTCTTGCTTTACCATGATGACTAAAACTTGGGATGTGAGTTTGAATCCAGACACCACCTTTTATAGGCTGTGTGACTTTGAGAAACTTTCTCAATCCCTCTGTGCCTCCACAACAGGAAAATCAGACTGCTGCAGGTATCGGATGAGATAACCCGTCCGAATCTATATGCCCAGCACAGGACATGGTGAATGCTCAGTGTGTGTTACCTAATTTGGTCACTTGATCTTTAAACCATATCTTAGTCTTTTATTAAAATGTACATGTGCCTACGTTAGGCTCTTAGCTCAGTGTGTCTCAGTGTGAAAGCTGTGATATTTTGGAACTGACAGTCCTACACGTTGCAGTCCATTTAGTATCATTGGGCATCACCTACTAAATGCCAGGATCCACACATAGCCCAGTCCCTGTGAAAACCAAAAAATAAAAATTAAAAAAAAAAATCCCTCTTGCATTTCCAGACACCACTGGGAGCTTAGCAGCCCTGTTTGAGAGCCATACTAATTACACTTTTGCACGATTTATCAGGTGGTTCTCGAATGCGAGAAAGACACAGAGGCAAGGAGTGCCTAGGAAGAGGTCAGAGGTGCCAGTGTGGAGCAGACAAAAGAGGGGTGAGAGAGGGGAGCGGTCCAGAGAAGTGTCACCGGCTCCCCCCTCCTTCCCGACGTACACGCACACTTTTCTTTCCTTCCCTTTGGAACAATAGGGGAAGACGAGCTTGCTGGTAGATGACTTAAAAATACTGTCAAATCATGTATGCGGGTGGTGGTACAGCTTTTGGAAACTTCCTGATGTTTTTCACCGTAACTCCTCTTTTCTTGGGGAGCACTTTTGGCCCCAAAGCAAACCAGCTTTAGCCCTGCCAGGATTGAGAGAGGCCCAAAGACACGGTGACTTCAGACACCAGCCAGGGTCTGGGAGGAAGAAAGGAAGTGCAAGTCACCGCACCCCTGCTTCCTGCAGGCAGCTCTCCTGCCGCCCCCCACCCCCCACCACTCCCCAGTCCTCCCAGAGCCGCCTCAGGGCCAGGCACCTCTGTCCCTGCTGTTGACAAGGGAGTGGCAGGGCGGGGCTTGGCAGCCTTACTCGCCTTCCCTACCCTGCCAAACTGAAGTCCTAAACCCAACACATGAAGGGAAAGGAAATCTAAGGGTGAGCACCTTTCAAGCACATTTCAGATTACACACACTCCTCCCTCAGTCCGTTTTCAAGCCCATGAACAGGCAGCACGCTCCGTAAAACCAGCACATAGAAAGTCCATGCTTTTGTTCCATAGATCAGGACGGATGCTCCCTAGTTCCTCTTGAAAACAGCACATTCACAATAAAAGTACTGGGAAAGGGCTTTGTAGTGCCTTCTAACTGTGAGAAGCCTGAAATCACTTTAATATTGGACTCTCCCTCCCTCATCTTACTCAAATATAAAGGGTTTTTAATTTAAATCAAGTTTAATGTGCACACACAACCCAGCATGGTTCTGCGTTCAAGGATCCTGTTGGAAATATTCTTCGCACTCGCCTTGATAAGCCATCGTCCACTCTTAACGTTCAGTGCAGATTAATAACAGATGCTTCTTTTTCCCTATTCGAGGGTTAGATAAGACTAAGACAGAGCAGATGAATAATGCCAGCTCTGTTTCTGAGGCCCTGCTGAAGCCCAGAATGTGGCCAAGTTGAGCACCAGCCAGGGCTTCCCAATGCTGAAATCCGGAGCAGAGCAGTTGGACTCCCCCTGCCGGCCGCAGACTGGCCCACACCAGGCAGGGTCTCCTGCGCTGGCCTTAGCACAGGGTCAAGAGCAGAGCAGGGCACAGGCCCTTTGCAGGCAGGGATGGCCCAAAGAGCAAAGTGGAGAGGGCGAGCTGAACAGTTTCAGTTCCTGTCCCCTAAGTTGTCACTCTGCTTCCACTGGAGAGGAGTAAGCAAGCGGCCACAGAGAGAAGTCCCAAGTGGCCTGCTCGCGGAGCTTCATCCATAAGGAGGAAGGATGGAGACTGGTGTGGTATCCAGTCTAATGAGCAGAGAAAAGAGGAAAAAGCACAAGCAATTCATTTCAACTCCGTTGTAGTGGCTTAGCTTGCTTCTTAACAAAGAGAACTTGTATGACCCATGGCTTATCAATTGCCACATAACAGACTATCCCGAAATGAAGACCTTGAAACAACAGCATTCATTTTTTTGCTTACAAATCTTCTATTTAAGCAGGGTTCAGGGGGACAGCTCATCTCTTCTCCATGCAACGTTGCTTGGGCACCTCAGACGGGAACCAGCAAGTCAACTTTCAAGATGGCTTACTCACATGGCTGGTGCGGCTGTTGGCTGAAAGCTCAGACAGGATGTAGGTCAGGGACCCTGGTTTCCTCTCCGTGGGAGCCTCTTCATGGGCTGCTCGAGCTTCCTTACATCACGGATGCAAAGTTCTAGGAATGAGCATCCTGACAGAGCAGGGTAGAAGTGCGTGTGTTTTTGCGACCTAACCCAGAATCCACACTGGTTACTTCTGCCACAGTGTATTAGTCAAGACAGTCAGAAAGAACCGTCCAGATTTGAGGGGAGGGAACACAGTGGGAACAGTCCTCCATGAACAACAGGCAAGGTTATTGAAGAGTAATGTTTCACAAGAAATATTGTGACCGTCATTGTGAAACAGAGTCAGTCTGCTAAGATACTAACTTTCCTATTGAGAATTCACGTACAGCACGAGAGATAATAAAATTAAAGCCAGAAGGAAACATAGAAAATTTTTTTCCAGAGTCCAAAGCTATCATGAAAGAGGTAAGTCAAATCACTTTATAATATGTAGCCCTTTTCTTTTCATAATCGATTGTTATCTTTTGAGAAGATTCCTCGTCAAGGAGGCCATGCCTAAAGGAACTAGCAATTGGCCCAGAACAAAAAGAGGCAAGATGAGTTCCTCTTTAGCTAGAGAACAAATATTCACTAAAACGTAAGTTGCCTTAAGAACGTATTACAAGTAAAGTGAAACCCAGCTCCCTTTCAGGAGTGTCTCTTGTCAAATACGACCCCGTGGGAGTCAGGACGGGCAGCGCGGGAGAGTGATTATGGGCACATTCTTTGAGGTCTCATGGGCCTGAGTTTGAATCCTGGCTCTGCCATTTACTTCCTCTGTGATCTCAATTTCCTCTTGCATCAACTAGACAGGATGCCACCCACAGTACCGAGCTGTTGTCATCATTAAATAGCCAATTGACGTGAAGTACTTAGAGCTGTGGAGCTGGCATGGAGTAAGGGCGTGGGAGATAGTCATAGTCCTTGCGATGTTTAAAGCAGATGGCGAGTTCCCACGAAGCCTCCTGTGTCCTAGCACTGCCAGCACGCTGAAAATAGGGTAAAGGCTTGCCCTTACTTGGTTTTCAGCCTAGCTGAAAATCTAAAACTTCCACACGTTAAACACTAGGAGAAAAATTCACATACGAGTACGTACTGGGCATGGTACAGGTATGTCGTAAACGGCCGAGGTCGGTGCCTTTCATAAGTCAGTAAGGTATTTACTGAGCGTGTGCCTGTACGTGCAGCCATCACCAAAACCACCATTTTAGCAGCTTGGACCATAAAACATCACCAGATGAAACAACTAATGTATAATGTAAAAGGTGATATAATTAGGCACCATAAACAAGTGACTCAGAAAAAGAAAGAGATCTCATTTAAAATCAGCTTAAGATTTGGTCCCTTCTCATGGAGATACAAGCGTGAAAAAGGTGGGGAGAGAGCAGAAAGGAGAGGAACTTACCCATGGGGCGGGGGGAACCAGTGGTGACGAGAGCAAAGGTCATTCCATCTTGAGGGTCAGAATTTACGGTGTTCCCCTGTTCATCTGAACTGGAGGACGCGGCATGTCACCATCCACCCCTTCTTGCTGTTTACAGCAGCGACTCCACTGAGTAGAAGCTCTTTGGCCTTATTCACCTGCTTAATTCTTCAACTGCTTTGTGGTACAACTAGATGAGTTCGTCACATTGAAAATGGGAGATTATTTTAGGCAGCAACACTGACCACCCCATCACCTTAAATAATCATGTCATGCATCTCAGGAGGGCTTTCTTAAGTATCTGACAAATATTTCTTTATTTTGTGGCATCCCAGTAGTGTGGTTGTTATTCCCATTTTGCTGATGAGGGAAACTGAGGCAGAGAATGTTATGTGTCTCTCAGCGTCACACCGCTGGTACTGATGAGGTGACGTCCCTAAATGCTGTTTTAGGAAGCTTATTCTGGCAGGGAAGATTAGTTCCTGTGGTGGGGAAACCAGCTGAGAGTCCTCGGGGTGGGAGGAGGTAAACTGTGAATGGGGCCATTACAAGCAGGGGGTACTGAGGGAGCCTATGGAGAAATGTTTCAAAGCACTACTGAATTACGCTCCGGGACAGAGTAACTACCATGGATGAAAGGCAGAGAAGCTTCCAGGATGACCCACTCTACAGATTGGCACCTAGACGATGGAGCCTCCCAGAGAAATGTGACAGCTGGAAAGGAAACACAGATGGACAGGGAACATGGCTAACTCTACTTTGGATATGTGAGTTTGGAGAAGGTGGGAGATTTTTGTAGAGATGTCCATAGAAGGCCAGATGCAGGTGTGAGTCCAGGCTGAGGACAAAGCATGGCGTAGAGAGACATTGCGAGCTCATGATGCTCCAGGGAGGGACTCTTCAGAGAAGAATGGCAGCCATGCGAGGCATAAAGCAAACCCTAGCCTCATGCCTACTCAACTCTTCGGTCTTTTGAAAGCCTCTGGGACGGGGGTTCCATCTCCTGGAGCCCCAGCTCACATGAGGACCTGCCCGAGGAAGCGCTCCTGTGATAGAAAGTTTTCCCTTTCCTTCCATCTCAAGAGTTTTCTGATTAGGAATCCAAACCATCTTGGCTCTGCGGTCATGTGGGTAAATAGAGCTTTGTAACATCTCCCTGCCCTTCCCACTTCTCATTATGCTGATTTTTAGAGACTGTGCATAATCACACTGATTATTTTAGAGAGAATTCAAGACGGGCCCAATTCCTGGCCCACAAGCCCGATGGAGAACCTCCGGGGGTACTCGGACCAGCAGCCACCCACACACGTCACCTCGGCCCCCAGCCCCTGCTCAGAGCAAGGATGTGACCTTCTCTCTGAGAGCAAGAAGCAGCCCATGGACACCTCCACTTCCTCCAGACTTGTAGGAATCAGGACATGGAGGAGGGTTTGAACACAGATGTGAGGATTGGGGGTGTGATGGGGGACCCTCTGCTTGTCCTTTCAAAGAAATGCTCCACTGGCCATGCTCCCTGCAGGGTGGCAGCACCGGCCGACCCCAAGTGGACAGGGCCCCAGGGGCTCCTTGTCCTCTGCCAGGCCCAGTTGGTCACCCTACAGGGTGACAGCATTGACATCAGCCCTCGTGGTAGAGGAATTAGCTGAAGCCCAAAGGGAAGGAGGGGCCAAAAAAAGAAAAATTCAATCCAGCCACACCAAAGCTATTTCTTTTTATTTTGCGGGACTCTTAGCAGCTGTTAAGCTTTGCTGGATTTTGATAGTAAGAAAGTTTCCAAAAATAGAGCAGTGAAATGTCAGCATTAATGGGATCACAGCAATAAAGTCTCTCTACTACCAAACAGCCTGGCTGTGTTAGCTGGACGGGCTCGACGACGTGAGAGTTGCCCAGCATGGAGCACCGCCCTGGGCTTTCCTGCCACATCCTGAGTGTGCCCCCCCCCCCCCGCACACCTGACCTAGAGGAGAGCACTCAGGTTTGAACTGGTAAACGCATTGCAACTAGAGGTATCTTTAAGGCAATGTTCTTTTTCCCAGCCAGGGCAAACAAATGGCTTAATGATGTATATTTTGCAATATAAACATAAATATATATATAAAGCTAGCAACTAGCCAGGGCAGTTTCCCAGCCAGGGCAAACAAATGGCTTCATTATGTATATTTTGCAATTTAAACATAAATATATATAAAGCTAGCAACTAGCTTCTAGCCGGCAAATGAGGAAAGGGACAGGGTGTCTGCTCAGCCCCCTGGCTGGGTTCCCTGCCGCCCCCCCTCCCCCGACCTCCCCACACTCCCTGGGTGATGGCAGATTCCCTCCTGTGGTCCTGAGACTGCCTCCGCCTCACCCAGCATCACAACCAGCAGGGCAAGGCGCAGGGCTCCAGCCGCCGCTCCTGTGTCCTCAAGAGGTGCTTCCTCTCTAAACCGGGAGAACTTCGAAGAAACCCTGCAGGCAACAAGAAGAATGACCTCATCATGTGTTTCCTCTTCTCTTTCTCCGTCTCTTGTTGGAGGGCGTCTCTCACTCAGAATTGCAAAGCATTCCCAAAGGAAAGAGAGCATTTTGGAAACCGTGGATACGATGAACTCATCACCGTTTGCTATGGAACTTCGAGGGGCTTGTTGCTGTCCCAGAAACAAAGATGAGAAAGAAGACCACCGATGAATCCGGGCTGGGGGTGGCCACAGCGCCAATGTGGAGTCCTTGCTGCTTTTCCCTTCTGCATCCTCAGCGTCCCTGCATCCTGCCTTTGACCTTCACCGTTAGCCCTTTCCCCTGAAAAATTGACAATGCAGAATGGAGGGAGGGAGCAGGTGCTGGGTTCCAAAGGTGATGTCACCAAGTCAGAAATGGCAGCATTGCAGCCTCATACCAGTAAACTCCCATCATTTATTTATTTATTGGGGGGGGGCAGCAGGAGAGGGAGAGAGAGAATCTTAAGCAGGCTCACTGCCCAGCACAGAGCCCTACAAGGGGCTCGATCTCACCACCTTGAGATCATGACCCAAGCCGAAATCCAGAATCGGACGTTCAACCGACTGAGCCACTCAGGCACGCCCCCAGTAAATTCTGACTTTAACAAGCACCACCAGTAAGCCATCAGGAGTTTGAGTAGCGCTGCTCGAAGATGCCACCCAGCCAGGTCTCTGCCCATCCCCGGCCAGGCGCCTTTTATGCAAGAGCTGGTGTCCTATAGATTCCGCTCCTTGGCATTAGCTCAAGTGGTTGTTTCACCTAGAGACTTTGATAAACCTGACAAAATGCTTCCCAGGAGAACGGAACACAGTTGAATGAGCCGTAAGTGTCGCGGACAGGTCAGCACAGCTCTGAGCATAGGCCGTAGAAGGACTTCAGGGTGGATCACGGTGGAGTTAGTTAGGTGAGCGCTATCCCGTCCTACTCTCCGGCCGGGAAGCAAAGCGGAGCACGAATGGAGCGAGAATGACTCAGGCAGGTGTCCTTCCTGGTTCTCCTGAATCCAAATTGGGCCACTTATGCCAAACATTTCCTACTTGCTGCCACAATTCTCTCTACCTATGATTTCACCAAATCTAGACTTTAAATTGCAGCGTCTTTATGAGCCGTATTTCTGTGGCTCTGCCTAGTTCCGTCCCTCTTGGCTACTGCCAACACCCAGCAAAATCCTGGAGCTGAAACACTCCGTTTTTGTGAAGTATCCCTTGCCCTCACCCAGGAAAGGCTTTGCTCTACATACCAGGATGTCAAAGGTGGTCCAACAAAGACTTCTCTGCCTCGTAACAGAAAGAGAACACTCTTAGCAGCACATAGCTATATTAGTTTGCTATGCCTGCCACAAAACCAGCACCGCAAACTGAGGGGATTAAAAGACAAAAATCAAAAAAAATTTTAGGGGCACCTGGGTGGCTCAGTCAGTTAAGCATGTGCCTTCAGCTCAGGTCATGATCTTAGGGTCCTGGGATGGAGTCCCAAGTCCGGCTCCCTGCTCAGTGCGGAGCCTGCTTCTCTTTCTCCTTCTGCTCTTTCCCCTACTCTCTCTCTCTCTCTGTCAAATAAATAAATAAAATCTTAAAAAAAGAGAGAGAGAGAGAGAGAGAGAGAGATTGGGCACCTGGGTGGCTCCAGTCAGTTAAGCGTCTGCCTTCAGCTCAGGTCATGATCCCAGGGTCCTGGTGTCAAGTCCCACATGGGGCTCCCTGCTCAGTGGGGAGCCTGCTTCTCCCTATCCCACTTCCCCTGCTTGTGCTTGCTCTCTTGCTCTCTGTCAAACAAATAAATAAATCTTTAAAAAATAAAATAAATAAAAATTAAAAATTAAAAAAAAAAAAGAAGAGTTACAAAGCATCGCAGCAAAGGACATTCCAGATAGTTAAACAGACTTTATCTTAAGCTTTTACTATGTGCAAGGCTGTCTGACTTTAATCTTATGGGTATCAGGGAGGGGTGTTTTTGTTTTTCTTGTATCTATGTTTGGAATGCTCCTTTTTGGTTTCCTTCGTTTGTTTGTTTTTTTTAAGAAGCAGACTTACAATGTGTGCTGGGGGCAGAAATACAGCCCATGCTTTGAGGTTTTGCTGAGTCATTTTGACCTTGGTCAGTGTTAAAGGATAGCTTCCCTGGGAAGACTAGGAGCAGAGCCCACAAACATTAAAGTCGGGAAGTTCCTTTATCAGTAGGTACGAGGACATGGCTGTCGTGACTGGTAAGAGATTGTGCAGGGTCTTCTGTCCTGGTCAAAGAAACGAGGACTTGATCTAGTGAGACCTGGAAAGCCAGGATATTTGAGAGACATTCCTTTTAGATTTTCCACATTCATGAAGGATGGGGAGTGAAAGGTGGGGTGTCAGGAGAAGATTAAAGTGAGTATGTCAACAGTTAAGTTGAAAAGTTAAAAGCATGTGGATGGAGAATGTCCCCTCCTCCTGCCTGACCACCTGGAGGTCTTCTATTTGTCTTTTCCACCTAAGTCAATTTCACCCAACCCCCCCCCCCCCGGAAGCCTTTCAGTGTTACTTTCTCCTTACAATTTGGTGCCACAGTCCTTGACATATATCGTACATTGCCACACTAGAGCTTAGGGTGCTATTTTGTGATACTTCCTGTTTCCACGTGTGGCCACTGGGCTGTGCTCTTGCAATAGACACAAATTTTTATTGTGCCCGTAGCCTTCATTACAGCCATAGGCCAGACCATAAATGCTCAGTAAATAAAAAAGTGAAGTGAAACAAAGACAGGGAGCCAGCCAACTAATAGCCATTTGGCCGTAAGACGAGCCAGTCGAGAAGGACAGACTCTTGGAACCTGAAGGGACCTTGACAGTCATCTAAGCCCGTCACCCAGTAGCCACCACAAATGCCAGACAAGTGAGGATCCTGCCTGAGTCCATCCTGGGGCAGCTCTTGCTACTAAAGTGTGAGGCTGGAGGAGACTTTAGAGACTGCCCTGTGGAGAAGGTGAAGAAGTGAAGCTATTGGCCAAGGTCACTCAGCAATTAGCAACGGTGATGGGGAACAGAAGAGAAACCAAGAACTCGCTCGCTGCCAGACCCACTCAGTCATCACCGCGATCCCATGGGCTGTCCCTAGGACCGTGCTGAAGTTTGCAGTTGAGGACGCTGTGGCTACGGGAACATGAGCAGACCGTGCGGCGTTGTCCAGTGAATAGGTGGTAGAGATACAGTGACCGAGCAATCTCACTCCATTTTGCGACGCCCCCTGCCATTCCTGGATAAGACCCAGGTTTCCCGAGACACTGTAAACTGTTCTTACTTCCAGAACAAATGTTGCCAAAGAATCTGCTTTGAGCTCCCTTCCCCCTTAATCACCCCCCTTTTGCTTGCCTTTCAGGAGAGAAGTATGAGCTCCATGCGGGAACTGAGTCCACCCCGAGTGTCGTCGTGCACGTGTGCGACAGTGACATAGAGGAAGAAGAGGAGCCAAAGACTTCCCCAAAGCCAAAAATCATCCAAACCCGGCGTCCTGGCCTGCCACCCTCCGTGTCCAACTGAGCTCACCGCTCCGCCTCAACGATAATATCTGTCTCCTCTTTATCATGCTTTTTTTTCCCTCTGTTGTTTGTTTGTCGAAAAAAAAAATAATTGCCTTTCAATCCCTGGGTGTTTGGTTGTTTGAGATTCCTTCCTTGTAATCAAGCCTCTCGGACAAAAGGGCTAGGAAAAGGTGATATGTTTCCTGATCATATCATACCAATCGAGTAATAATGCATTATTTAGAAGGTTCTAGAAAAAAAGGTAGTATTTTCTTATTAAAGTATCAGCACAGCCTATATCTTCATTCTCTCATGTTGATCCAAGCCAGAGACATCAGTTAACAAATAGCGCCCGTGTTGTCTGTGATCTGTCTCAGTCCCAGTCCTGACGTGTGTGTGTTGTTTCTTCCTGGCCACTTCAGTAGGACCATAAGTAAACTTGACTTTGACTGCATGAGATATCCCTATCTGGTCTCACTCAGTCCTCTGCATCCCGACATTCCCAGGACATGCATGATCACCAGCATTTATTTTCATGATTCGAGGATATACTATAACTCACAGATTGTCTAGCATCCAGCCATGTCCTATCTAGACTAGAAAAATTATCAGCATCATCCAGCTCAACAAGTCTGGGTCTATCCATTATTTTGAGTCAATACTTTCATAGCTCTGTTAAAATTCCTGGAGGCAACACTGAGCTTGGCCCCAAAGATATTCCTCCGTAGATTTTGAACACCACTTCCGTAGAGTACTTTCCCAGACTCATGGGGGAGGCTTGTCCAGGGTGATAGAGACCGATTTCAGACAAACCTATTTATTACAAAAGTTTCATGGTGTCTGAATGATTGTTTTTTCTCTTTGTATATTTGTACAAATGTCTCAGCTGTGCTTTTAAAATCTGGATGTTTTTTATTTAGTGATTGTTCAGCCATTAGCTGCTTAAATACATAATATGTGCATTGCTTATGAATGCATTCATATAGTAATACAAATAATCTGATAATATTACACTCTATTATGGATAATGCTGAATTTTGAAAGGGCACGAAACTTCTCATGCCGATATATAGATGATTAGCCAACATCTTTGCTATCAAGAACACTTGTTTTTAAATAAAGTGTAAGAGGCAAGTGTCCGTTATAGACCATTTGGAAGAAGCTAGATCTCCAGAATGTAGTAGCCACTGAGTATTTGAAAAAGGAAAGGATGGTAGATCAACAAACATATACCAATCCTACTCATGCAATGGCCATGTTGCTCAAAAACATTTGTTTTCGTCACATGTGATATTTCTATTTCTGTAGCCCGAAGTGCATTACCGAAGATACACCTATAAAACCATTACCTTCTGCTATATGTGCAAGGCCTCCTCTCCTCCTGTACATTGATGAATTACTTTAGATGCAAATGCCAGTTACAAGGGAGTGGGGAAATTCGTTCATTACCCAAGCCTCAGAAGAGCACGCGAGAACAATAACACAGCCATCTTATGGAAGGATTGTTGTGGTTTTTGACTAAGGTGTACGTTAGTTTCATCAGAAACTTAAAACAGACTGATCACTCAGAAATTAAAGTCCGTTCTACTGTGAATATAGCAATATCGTACTGGACACAGTACAGGAGAAACTGAGGACAGCGTTGCTTGTAAAACCCTGAGTTTCCATAAGAAAAATGCAGGCTCCTTTTAAAAATAAAATCTGAGGAGTGTATAATAAGCAAATGCTTTGACTTTCCTTTGTTGTGGAGGTTTTTGATTTTTCATTAAGAAATGAAAGATTAGACTTAAAAGTGGAGGAATGCTGCCCTCTAGTGGAAGAAAAATTTTCGGAGCTCTTGAGACAGGGAGCACTGCACCCGTCGGCCATCTTGTGCCCAACCCCTTCGCAGTCTTCTGCGGGTCATTTGACTTTTTAAGCTACTCAGAATTTTCAGAACGCAGGTTCTAAAGAAATCTGGATGAGGAAAACATATTTGTAAATAATTTTGTAGGTGTTTTAACGCAGATACCATCAGTCATTTCCAGCCAAATTTAGCCAAAGTTAAAATGACCATCCTATGTCGTCACAAAATAAAAACACAGTGGAGTGGATGACCTAAGCGGTTAGTCTTGGTGAAACTTCGAAGTTTCCGTGTTATTCTGTCTCAGATCAAGTAGTTCTTTCAGTAAGTTGGGTTTGGGGAGGGGGGAAGAGGAACTTTTCCCAGGAGAGCAGTAAGAAATGGGAAGGAGTCCTTGAAGGGTTTCGGGGGCGCCTCCTGCACTGTGAAAGTCAGAATTGCCTCAGCATTTCCATGACGCACCTTATGGAACCCTCTTTAGCACTATTTTCAGTTTGAAAAGTTTAAATATGGAGGGGAAGGGGGAGATTTCCACCAACTGAATCATTTGTGCACGTGTATAGCTCAAAGAGCTTAGACTTCAAATATACCTGGTGAATGACTCTCTGTCCGTGTAGTATAATTTCTGTGTTGTCTGTCTGAGCTACTTTTGAGTGGTAATTGTGGAAGAGTGCGATTCAGCCTACAGTCTTTCTAAAAAGTTACCAACAGATGGGATTAACTTCGCAGAGCACTTACTGAAAGGAGCAGAGGGGGGAGGGAAGCCGGTTGGCAGCCATGTCACTAAGGAAGTGGAATTTGAGCAAGGCCTGAAGGGACGGGTTGGGCTCTCATACAGGGAACTCTTTTATTGTCCTCCTTCAACCTTCTTGGTTTGAGACTTCAAATGTACAAAGGACCCTGTTTAAACCTCGCTCCCATACCACTCTTTGTTTAAAACACTATAAGAGACCCAAAGGAGGAAACATTTTATTACGGAGAACACAGAAAACACTACCATAAAATAAAAGATGGGCATGTTGTATTTCATGAAGAGCATCTGTTTCTCCAATTATACCATTAGGTGAGTGAAAAGGAAAGTCTCAGACTCGGGAAGATATTTGCAATACATACAGTTCTTAACTCCTATGCAAAACATAAGACGAACTCCTACAAATCAATAAGAAAAAGACAGTCCATCTTCTAAAAATGGCCAAAATGCTTACATAGGGACTCCACGTACACAAGCAATTCACACATACACACGCATACACACGCATACCTGAAATACCCACATGGCCTATAAACATTAAAAGAAGTATTCAGCCTCATTTTGTGTCAGAGAAATGCACATCAAAACTTCAAGGAGGTATACCACAGGCCTATGAGAATGGTCAACACTGACCCTGGGGAAGTACTAATTACTGGTGACAGTGGGGAGCAAGGCGGAGTAAGCGGGTCCTGCCACCTGGGAACACTGTTTCATAGTGTCTGTGAAGGCCAAACAGGTGCCTGTCTGTAGGCAGTTCCGCTCCAGGACATACAACCAGCAGATAGGAGTTCTCATGTCCACCAAAATACCTGCACAGTAGTATCCCCAAGAGCATTTGCTTATAATAGCCATGAGCCAGATACAACACAAGTCCTTCAACTCTAGAATGAATCAATAAACTGGTACATTCACACAAAGGAATACGACAAAGCGATTCATTCCTGAGACACGTCACATGGATGGATCTCAAAATCATACTTTTTGAGCAAAGAAAGACACAAAAGAATACATGAGGTATGACTCCACTAACGATGTTAAGAAATAATCAAAAGGGACTTATATTGATAGAAATTATAATAGCAGTTACCTTCTGGACGGCATTGACTGAAAGGGGACACCTGCCAGCCTCCCCACAAGGGAAGCTATAAACAAACATTCCACCTAGATCTCCACGGATGGATACATAGTAAAAGTCACTCAGGACGTGCACAGCCCACAGCATGTAAATTACACCTCAACTGAAACAAAACCGCCAGAACAGGAGGAAGGAGGCATTCTTTGCAAAAAGGGTTTGGAATGTCCTCAGCTTAAAAATACGTCTCATGCATCCTATGTCCTTGAGATACTTCCACCTAGACAGAGCCTTCCTTTAGAATCTGTAAGTATTTTGTGAAATAGGAAGCACAGGACTTGAGCGCTGGGTGAGGGGACAAATATTTACCAAAGAACTACTGTGCGCCTGACCCTGGGAACAGTGGTGACCATGTCTCTGCCATTTCAGGAAGGAGGGTCTAGTGTGGGAAAGAGATAATAAAGAAATAAGCAAATAAATAATTACAAGTTCTGGGAGGCATGTGCAGTGAGGAAAAACGAGCAGCCTACGAAGACAGAGAATATAAGTGGAAGATGGTGGTCACGGACAGCCTTTGACCTTGAAGCTGAACTGGAGAAGCAAGGTGCCACTGAGGGGCTAGAAGAACATTCTAGGCAGCAGGGGTGGAGGCCGGGGATTTGGAAAGTCCTCCTCATGTTGGAGGGACCTCCCCAAGGTCATCAGCATGGCGGAGTACAGATAATGGGCTTGAGCATGCCCCGAAGGAGGTTGGGAAAGGGGGCAGGGCCTGGGCTCTCTGGAACTTGGGCAGGCCCAGCCAGGGGCCATGGAATTAATGTAAGCAAAAGAGAAGGGATTTCAGCAGGGGAATATGTGACTCAATCCATCTTGTGGGTCATTCTGCTCTGAGAGAAGCTTCCTCACACAAAGCAACAGCCCTAAACGTCCGGATACTCTAGCATGAGGACCTGACCCCCGAGTGCCCATTTTGGGCTGGAAAAGATGGCTTCAAAGAGCTGTGTTCATCATCACTGTGGTGCGATCGGCCAAGTGAATTCTCAGCAACCAACCTCAGTATGCAGTATCTTCCGTGGTTCTAGAAAAGTTTGGGTGTTGTTTTTTGTTTTTTTTGTTTTTTTCCTACCCCTACCCAGATCATTTAGAAGGCCATGGTGCAGGAAAAGGGGAACAGAGCAGGTGATAAAGAATGATAAGTCAGTGTTTCAGGAAAACATTCATTTCGCTGCTGGGACAGAGTGTCCCTGCCAGGAGCCACCATGCAGGGCATCACTGAACACTTGGCAGACTTTCCCCTCGAATTTATGTAGTCTGAGAAAGGGAAACATTTCAAGCAAAAGTTCTCTGTCGAACTCATTCATCGGCTCCTTTCAAAGACAGTCTAGGGAGATGTTACTGGAGTTGATTCAGGAGATTTTTATGTTTCTAAAAAAAAGTTCTATCCAAGGTTAACTGTGCACGTGTGCGCGCGCGTGTGTGTGTGTGTGTGTGCGCGCGTGTGCATGTGTGTGTGTGCGTGTGCGTGTGTGTGTGTGTGTACCCAAGCGCGTTTGCTATAAGTTGGAAAGAGAAAACCCAGAATGGGCTGAAATGGCTGAAATACTTTGCGCTGACAATTTGCATGCACAATACCTCCTTGGCTCTTCTGCGTTATTTTCTCTTCTCACCCCGTAATTGAACTTGAAGACTCTTAGGGCTGGGCAGGCGTGTGGGGCCTCCTTGGTTAGTTGCAATCATTAGTGAAATCATGATCATTTCCCAAACAGACTTTGCATTTGCCTCTGGGGTCCTTTTTTTCTCGAAGCAAGGTTATAGCTGTTTTTAGAATGCTACCAGGCTCAGCACCGGAGAGCTTGCACGATGTGCTGTCGCGAGTGGGTGCTGTGGTATGAGTCCCAGCTCTGCCTTCAGAGTGGGGTCGCTGGTGCCCTGGAAGCTGGGGTGTTGGTGGTTCGCAACCCTCCGCTGAGTGGCCGGGCACTGCGCTCCACTGGACAGAACCGCCCCTCCCCCAAGGTCACACGGCCTGCCCCAGGGACAGTCTGCACGCAGTGACCAGTCATGTGGGAGTGGGAAGGCCCCATCCTCTGGCTCGGAAGGGCCACCCCAGCTCCAGATACACCTGCGGGCTCACCTGAGGTCTCTGCACCTCAATTCCACTCTTTCCTCTGCCTAAACAGACGTCTTCACTTCACCATTGGTGTGGACGTCGTGGCTTTCCAGTTTATCGAATGCTTACTCTGCAGCGAGTGCTCTTCTAAGTTTTTTGCATTCTTATCTAGTTGTCTGGACGATCCGAGGAGGAAGGTCCTGATGCCCCGTTTTACATGTGAGGCAACCCAAACCTGGAAGCGTTAGGTCCTTCCTGCACCGCCCGCATCACCATCGGCTTCCCTGGAAGCTGGTGAGACCGGCAGAGTCTCGGCCCCATCAGGATCTACTGAGTCAGAACCTGCATTTTAACAAGATCCTCCCTCCCATGATTCCCATTCGCTCTCAGTGTAAACAGCAGCCCAGATCGAGGGCCAAATCGAATCCACGGCCGAGCGAGGACTGTAGAGCAGATACTTAACTGCTTCAAGGTGCAGAGTGCTCACCAAAGAAAGTGCTCCAGGTATATAAATTCCCTTCCCGCAGGAACTGTTTCTGTGGCCAAGCTGCATTCTCCGTACCAACCCACACGCCGTCCTTTGCATTTTGCTGACGTTGGTGTTTGGTATCGCTGCCATGCTCCAGGCTCAGATAATAAAGCTTTGCCCATGGCCATTCCTGTGATTTCCAGTAAATGTGCTTCTGAATAAGCCACGGTGTGATTTCCAGAAAGGAAGTTATACCCCAGGGGCACACCGGAGTTCTGGGAAACTGCCACTCCTGGTGCTACTGGGAGTAACAGGATGGTCCAGGCAAGCATGCCCGTACTACATATCCTGGGCTAGCCCCAAACTAAAGTCGTCTCCACTAACCAGGGTGTGTGGACCACCTAGAAAACCACTGTCTTTATTCTTAGTCTCAGATGCCATGCGAGGACTATGGGAAGCCACCATGGGCTATGATCCTGGCCCTGATGAACCGGGACCAAGACTGATACATTACTGTTTACTAAAGCTCACAGGGAATCAGTTTATCCAGAGAAGAGTCGTCCAACCTCCTGCCTAGAGGGTTGAGGTCTGGCAACCTGTATTCCAGGAGCCAGCAGAGAAGAGCCAGTAGCCTGTGGACTGTTCTCAGGGCAGAGGCTCACCACACCCACCGCCACCCGCCCCCAGCGGTACGCACTGTCCCTGATACCCAAGTGTCTCTAGTAGAGTCTCCCCAGAGAGTCTGGCCTCAAGGAAGTCTGAGCAAAGGAGAGGCCACAACAGAAAGCATCAAATGATATCACCAGAGGAAGTAGGAATCTTTATAGCCAAAATGACCATAGTCTATCAAATGAAATCCTGCGCCTGAAATCCGGGGCAGGGAGGTTGAGTGAGGACCCTAACTGCCTGTTATTTATTTACATATTTCAAATAATCTTCCTTTTTTCTAACCCACCTGCACCCCCACTTTCAGAGGGACCTGGGGCTTCCTGTGGCTGAGGTCCTTCCCCAGGCGCTCGCCCCAGCCTGGCTCCCGCACCTGCTGAGAGTTAAGCTCTCTCTAGTCTGGGAAAGAAGCAGCCCCGCTTTCTTCAGCTGTCTAGCTTCCAAAATGTTGTTGCTCTTCTTTCCCATCCCCCTCGTCCTCGTGGGCTTATAACTATCTTTTTTTTTCCATTAAGATTTTGAAGAAAGTAAAAATGAACTCACGTGTTTAATTCAGCCTGTGTAGCCAGAAGCTGGAGTGACTGTCTTTCGTAGTCATCCTTTTGACCAAAAGACATTCCTATCCCTTAGACTGCCAAGGGCTCAGAGGCATGGAGTCCTCTCAAAAGGAACGTTCTAGTTCATAGTCTTTCGTACCCTCTCACCTCTGCAGGATTACAGAAATTCTGAAAATGGGACTGGAGGCTCTTCTATGTATCGGATATGTCACAATGAGAAACGTGTCACCAAGTAACCTGAGTAGAGCAAGAGAAGAAAGAAGCAAATGTAGATTTTAAACCTCCCTCAGTTTCCCACAACTGGTAACAGCACTAGACAAAGGTTTTCTGACAGCATGTGCTTTTCCCGGGCCTTACACGTGATTTCCTTAAGGGTGATGATCTCCCCTTGCCCACAGAAATGCATTATCTCTTTTTCGTTGTTGGCGACAATTCCTAATTTCTAAACGTACCTCCTTCTGGCCTTTAGCTGGACCATTGCAATCTGTGTGATGGCGCTAACTCGAAAATAGCATAAAGAAAAAGAGACCAAAGGGCTCTGCTCCCTGGGGGAACAATAATGAACATGCATTGACTACTTTGTTCTTGGTCTTGTCTTTTATATACTTTGCCTCATTTACGTTCATGACAGACTACAGAGTTGATCCTTCTTCTTATTCCCCTACTTTGCAGATGAAGAAGACTGGATTCGCAAAGCTCTAATCTTCAAGCTCAGGTAGTCTGGTCTGAAGCCCACAGTTTTAAACAAGACACTGTGCTCCACTCCCATGGGAGGGGTGCTTCTGATGGTGCAGGGGAGCTATGGCCACTAACCCATACAGCCTCATTGTACCTTTGGGTTTGTGAAATGCGGTGTACCACGCATGCTGTATTAGTTGACATCATCGAATGCCCACAGGAAACAAGCTGATGCCATGGGAGGAATACCGTACACCAAATAGCAGAGACAATGCAGCACGGAATCTCTAGAGAGAATGGCAGCAGTGCCCGGGCATTACCATAACTCCTGTTCTTGGATCTGCTCTAGCCCCCCCGCCCCGGGCTGGCTACCAGCTCAGTGACTTCCAGGAGAGCACACAGCCTTGCTTTGTGGCTAATGAACGTTGTTTTTGGTCCCGGAAGAAGGCCATCTTTTCCAGGAGGACGTGCTCAAGTAAGGAGAGCTCAGATCCTCGTTCCTTCTCCCTGCCATTCTTTCCTATTGAAATTGGACAGTGATGTTGACATTGGGTCCGGCGATTCATAGATCCAGGAGCAGAAAGAAACATGAGAAAGGCTGGGGATCGGTCTCCTATGCTTGGACAGGATTGTGTCTGATCTATTCAGGTCCCATGGGCAGCTAACCAAGTCATCATACCTGGAGAAAATCATAACAAAATAAGTGGGACTTTGCAAAAATGCAAGGACGTGAAATATGAGTCATGTTATTTTGAGATTAATGAGTGACTGGGCAAGTCTGAACAGTCGGCTAGCCTTGGGCTCTGGAGGTCTGGCTGTGATGTGATTTTACCTGGTAGTGGTTGTCCTCACTAGCTTAAATATCGGTAGGGACAATTTTGGCTTCTGTGGCTAAGAGTCCCAGGACAGCAGCAAAGATTCAAGAGACCTCACTGTAGATGTTCGCCCAGTGTGAGAAGATCAGGCGAGGTGGATCCTAAGAACATGGGGACCCTCCCGCCCCGTGCCTGCCTCTGGAGACAGGTTGCCCATCAGGCTCTGGCCAGACTCTTCCCTCCCTTGCTTGTCTTCCTTTCTCCCCTTCCTGAACCTTTAAAGGTAAACATTTGGACCTGCTCCTATTTGTGTATAAGAGTATGGCTGAAGATGGGAGCCAATTACCAAAGGCTCATTTTGTATTTTCTCAGCTGCCTTGTAGTAGAGTTTAATACCATTGAGTTTTAAGGCATTTCTTGAGCTTACCTGCACTACTTTCATCAATCCTTAACCAGCTCTGCCGTAAAGAAATCTCTGCCATTAGCTAGCAGGTATCCTTTGTGTTTTATATAGGATTGTATTCTCTTATTAGTCCAAGGGAAGGGCACCAATCTTTTCGATAGTTCAGATATATATTTTTTAATTGTGTCGCTACGTAACTGCTTCCTGAGCTGACCACACCCCTCAATAAGCACATGGCAAGTGCTTTGAGAGCAAGGACGGTGCCCTATCCTGCTTAGCTTGACCTATAGCACCTGGCTCTGTGCTGAGCACCTACTAAGTGCTCAGTAAGTCTTTGATGAGTAAAATGGGTAAATAAATCAGATGACTTAAAATCCCAATGATATATATATAAATCATAACAAAACTGGAAAAAAAAAAACTTCACGCAAGATTACAGAAAACCATCCATGCAAAAATAAATACCTGGCTACTTGACCTATTCTCATAGACTTCTTCAATGATAATCTCAATCTGATGGAAGAAAACGAGGCCATCATTCATTCACTCAACAAATAATTTATTGAGGACTTACTATGCTCCAGGCACTGAAATAGGCCTTTGAAAAATAAGACCTCTTGGTGGAAAAGACAATCCAAGTTCCTGCCCTAACTGAGCTTACTTTCATAGTGGTTAGTGGTTGAAAAGTGTTATGGATTGAATTGTGTTCCCCCAAATTCATATGTTAAAGCGCTAACACCCAATGTGACTATATTTAGAGATAGGACCTTCAGAGAGATAGTTAATATTAAATGAGGTCATAAGTGTGGGGCTCTGATCTGATAGGATTGGTATCCTTATGAGAAGAGGAAGAGACACCAGAGATCTCTCTCCACCGAGAAAATAAGATTCTGTGTTTGAGCCACTCAACCTGTGGTGTTGCTCTGAGCAGACCCATGCAGAGAGTGTCAGTGTAAGAAGAGAGGAGAGGAGGCAAGAAAGGAAATTGCTTACAGAACAAGCATACTGAGTGATTCTGATCATCAGTTCAAGTTTTTTGTCATTTATTTAACTAGTTAAGATCACTACTATTTTTTGTGGATTCCAGTAAATGAAAATCTACCACTTCCCTTGATAATCCCCTTGAAAATCACTTAGCTTTCTCAACCCTGTCTAAGCCTTACACCGCATGGCTATGTTTAATGTTTATCTGCCTCCCGAGACTCATAGCCTACTCCCAAAGCAAGTCTTGGCCTGGTTCATATGCCAATTTCCGCTGCTCAGAGTATGGCCTAAATATAGCTGCCTCCCTCCCAGGGTCTCCTCATTGCTCCTGGGAACCAAATTCTTCGATTCTCAGTTCTGGTTTTAATTAGCCAACTGGGTAATTTATTTCCACATATAAGCCATCTCTCTGCAGTATTTCTGAATCACCAAAGAGAGTCTACCTTCCCTTGGCTCCTGGAATTAGGTAAGGATGTACCCTAGCTAACTGCTACACGGGCCTGATCTCTGCTCGCACAGCTAAACTTGGGGTGTTTGCATTTATATCTATTGCCACTGAATAAATTACCACAAAGTTAGCGGCTGAAACAACACAGACTTATTTTTTTTTAAAGATTTTGTTTACTTATTTGACAGAGATAGAGACAGCCAGCAAGAGAGGGAACACAAGCAGGGGGAGTGGGAGAGGAAGAAGCAGGCTCATAGCGAAAGAGCCTGATGTGGGGCTTGATCCCATAATGCCGGGATCATGCCCTGAGCTGAAGGCAGATGCTCAACTGCTGTGCCACCCAGGCACCCCACAACACAGACTTATTGTCTGCATGGTTGTGGGTCAGGGGTGCAGCCTAGCTGGGTCCTCACTTCGGGTGTCTCACAGACTGCATCAAGTTATTGACAGGGCTGGGCTCTCATCTGAAAGTTTGACTGGGGAAGTGCACTCAGATCGTTGGCAGAATTCTGTTCCATACAGGCTGCTGGACAGAGGGCCTCAGGTTTCTGACGGCTGTTGGCCAAGCCACTCTCACTTCCTTGCCACGTGGTCCTCTCCAACATGTTCATTACTTCAGCAAAGCATAAGAGCCAAGAGGGCACATAGAATCTGCTAGCAAGACAGAGGTTACAATCACTTGTAACCTAATCATGGAAATGACATCTCATCACCTTTGCCATTGTCCTACTGGTCAGAAACAACTCACTAGGTCCAAACCGCTCGAGACAGTTGTAGGTTGATTACATGAGGATGTGAATAGCAGGAGAGGGGAATCACCAGGGGGCATCTTAGAAGTTACCCACCACAGTGCTGGTGAGTAGAAAATAAGCCATTGTGATCTCTCAGTCATCTCTACGTTTCTTCCGCATCTCTGGAAAAACTATTTACCTTCTTGTTTCTTAAGAAAAGGAAGTGTAGGAAGGTGATATTGGTTTCATTGTGATCAACAACCTCTTAGAACTGAGAAATTCTACTTAGGCAATTTCTCCGCACACCCATGACCCTCGGCCACTTGGCTGACTGACAGGCACCACCTATTAAATGCACCCCAGACAGAACTTACATAATGTCTGCCAAAAACTACTCTTCCTCTCCCAGGAGACAGACCATCCTATAGCAGTTTCTCAAGCCAGAAACTACAAAGTTACCCTTGACTCCTTCCTTTCTCTCTCTCACTGCCTTCGTGAAGTAAAGTATTAAGCAAGTAGTTGGATAAAGTATGATAAGTTATGTGGCAAGGGACTACATGGCAATAGGAGTAGTCATTTGGTGATGATGGAGCAACAAGGGGATTCCCATGTGATTTGGTAAATTAATTTACCTCTCTAAGGTCTAGATTTTTTAACTAAAAAAAAAAGTGGATAATAATAGGAGACATATGTCAGAGTTGTTGTGGGGCTAAAAAGAAAAGACATCTGTAAAGAGCTTAGTAAATTATCTCACATCTTATGAGCCCTCAGTATACATGTGCTGCTGTCCAGGTACTGGGGAGCCACACTGTGGCCATCTTCATTTGCTCACTACCTCAACGGTCCCTCCTCAAAACCTCCCCTTTAGAAGCTAAGAAACTAAATACGCATTTTCCTAACCCCTTGTGTGGCTGTGGATGTCTAGGACACAGTTCTTAGAAATGTTTTGTTCTTCTGGTAAGAACCTCTCCCTTCCTTAACCATGGATTCAGTGTCTGCAGCCTTAGCCGCCATTTGCATCCGTGAGACAGCAAGCATGTGCTTGAAGAGCCACACACCAAGCATGGCGGAGCAGAAAGAGATTGTGTCCCCGATGACATTGTCAAACAGCAGAGCCAAAGCCAACATCCAGCTGCCTTCGGGCGTCTTGCCATTGAAGGAAAAGAAATGTTTGCATGTGAAAGCCACGGTTTGACAGATGTTCTGTGCTTTGCAGTTGCAAGCTCTCCTCAGATACATGTTTCAATACCCTGCAACTCAAATAACTGAAATTTTAGGCCAGGAAGTTGGCCAAAGGTCACAACCTCCATCCATCCAATTTTGAAATTCTATCTTTTTCCACATTGGGTGGCTTCTAATAGATGGTACAAACACAGGAAAATTGTGTGAACTTTATAAAACGTGCTCTATTTGTTCTTCTCATTATTAATTTCTTACGTATATTTAAAAATTATACTCCTGACAGCGAAAGAGTTCCACATATTCGAGGCTCTAATATTATGTCAAAGAAGCAGCAAAGAGAAAAGGCATGAGCAGAAAAAAGAGGCAGAACCTCTGAGACAACAAACAAAAGAAGAAGAACAGTATATTGATATAACCCTAGACAGCATCAGCCCTCAATCTCCAAAGTTTTTAGAGAATTGATCTTAGACTTTGCCTCCAAGGGTATATTAATTATGAGACCTTCTCCTCATTTCATCTCTTCCTAAGAATTCTCAAGAGTGGCGTTTTGGGATCACGAAAGACATATATATACAGATATCAGATGGGCAATATGCAAAGTAGATTTGCGCCCGATCAGTGTAAATTCAGGACCCAGTGAAGACTTGCCTGCTGCAAAATATCTAGTCTACAGTCTTGCCTAGAAACACTGATACCTGGCTGAAAATGCTGCCAGGAGAATTCCTGTAGTGCTGATGACCTGGCAAAGAGACTGGCTCTGGGACTGCAGTGGCCACTGGCTATGAAGCACTTGAAACGTGGCCAGGGTTCCACATCAAAATGAAAATATTTGGTATACATTTTAGAACATAGAATAAAACATGTTCCAAAATTAATTTAACTTGTGTCCTTTAATACCGTCACTAGAAAATTTTAATTTATCCACGTGACTCTTGCTACATTTTTATGAGAGACTCCGGTTCTCAACACGCCTCTCATAAGAACCGTGACCCAACTTCATTGAGCAGATTGAAAGAAATGAGCTCTCAGTGGACTAGCCACTGGGTGTGGACATTTCCATGCACAGGGCAGATGGGTTTAAGGAGAAGTGGGTATGATTCTGACAAATGGAGAGCATGCTTAATTAGGTTTATCAGAGGCTGGGGGGGCGTGGAGGAAAAAGGAAAATCTTTACGATAGTTGGCTGCAAAATTGTGTTCAGGCCATGGTACAATCCCACCTGGGGCTCATTCCATCCACCTGGGGCTGTTCTCTGCTTCTAGTACTATCTGACCACCTTGGTCACCTTCCCAGGGATGTTTAGTCTCCATGAGCTATTTCATGTGGCTGCTTCTTCCAGTCCCTTCTTTGCCTCCCGGTATGAAGAAGGATTTTAATGCCCGGGGTCACTGCTATGCAATTCTAGTTGCAAGGTGAGCGAATGGAACCGAAGTGACAAATGTTTTACTGCACAGCAGAGACCCAGGCAGTTAGCTCAGACACAGAACTGCTGAACTGTTCTTGAAACGAGCTGCAGATAGAAAATCTCATCCCTCTTCTACTTGGAGCCTTCAAGGCCTCCATCCCCGGTGATATATTGTCAGTTGCCATTACGAGCCTGGAGTCCCATAGCACTTTCTCTCTGAAGAGCATTGACTGTGCTGGAGAAACTCATTAAGTGAACAAGTCAGTGGAATTTTAATAAACAATCAGATTAACAGCCCAGTAGGAGAGTTACAATCCCATAAGTGTTAGATTTAAAACCTCACTAGGCCCAAGCTGTGGGTCAGCAGAAGCGTTCGCCTCCAAATGATTTTTGGGCAAAAAGCCATTACATTACCTGGTGGTCTCAGTGGGTTCCTTTTAAATGTAGTCCTATTTGAGAGTATTCACCAAAAAAAGCATTTTCCAGATGACAAGACTTTTGTTTTATAACGTTCTGTGAGCCAAACCCCAAACCATTCACATTTTTAAAATTAATGAAGCAAAAAGAAAATACATTTACTGGGGGGCGGAGTTACTAGTCAGATTTGAAGGACGTTTAACTCCAAAAAAATGCTCTCTGTATAGGGGGTCTCCTGGCAAGGGTTTCTCTTTATCTTTGTCGTAAAAGCCAAGCTATTCCAGGGCCTCAAATCTTCGGCCAGCTCAGTTAGCATGGAAGGGAGGCAAAGAGTCTAGAAGAAAGCTTCCCTCCCCTTGTCCCAAATCAGCTGGCGAGCAGCCGCTAGGAAGGTCATGTATCACATCTGAATGAGAGAGCTGGAAGTAGGGGGAAGCCGTCTATAAGGGAGTGTGAAGCTGAGACCATACTTCGCTTGCCTGGAGACAGAATGAGGAGTCAGAAGACAGAATGCGTTGGCTGAAGTTGCTAAGGAAACTCACCTACCTCAAGAGGGGTGTTCCTTGCTGTGTGCTTACTCAGGAAGGTCAGCCAAGCCACGGCCGGGTACAAATTCACCCTGGGAAACGTGGCCAGTTTCTTGGGCAGTGTGTCTCTTACTCCCTCACAGGAGAACGTGGGAATCCATTGACTTGCTTGGTGAGAAAGCCAGCGTGATGCCCCCACGCTGGTGTCCTTGAGGTACCAACGCTTGACTCTGGGGTGTGACCGGTACACTAGGTCCACGTCTATCTCCTTCCTATGGCCCACGAAGTGGTCACCTGACTTCCATGGCAGATGCTATTGGTTGCTTTTCCCAAACTATGATACTGTCTTTTGTCCTTGTTGACAGAGGTTTATAGACGCTAAAAATGCCAGATACTTATTTTCCAGCATCCCTGATGCTAGAACTTGTTTCATAGGACCTAAAGGGAAGTCTGAGTGGGTTTTCTGGGAAAGGTTTCTCTCTGGAAAAGGAAACATATGAGAAGAAAGACCTCCTTTGAGTCCCTGTACTAGTTTTCAATGGCTGCTGTAACCAATACCACCAGCCTGGTGGTTTAAAACGACAGAAATTTGTTCTCTCATAGCTCTGGAGAACAGAAGTCCAAAATCAGTACCACTGAGTCGAAAGCAAGGTGTCCAAAAGCACGGCCACGCTCCCTCCGGAGGCGCTGGAGGAGCACGGGGTTGTGTGGCCAAGCCACTCCTGTCTCTGCCTCTGTGGTCACATTGCCTCTCTTCTGCTTCCTCTTATAGAGACACCTCAGATGGCATTTGGGGCCCACTGGATAATCTGGGAAGATCTCCCCATCTCGAAGTCCTTTTCTTTTGCCATATAAAAGTAACACGCACAGGTTCCAGGGATTAGAGTGTGGATATCTTTCGGGGGGGGAGGGCTATTATTCAGCCAACACATTCCCTGTGGAAATGGGGGAAGGTTGAGCTGTCTGGAGCTGGGGATGCCAACTAATGATCGCAGAGGTACAAGCCCGAGGAGCCAGAGCAGAAAGAAGGAACGCAGCTGGGCTCCTGACCCGGTTATGCTGCTGACATGACCAGACCTGGAATCATCTCTCCTGGGTTTGCATTTAAGGGAACTAACAAACCCCACTGTTGAAGCTACCTGGAGCTGAGGGTAACCTTACCTGCAGCTTAGTTCCCAATGGACACAGCTGCCGACTTTTTTTTTTACCTAAGAAGATGATAAGGATAAAGATGATACGCTAAACGCCGGCTAACAGACACATGAAAAGATGCCCAGTATCACTCATCATCAGGGAAATACAACTCGAAACCTCACACCTGTAGGAATGGTTAAAACCGTCAACACGAAGAACAGGTGTTAGGGAGGATGTAGAGAAAAAAGAACACTCGTGCACTGTTGGTGGGAATGCAAACTGGTGCAGCCACTGTGAAAGACAGTATGGAGGTTCCTCAAAAAGTTAAAAATCAAACTGCCCTGGGGCACCTGGGTGGCTCTGTCAGTTAAGCACCTGCCTTCAGCTGGGGTCGTGATCCCAGGACATGACCCAGCCCAGCCCAACATCAGGCTGCCTGCTCCCGGGGGGAAGCCCGCTTCTCCCTCTCCCTCGGTCCACTCCTCCTTATTCTTGTGCTCTCTCTCTCCCTCTCTGTCAAATACATAAATAAAATCCTTAAGCAAAAAATAAAAATACAACTGCCCTATGACCCAGCAGTTGTACTACTAGGTATTTACCCAGAGGATACAAAAATACAGATTCAAAGGGGTACATGCACCCCAATGTTTATAGCAGCATTATCAACGACAGCCAAACTATAGAAAGAGTCCAAATGTCTATCGACTGGTGAATGGATGAAGAAGATGTGCTATGTATATACGATGGACTATTACTCGGCCATCCAAAATAATGAAATCTTGCCGTTGGCAATGACATGGGTGGAGCTAGGGAGAGTATAATGCTAAGCGAAACAAACCAGTCAGAGAAAGACAAATACCATGTGATCTCATTCATATGCGGAATTAAGGAAAGAGAACGGACGAACATGTGGGAAGGGGGGAAAGAAAAAAAGGAGAGAGGGAAACAAGCCATAACAAACTGTTAATGATAGTGAGCGAACTGAAGGTTGATGGAGGGAGCTGGGTGGGGGATGGGCTAGACGGGTGATGGGCACGAAGGAGAGCACTTGTGATGAGCACTGGGCGTTGTACGTAAGTGACGAGCCACTGAATTCTACTCCTGAAGCCAATATTGCACTGTCTGTTAACCAACCAAAATTTAAATTTAAAAAAGAGATGATAAGCTAAATGTAAAGGGATCGCTTTGGCCATTAGTCTTATAAAAGATTTTCTGATTCACATAATCCTTTGATGTTATCCCCTTTTATAATACTCTAATCGCTTTCCTGCATCTGTATCATCGCCCTAACAAAACAGAGAGCTGGACAGGAACAGGGACGCTCAACCGTCTGACTCTTCCCTCTGACACCCTGCTGGGGCAAAGGAAATACTCATTAATTATCAGCGATTCAATCAATTTGAATATTAAAGTCCTTCATTAGAATTGATTATACTTGGATTATCTGTGGATTTCCAATGCAAATGATAAGATAGTTCCCTATAAGAATTAATAACTACGGCTGTGTTCACATTTCATATGCAGAATATAGTTTCCATTATTTTCTAGAGGGTTCATACTGCTCCAAGCACTATGCCAAGTAAATAACATTCTGTCTCTGTCTCAGTCTCTTTTATGCACACACACATTTCTTATTTATATCTCAGACCATTCTGCTAAAAAATTATCTCCAGCTTACAAATAGGAACCGGAAGCACCAGTTGGCTAAATAATCACCCAGAATCACAAAGCTAGTGTTGCGGAAAAACAAGAATCAGACCGGTGAGAGACCAAGTGACACTCGGAGAAGTAGGAGAACTCGGATTTATTTTATGCCAGCGGACCCAGATGAGCTCATGCTGCAAATTCTGGGCCCCGGGCAATGGGGTCACAGGGCTTTTATAGGGGACTGCAGGCAGTCAGGCTCCAAGGGCTATGCTGACTGCTGGGAGGTGGGTTTGAACTGGGAGAGTGGGGGCTGCTTTAGGCGGGAACAGTAGGGCAGGGAGCCTGTGGCGGGAAGCCTGTTTACAGAAGCAGAAACGGCTGGTTATCTCTTGCTCCCAGCGGGGCTTCTGGTTATCTCTAGCTTATTGTTAGTAACTTTCCGTCTTCGGGGGGCCTCCTGGCCTGGGCCTGCTCTGGGCAGTTTCCCTCTTCACTAGGAAGGACCAGAGAGCCTAGATTCCAACTACTGTCCAACTGATTCCAAATTCTATGAGCTCTCTCACACATGCTGCCTCCCACCATTCTATACTATTTCCATAAAGTGATCCAAGATCTTTCTCAGAAGGATTTGGAGGAAGAGGATTTAAGAAAAGGAAAATATAAATACATACATACATACGTACCAATTGGGTTGATTGTCTTATTCCACACTTCAAGACTGGATTAGGAAGAAAAGTGGGAAAGATACCGTGGGAAGAACAGAGGAAACTGGGGAAAGGCAGGAGAAGTAATAGGAAGAAGGTCTCAGCCCCTTTGGAGACCTGCCTTCTTGCTAATGATAACCATGGGAACTCTGGCCACCCCCTTTAGTAGAAATCACCAGTTTCTACCTGCGATAATTTATTTGTAACTGAACATGCCTCAATCACCAGCATTTCAGAACTAAGGCTGAGTTTGCCCCTCAAAATACAATGGAAATGTCATTGCCGAGGACCAGGCAAAGCAGTCATACAGAGTAGGGGAGGATTTTCCACAGCGATAAAGTCTAAAGGGAGGGCAGGAAATAAGAGCGAAATCCTGCCTATGCAAAATACATATATTGCACATATTATGGGGTTTTATATTTATATGTAAGTAAGTATATATAACTGTGTATATATGTTTATATATTTCCCAAGACATATTATTACCTGATAAAAAGAATAAGGCCTGCAACATAAATACCACTTACATTAAAAAAGAACAAACCAGCAAGTCTAGAGGATTCTTATGTTGACTTTTCTTATTCTACCTTGAAAATTTTCTGTATTTAAAAATTCCAATAGAATTCAACAACCTAATCCCAATTCCAAGCATTCCTTTTCTTTCACGTTTACAGCCTCCACAGTGTTTTAACACAACAGTGGTATCTGATAATATATCATTAATGACGCCGGCTCTTTCCCAAAACACTAGACAGGATGGAAATTAACTATTAAAAAATTGTAAAATCTTTCTATCTAGAGATTCTGACTCTTTCAGCAACTTCTCAACGGCCAAGATAAGTTAAACATCTTATTCATGGGTCAACTTGACTTAACTATTTATTCCAGAAAATTCTTGCTTAGGAAAATGAACTGTTAATTGATAAATAGATTGTTTGTGTCAGGAAACTCCTCCAAGTACCTGTGTCCAGAAAAGTGTTTCCTTAGATGGAGAAGCAGTTCTCCTATTGAGACAATGGCGTGCTCAGCAGTGCCCTTATCTAGACTCAGTTCCAGACCCCCGCTTTCTGGCACCCACCGATCCAAAATACATGATCCCATAAATTTTATCCAATGCCCCATCACTTTTCTGCCTTGAAAGAACCGCCTTAAACCACCTGACCCCAAGCAACAAAATCCCACAAATAACTTCTCTGCCCACCCCTCTGGGGCACGTGAAGACTGTCCAAGTGGAGTTCTCCTTCACTGCAGTGGGTCTAATAAACTTAGCTTTGTTTGCTCGATGGCTTTTCCGGTGGTCTTTTGGGGAGCTCAGAGTCAGCACCTCCTCCAGTCTGTGAGTTACATTTGTTTCCTTCAATAGGATTCATTAAGTTCCAAATTCTGGTCCGGTGCACGGGGGGACGGGGTGCAATTGGAGGTGAGGGATCCCAAACGGTTGCTCGTCCTCATCTGACATCTTCCTTTTCAGCTTCCCAGAGGCCTCGCTGCAGTTTTCTGTTCCCACCTATTCTCAGAGAGAAACTCTTCCCACTGCAGTGAAAGCCGTGATGGGGAAGCGAGAGAACGCTCCTCCAGATAGCTACGCTGGGGGTCTCGTTTCTTTTGTACTCCTGGTGCCTGGCAGAGTGCCTGTTTTCTAGTTCTTTCCAATGTGCTGCTGAGGCCCTGACTCTGAGAGTGACTGGAGACAAGGAACCTTCCATGTTAAAGGCGCTGGGCCCGTTCCTCATAGGATGTAGTTACAAATAGCACAGCTAGGCCTGTAACATCTACCCCATCCCGCACCTCCAGCCAGTAGAAGAGAAGACTGTCCGTTTGAAAGTGGGCTTGGGTAGAGGGTGGCTAGCCTGCTAAGTGAGGCTACTGCATTTCCTTCCTTGCCCCACCTTGTTTTTTACCTCGGTTTATATGGGGACCCACAATTGAAAATACATTTTAGACACAGGCTGCAACAGTATTTTTCTAGATATGCCTCCTGAGGCCTGGGAAACAAAAGCAAAACTGAACTCTCGGGACCACATCAAAATAAAAAGCGTCTGCACAGCAAAGGAAACAGCAAAACTGAAAGAGAGCCTATTTCACGGGGGAAGATACTTGCAAATGATGTATCCAATAAGGGGTTAGTATCCAAAATATATAAAGAACTGATACAGCTCAACACCCAAAAAGCAAAGAAGCCAATGAACAAATAGGCAGAAGAGATGAACAGACATTTCTCCAAAGAAGACATACAGACGGTCCACAGGCACATGAAAAGATGCTCAACATCGCTCAGCATCAGGGAGATGCAAATCCAAACTACAATGAGATAGCAGCTCACACCTGTCAGAACGGCTAACATCAACGACACAAGAAACAACAAGTGCTGGCGAGGATGTGGAGAGAAAGGAACCCTCTGGTACTGTTGGCGGGAATGCGAACTGGTGCAGCCACGCTGGAAAACAGTATGGAGGTCCCTCAAAAAATTAAAAATAGAATTAACATATGATCCAGTAATCACATTACTGGGTATTTACCCAAAGAATATGAAAACACTAATTCAAAGAGATACATGCACCCCTACGTTTACTGCAGCATTACTTGTAATAGGCAAACTACGGAAGCAACCCAAGTGTCCATCAACTGACGGCTGGATAAAGATTAGCTAGCTAGCTGGATAGATAATGGATTACTCAGCCATAAAAAAGAATGAAATCTTGCCCTTTGCAACAACATGGATGGATGGAGAGGGTATATAATACTAAGTGAATAAGACCGTCAGAGAAAGACAAATGCTATATTATTTCATTCATATGTGGAATTCAAGAAACACAACGAACTATCAAAGAAAAAAGGAGACAAACAAAAAAACAAACTCTTAACTAGAGAGAACAAACTGATGGCTACCAGAGGGGAAAGTGGTAGGGAATGGGTGAGATAAATGAAGGGAATGAAGAGTGCTCTTACCGCGATGAACACGGAGTAATGTGTAGAATTGCTGAGTCACTTCATTGCACACCTGAAACCAACATAACACTGTATGTTAACTATACTAGAATTCAGAAAACCCAACAAATTTTAAAAAAATACTTGAGACTCAATGCATGAATACATATGTGTGTGTTTGGGTATGTATAAATTGAAATAAAGTTTTTACAAAATAATACCTACCCTTGTTACATACAATGCACTCTGATTTTCTATTCCAATTCAGTGTATTCTATAATTTTTTAAAATGTAGTCGTCAACCGCAAAATGAATTTGACAGCCAATGAACCACAAACCCCACGTTGAAAAACAATCTCAGAGATACGCCTATAGAAATTGGGGTGCCTCACGAGATGGCGGCCA
This sequence comes from Ursus maritimus, assembly GCF_017311325.1. Lineage (NCBI taxonomy): Eukaryota > Metazoa > Chordata > Mammalia > Carnivora > Ursidae > Ursus > Ursus maritimus. Next base: position 5,351,816 of record NW_024425452.1, on the reverse strand, counting down.
GCATCGTGGTCCCAACTGGGTGTTGGGAATCTCAGCTTTGACTGTGGAATCTCAGTCCAAGGAAGTCATGGAGCCAAAGTGAGTCAGGCTGAATTAATTTCAGGGCTCGCTAAAGGGTTACAACCCATGGAACAAAAAACAATAACAAACCCGGGTTCTTCCCTAGACGTCATTTGAATTGCCAATTCCCCATTCGGATAGGGTTGAGAGAAACAAGATCCATTCAACCTCTCTCTTGTAGAGCCAGTTATCCTTGGGACATAATTTCTCACAATGTTCTCTTCTCTCCTTTCTCCTGTGGATGGCGATCCTGGAATCCAGCATGTGCAAAGAAAAAGAAAATTTGTCCAACATCTCCTGGTAACTGGAGAAGAAATGGCTCTCTCAATTCCCAGTGGAGGACAGTAACATAATGCTTTGTCGGGAAGCAATATTCTTTGCTTGGGAAGAAGTGGCGGCATTCCAAGGCCTGGCTAGACCCAGTGTGATTTTTCCTGGGTATGTGCATGTGTGTGAATGCACACAGCTTTTATTATTACCGTCCGGAAAAGAAAGACCTTTCTCCATATTGAGAAACCACAGGGTAGAAAATAGTTTAAAATTAAAAATCCTAATAATGAGGGTGAAGCAATAATTGTAAGCCCATCCTTTGTCTTCTGTTGAGAAAAATACCTGTATATAAAAGAATCAGAAAAATAACTTTCATTTTTCTAGCTATCTACGCAGCTTTTCCCCCATCTCTTCAGAAATAAAGACGCTGATGACCCATTTCCTAACCAGCTCTAACTCCTCCCACTGAAACACAATGCCACACTTAGAGTCCGATGTTAACAGAAGTTGTGAAAGCTCATTTTTTATAAAGATCAAATAGATTCTTAGTTCATGCTGAATGACTGAAGCTAGAGTGTAGGGACAGGATAAGAGAAATGGAGTCTGTAACTGTTCCTACATTTGGCGAATCTGACCTTCCCCAAGCGAGAGCATTTTGACTCCGAAACCAAGTTAGTTATGGAGAAAGAAGTTACCCAGAGAGCAGAAGCGTCAAAAACCCTGGAGAGACATGTGCATCCAATTGGCTCAGAAGCCACCACGTGGTCCAAACCATCACAGCGAGTGTCATCGGATGTCCCTCCCTGCTGTCCCACAAACCCCTTGGGTCACACACTTTATGGCTCCTTTTTTCCCTCAAGGCCACCAACTACACTTCCCTTAGGCTGGGGACTGGTGGGGGCTGGGGACAGGAGAGAACACAGTGTAACTTTCCCCGGATTCATGCCCCCAAGAGCGGTTCTGTGACTGCCCCCGCACGGCTGATAGTGTCTGGGAGGGAGAGTGACGAACACAAAAACAGAACCACCCAGAAAGGAACAGGGAACCACACAAAGGCCTTCGGACAGCTGCCAGGAAAACTCTCTCCAGCAGCCGCCTCCAACAACCCCGGCACAGTTCAACTGTCTGCTGGAGAAGGGGAAATAATAATTTGTAAAAACGTAACCAATATATCACTTTGTTATTTAACCTAGGAAGAAAAGCAAGAAAAAGATCGGGGAAATGTCCACATTCTACAGATAAAGAAACCAAGCAGGAAGTAGAGATTTTCCTAACGCTACTCAATCTAGTAAGTGGCAGAACCAAGACTCAAGCCAGTTATAACTCCAAGGTCAATGTTCTCTCTCTGCTAGGGCTGCTTGGGTGGAGGGGCAAAGGGACTCTGGGAGAGGAGCAGCGTGGTAAAATGTGTGATCAAGGCCTGCCCCTGGAGGCCCAGATGTCCGCTCAGCATCCCTCCGGGACTGAGATTCTGAGAGGCTAGAAAATATTGCATTCTGGGAGAGGCGAAATTATATTAAGTCCATGTTGCATTTTCTTAAACACGTTTACCTGTAAAACTCTATTTGGGATGAAATAATTCGTTCAACCATTTTGGGGGGAAGTGGTTTAATCCTAAAGGAATGTAGGTTTCCTTATTTTGAAGGACAATGTGTAGTTCACTTCTTTCTTGGTTCATTTAAATTAAAGATACACTTTAAAACAGAGAAACATCCAGACACCCAGCCCACATTGTTCTCCAAGTTTTTCTAATGCAGAGTATTTTGATATCAGAGTAGGTCCTGGACCTTCTGCTTCATGGTTTACACAACTTCCCTTTGGAGCCAAGAAAATCTTAATCTTACTGTTTTATATTTACTGACTTCAGAAACATTGAGCTGAGTGCTGTGCAGTTGGTATTAGGGACACGCTGGTATCTGCTCTTTTTTTTTTTTTTTTTTAATTTTTCCTTTGTACTGAAGACTTCTATCTCTAACACCCCCAATATGACCCTCTGCTACTTTGTTCTTAAGAGATATTATGATAAAGCGTTTACAGCTTCTCTCCGCTTAAGGGCATTTTAGAATGACAACCTGTGCTAAGACTTGAAGAAATCCTTTAAAATTCAGTCTCTTAACTGAGCAAGAGGGCGGCTGGCGCAGAGCTGGCAGGTTGATGCCAACACCTGCACGTGAGCCCCTCGGGAAAAGGACAAGCTTGGAATCACCAGCCTCTGACAAGCGACTTTTTTTTTTTTTAAATATTTTATTTATTTATTTGACAGAGATAGAGACAGCCAGCGAGAGAGGGAACACAAGCAGGGGGAGTGGGAGAGGAAGAAGCAGGCTCATAGCAGAGGAGCCTGATGTGGGGCTCGATCCCATAACGCCGGGATCACGCCCTGAGCCGAAGGCAGACGCTTAACCGCTGTGCCACCCAGGCGCCCCTTTGTTTGGTTTTTTAAGATTTATTTGTTTATTTAAGAGAAAGAGAGCGAGGGGAGGGGCAGAAGGAGAGGGAGAATCTCAACCAGACTCCCCGTCGTGGGGCTCGATCTCACGAGCCTGAGAGCATGAGCTGAGCCAACACCAAAAGTCGGAAGCGTAACTGACCGAGCTGCCCCGGTGCCCTGGCTTGTGAGTTTGGTCCGGAGTAGGGAGCAGGCTGCCAGCAGGGTGAGGCGTCTTTTCTCTGAACACTTCCCCTGCACACTGTCCTTCCACGTGCCTCATGATTACGAAAGTCTGTCCTGCAGGCTGTGCACTTGCAGAGAGTCCATCCGCACTCCTCTCCAGACTTTTCGAATCTAACCGAGAACCCAGTGAGGTCCTCGAAACGTGAACCCACTCAAGGAAGGACACACGTCCCTCTTCCTGAAGATGTCCTTCCTCTGGATCATTTGACTGTCTCCTTCCTCTTTTGTTTCGGTCCTCAGGCCGGAGAAACGCCAAAGCATCAACACCATCTGAAGGGTCAACCAAATCCAGAAATTACATCGGGACCTTCGAAATAGGATGAGGGAAAGGCCCAGCTCCACAATGCCTTGACGTCTCGATGTCTCCAAAGTGTCAATCAATGTGTTGATGAGACACAGCACACCGAGTTGCTTATTTAATTTCTTTAAACAGCTAATCCCAGAAGGGGCATCGAGGTCATTAACAAAAAATACTTTCTCTCTTGCCTGAAACATCTTCCAAAAGTTGGGGTTCCATTTTTCCATTTACTATTCTTACTAAGTAAGTTGTGGAATGTATAGACTCTTGTGGAATTTATAGACCTTTGATCAGAGCTGATGTTACAAAATAGAGTTAAAAGTATCTCATTTTAAAAACAGGTTCCTTGGGGGCGCCTGGGTGGCACAGCAGTTAAGCGTCTGCCTTCGGCTCAGGGCGTGATCCCGGCGTTGTGGGATCGAGCCCCACATCAGGCTCCTCCGCTGTGAGCCTGCTTCTTCCTCTCCCATTCCCCCTGCTTGTGTTCCCTCTGTCGCTGGCCGTCTCTATCTCTGTCAAATAAATAAATAAAATCTTTAAAAAAAAAAAAAAAACAAAACAGGTTCCTTGCAAATATGTTCTGTGAGTCTAAGAAATGGGGCTGTTTTGGCACTAGTCAAATCTAGGTCAAAATTCAACCTGGAAGTATAATACCTTGTTTTCTTTTTTAAATAAACACTCAGGAGCTCTTAGTTAGTAGCCCTGGGTTAATCTATTTTGTTGGTGTTGTTGATTGTTTCTACTGCTGCTTTTTCTTTTCCCCTGCTTCTTCTGCCCTCTTCCCCTTCTTTAGGAAGACCTTGAAAAGACTGTCATTTCTCTTGTTTCTTTGTTTCCTACTTGAGATTCTGTCCCTGAGGTTAACAGATTTATTTAGGTTTTCGTAAGGTTACTAATATTGAGTTTTAGCAAAATTAAATTCAAAATTTGAATTTACTATGACCTATAAATGAAAAGAATATTGGTAATGAAGTAAAGGAAAGGGGTCAGGAATAATTTTATTAGTGGCCCAAATCCCTAGAACGGAGGTCATGGGTCAAAGCCATTGAGCTAAGAATGTTTTTACATTTTGAAATGATTGTTTAAAAAACAAGAAACAAAAAACCCAAACAAATGCAACAGACCTTTTACAATTTGCTCTTAAAAACAAACATTTGCAGACCCCTGCTCTATTGCATCCTTCCTTTCCTGGCCCGGTAGATGGTGAATCCATTCATCTTCAGGTTATTACACTGGGCTTACATTTGCTATTCGCTCTATGGTTTTGGTCCGCAAACACTTGTAACATTGTTCCTTGGATTTGTTTTTTGCAGTGACTAATTTTCTGATGCCCTCATACATTTATATTTATTGAGTCCCTACCGTGTGGCAAGCACTGAGATATTACTTAGGAAACTAAGCTGTGGTTGCCAATGAAGTCCCAAATCCGATGACTTAAAGATATATTCCAAACAGATAATAGACTCCTTTAAGCTTCTTTTAAAAAAATATCTCTTCTAGCAAATATGTATTCTTGTTATTTGACAACTCAAAAGTCTTCCATGGTCTCCCTTTGCCTATAGGACAAACTGCTTGGCCTTGCTGGCTTCTAGAACTTTCCACAACTGTCTTCCCCCTCCCCTCCCACGACTTTCCGTATGAACTCCACACAGGATTAGCTGTGCTATGCATCAGCCAAGCATAAGTTGTTCTTTCTGTATTCGTTCTGTTAAGCATGCCAACCTCTCTGCTTGGAGACACTCCAGATATTTCCATTAAAAATAAAATGAGTGGGTAGAAACAGTGTCGTGGGTCTGTGGCTACCAGGTGTGGCAGACCATTCGGATACAAGCCTTGTTCCCCCAATGAACAGTCTCATCCTCAAGTAGGAAAGAACAGTGAGTTCAGAACGTTGCACAAGACTGATGGGTCAGGCCTGGTGCGATGAAGGATGCATAGTCTTTCATGTCAAAGGACACCAAAATTGAGAACCCAACAAGGCAACTCGACGCTCTCTTCCTCATCACTCACTCACTTACTCATGTGTTCAGTCAACTTTCACTGAGCAGTTATTGGCCATGCAGGGTTTTGTCAGGCCCGGTGTTGGCTACCTGGCGTGTTAACCAACACTTATAAGTGCAGTAGCTGAGGTGTGCAGGGCACTCTGGGAGCATGAGGGAGAGGCACGCAACCAGGCAGGCCTGAGGGTGGTGGAGGTTCCCTGGAGGAAGGTACCCATGAATTTGGTCTTTAAAAATTTGAAGGGAGTAGCCAGGCAAAGGGTAGAGAGAGAAGTGCCCAGACTAGATTTCTCACCTCCGCAGTTTCACCTATAGCTGTGAATATTATTCCTTTCTGGAAGCACCATGCTTGTCCAAGAACTGGGAGCAATGTTATAGAAAGGGTTGGGGTTATTTTTCCTGATTTTTCTTTCCACTAGATTGCATGTCTTGACAACAGAAGGTGTATCTTGCTCTTTCATATATTTAGTTTTGTGGCTTAAGTAATAAGTCTGAGTTAAACTTGTACCAGTGAAGCTGTGAGATTCCTAAATTCATCCCCATGTTATTGATAGGTTGAGAACGAATCCTTTCAAGAGAAGAAAGGAAAACAAAGGAGAAAGGGAAGAGAGGGAAAGGAAGGAGGGAAGGAGGAGGGAAGGAAAAACATCAACTCTAAGTAGACTCAAAGGAAATGCCAAAGTGGTAGCTTGAAAATTCAAGCTAACGAATTGCTTTAAAAGTTGTCTTTGTTTTTGTCCACTGGGTTCCATCTTGCATATTAGCCAAACATGCCTGTTATTGGCTGAATTGTGTCCCCCCACTTAAATTCATCTGTTGCAGACCTAACCCCAAGTACCTCAAAATGACTATATTTGGAGACAAGGCCTTTAAAAGGTGACTATGTTAAAATGAGGCCCTAATCCAGTATGACTGGTATCCTTATAAGCAGAGATGAGGACACAGACACAGACAGAGCAAAGACCATATAAAGACACAGGAAGGAGGCAGCCACCCACAAGCCTAGGAGAAAAGACTCAGAAGAAACAGACAGCCTACACCTTGATCAAGACTTCCAGCCTCCAAAAGTGTGAGCAAATAAATTTATGTTGCTTAAGCCAAAAAAAAAAAAAAAAAAATTATCTTTGTGCTATTAGCGTCCTAGGATGTACTAGAGGCAGGATAGAGTTAAGAGTGTACACTTTAGAACCAAACTTCCAAGGGTCAAATCCCAGCTCTGACAACACCTAGCTGTGTGAACCAGGCAAGTTGTTTGATATCTCTGGGCTAGTTTCCTCATGTATAAAATGGAGAATCATAATAGGAGCCAAGTCACTGAGAACTAAAAATATTAACAGGAAGAAGTGACTTAAGTAAGTCACGTAAATGTTTGATACAGACTCTGCCATTAGTAAATCGATGAGTATCTTCCTCTAGGGGGATTTTGTCAAGCAAGGTCCAGAGCAAGTCCTGTTTTCCAGGTCCTGGAATACTATCAGTATGGTGGGACAGGGATGGAATGTAGGCAGGGGACCACATCCAGGTCACCTTGGAGATCCTCCATGGTCCCTCCATGACTGTATGCTCAGCTGTAACTTTTTTTTTCTTTTTTTAGAACAGCGATGTTCACAACCCATCCAAGAGCTGCCGGGAAAGTATGGTAGCATGGTAGCAATCCACTTTCCCTCACATCATGCTCAATTCAAATACTCACACTCATCTCCGTCAGTCTCTACTCACTCCTTGTCAGGTAATACCCATAGGCTCTCCTGTATTTTACTGAGCCAGTGATGGCACGGGCTAACTCATCTCTTCTCAAGTGAGAATGTGTGAGCCTCACTGACCACCGGATTTCATTTCGAACCTTTCTCCAGGCGTGCAGCCCTCTCCTCTCTAACTCCAGTGTGATGAGCATTAGAGTGTAAGTCTAATGTACCACACCCTGAAATATCTCAGGGAAATTATGGACAAATGAATAGAAGATACGACAATCCTTAAGTAAGGTTGGTCGTATTTATTTTGTTTTCTGCCCAGTTTTATGTAGCGGAAGATAACTCATCATATGAGTATAAACAATGCTTCCAGTAGAGTGACACAACCATTAATCTGGAGTGCCAGGGGATGCATCTAACAGCGTTTATAAAAATTTATATGGCCAGCTCTGGGGTACAAAACACATCACCGGATGTTCTATCTGATAATGCTAAGATCCCATAGAGGAAATTAAATGTCATGAAATGTCCTTAATCATGGGAGATGGCAAAATTGTTCTTCACTGAGCCCATAGCAGCATAAAGCACATTATACGAGGGAGAGGGAAGAGCACAGAAAGGGCAGAGGAGGGGGTCAGACTTCTGGCAGGACTTTCGGAGACGACTTGAGTCTCCAGCATTGAACTGTTCTGGGAGAGAGAGAATATTTTATTCTGCTAGTCCCTCTACTAAAGAAGGGATTGCATATGCAAATTCAGGCAATTCCCAAAACAACGTGCTTTGCTTCAGTTTGTCCTCATCGACTTTTCCAGGAGCTCCTAGTGTGGAACACCGCACTGGCTGGTGCAGGACCCAGAGAGATGTGTCCCGGAGAGCACAGTTGGTGGGGAGGACAGTGGGGAAATGGAATTGCCTGGTAATAAAGTCACTGGGGTTGGGGGAGGGAGAAGGCAGGGTCGCTGTGTCAGCTCTGCCACATGAGTGCCTCACACAGAGAACCAAGGTGATCACGGAAATATGCCCCCAATTAACAACAAAGACCACAGCAAGTTCAGCAAAGGGTAGTCAGAAAACTAGGAATATAAATACTCTAAATATCAGATCCTTCTGTATAGACAGTTTTCTAAACTGCCGTTCTCTTTTGTCGTAAGAACTTTCCCTTATGATTAAATATTCTTCAAAAATATGCTTTTTAATGGCTGAATAGTAGCCATCGTATGAAAATATCAAAGTGCTCTCAATCACTTCTTTTTATGAGATACTTAGGTCATTCCTCATTGGGGAGTGTTAGTCCTAAGACTTTGGTGAATAGTATCATGCCAACATCTTTGTCCCCATCTCTGACAGGATAAATTCTTTTTTTTAAAGATATTTTATTTGTTTATTTGAGAGAGCGAGAGACAGCGTGTGAGATGAGCAGGTGGGAGGCAGAGGGAGAAGGAGAGACAGAATTTTAGCAGGCTCCCTACTAGGCACGGAGCCCCAGTGCAGGGCTCCATCCCACGACCCCGAGATCATGACCTGAGCTGAAATCAAGAGTTGGGCCGCTTAACCAACTGAGCCACTCAGGTGTCCCTGACAGGATAAATTCTTTAAAAATAGACTTACTAGGTCAGAATTTATATTTTTCCTTAAAGTATTTAATTATGACAACAAGGACTACTGGCAAAATGGATACTGCAAAAAACAGAGCTGACTCTTGATAAGCCTACGAATGACCTAGCAGAAGCAGAAATGTTAGACAGAAATGGTAGCCAACAGGGTTTACGAGGCTATGGGGTAGCCACGGGTAGCAGTCAATATGATTTGCAGAAGGAAGTAAGAATGTAGGCCAGTCTGGTGAGTCAGTTAGGTGTAAATGGGTGAAAGAGTTTCTGCCGCCTTAGTTTTATAGCTCTGGCAAGTCACTTAGGCTCTCTACACCTCAGTTTGCTCATTTTGAAACTTGGGGGTATTTACTACCTTCATAGGGTAGAATACTTAATATTGTTAAGGTAAATTTTCTCTCTAAATTACCTATAGATTTGATGTAATCTTAATTACAATCTAGGCCAGCATTTCTGTAGAAATAGACAAGCTGCTCTTAAACTTCATACGAAACTCAAAGGAACTAGAAGAGCCAAAACAATCTTGAAAAAGAAGAACAATGTTTGAGGACTCATACTTCCTACATCAGGATTTATTAGAAAGCTCTGGTAGCCAAGTCAGTGTTGTATTGGCATAAGGATAGACAGATAGATCAATGGACCAGAATACAGCGTCGAGAAATAAGTATGTATATGGTAAATTGTTTTTGACAAAGGAACCAAAGAACTTCAAAGGCAAAGGGAATACTTTTCAACAAATGGTAGTGGAAGAAGTGGCTATCCACGTGAAAAGAAAAGAAATACTAACTGGGATCCCTATTTTATATCATGCACCAAAATTAATTCTGGATGGTAGAAAGATCTGGAAATAGAAATTTGAGAACCTTGAAGTAGAGTTTAAAAGGAGAAAGCATCTGTCCTCGGGCTCGGATTCTCTCTGATTCTTAAACACATCAGGATTGATGTAGATTAGATTAGAGCCTGGCCTTTAGTTCTTCCCCATTCCTTATTGGCATACAGAGAAACCTAAATTTGAAGTCCAAAATTATCATGTGTCTAAGGAATACAATTGCTTCAAACTCCAAAAAGGACAGAAATCTTTAAGAGGTTCCATCCAAAGCAAAAATATTGATGAGGTGGATCAAGAATTTTATGTAAACATGATGTGCTGTATGGTGACTAACATATCATAATAAAAAATAAAAAAAAGAATTTTGTGTAAACATGATAAATATTCTTAAAGAAATAAAACAATAATTTAGCAATATAAAAATAAGAATTCATTAAAAATGGAAATGTGTAAAGTATAATAGCTAAAAAAATTACACAAAAAATGGGACAAAGAACAGGATAGATACAGCTACAGGATGAATTAGTGAACTGGAAAATCAGACATGAAGGAAATCTCTCAGTAAGAAGAAGCATTAAATAAATAGAAAACTGAAGAGCTAAACATACTCCACTCTGTCCCTATTATATGGTATCAAATCTCCCCCCTCAAGATAATCAGGGTCACTTATTCCCCTATTAATGTAACTCCTTTCTGATCCACTGGTATGAGAAGCCCAAAGTGGCCAGATGGTGACATAGCTTCAAATTTAGTAGAACCCTCAATTTGTCTGCTAGTCTAGACATATCCCCTCCTGGGAACTAAGACCTTTAACCTAGCAGCTCCTTAAGTTATGAAAATAGGAAGAACAAATTCCACAAATGGGTCACTGGCATCAAAGGCATAGGGACCACTCCTACTTCCACACCTTGGTTCCCAGACCTGTGAACCCTGTTGAGGATATAGCACCATGTATTGCCCTTATTTTAGGACGTAGACGCCGAAACAGAGGACTGAACTCTAACCCTCAAGGTGTGTTCCCTGAGAGGCCACTGTGCTGTTCAGCTGGGCCAGTCGCTTCTGGCTGATGGGATATATGGTGAAACCAGTGAATCCTGGGACCCCTGCTGCACCTCCTTTGCAGTAAAATTGGTCCCTCATCTGAAGAAAAGTTGCAGGATACCATGTTGATAGATGAGACATTCAGATGCCTTTCGATGGAGATATTGATCCGTAACTAGTGTAGATATAAATTCTGGTAAAGACAAACTGCCGCTGTTTTCCTCATTTGAGGGCTCAGCACTGGTCTGTGGTGTCGAAGTTCACCAGTGGCTGGATAAATCTCGATGAGCTGAGGTCCATTTGATTAGACATCAAGTTTTCAAACTCCTAATCTACCTTTTATTTCAGTATTAAGTGACCATCTTTAACCCAATGTCATTTCAGTTTTAAAGATGGCTCCTCTCTGGTGACTACTCCAGTCCCCCTTGCTTACTGTCTTACACAGTGTCTGTGTGCTGGCTGTTGAAGAAGAGATTGTGAGAGCTCCCTGTCTCCATATCACCTGATAAGGGAGCTGAATTATTCAACTGGCCTGCAAAATACCAAATCCTCCTTTCATAGATGTAGACCTGGGCCCTGACACTCCTCCACTGTGCTCTACTTGCTTCAGATGCATACCATTGAAGACCTCCAGGCCGGGGAAGAAATCCAGAATCCCCAGCTCTGATGTGAAGACCACAGACCCCTTGTCAGCAAACACATGGGTGTGGTTCTTACAGAGCTAAGGTCTTGTCAGTGTGAAGACCAAGTCTGTCCCCAAAATATCTCTCTCATGTCCACACTTTGGTGTCTTACTGAGCTGAATTAATAGCCTGGTTCTGCCACTTACTAGTTGTGTGGCCTTAAATGTTACTCAGCATCCCCAAGATCCCCTCTCCTGAGCTGGCATTTGCCTTTCACAAGGCTGTGGTGTTATTTGACACAGTGCCTGGTATCTGGTTCCCACTAAATGACACATATTGTTATTATAATTTTAGTGATATTGTTATTTACCTCGTTTCATGCCCACTTGCCCTCCTGTGCAGGTGACAACTATTCCAGCTTTAGAACTATCCCACCGTCCCCGTTTCTTCTATGCTCCTCCTGGTCCTGCATACAACTGCCTGGTGGACTTTGCTGTTTTTTTCCAAAAGGCTATAATACCCATTCTGGCAACTTTTAAAATGCCCATCCTACTTTTCTCCACCTCATACGCCATCTCCTTTTCTATTGACTTTATGATTAATAAAAATGTGCAAACAAACTTACAGCATACGACAATGAAGTCACTTCCACAAACGACCAGAAAGCATACATCCATTTCCGCTGACATGCTTATTTCTTCTGACTCACAAGGCTGTGATTTAATGACAGGTTCATATCCTAAAACTGGGGTGGCACTGAAAGCACATGACATGACAGCCTGTGCCACACAGTACGCTAGGAATAGGCCAATAGATGTCATCAAGAAAAAGCAAGAAATGGGGCGCCTGGGTGGCACAGCGGTTAAGCGTCTGCCTTCGGCTCAGGGCGTGATCCCGGCGTTCTGGGATCGAGCCCCACATCAGGCTCCTCTGCTATGAGCCTGCTTCTTCGTCTCCCACTCCCCCTGCTTGTGTTCCCTCTCTCGCTGGCTGTCTCTATCTCTGTCGAATAAATAAATAAAATCTTTTTAAAAAAAAAAAAAGAAAAAGCAAGAAAAGTATATTGATCCTCAATGCATACTCAACAAAAAGCCAAAGTACTTTACATTTTTCAGTAGAAGAGTCCAAAGAATGGGTTAGCCTGAGCCATAGCGGGAGAACTGGCAATTCCTGCCAAATGAATGCATTAAAGAAGCAATGCTCATTTCAGTGTCAATTAAACCTTGACATTAGTTCAATGTCAGCGTGCTGGGCCCCTGGGCCACTTAGCATCACTGGTGATTCAAACATGATTTTCACTGCTTTGGTCATAACATGCCCTTCCGCAGAAACCTTCAACTGCCCCCCCCCCGTCCACAAGGACAACTCCAAACTCCTAGTTCAGTTTCCAAGGCCTTTTAGTATGGAGGTCTCTATTTGCTACCCCCGAATATACCTTGGACTTTCTCACCTCATGAGTTTGCTTACAGTCTTCCCTATTCCATCTATTCTGTTGAAATCCCGCCCATCTTTCAAGACCTCACTTGAATACTAGCTTCTCCACATCTACAACTGCCATGAAATCCCAATGACTTCTTCAGTCAGAGCTAATTTCTCAGTCCTATGTATTCCTGTATCACTTCTGTTTGTTCCTGTCTGGTAGAAATTATTATATTTTGCCCTGTGTTCAAATGTTTAAATATGTAGTTTTGGTTAAGTCACTCATTCCCACCGAACACAGAGAGTGGCCCTGAGAAGCAAACTCAGCAACGCTGGCAAAGGTGTTCAAAACATACATCAAAAATTATCAAGCACTGTACAAAGGTAAAAGAGTCTCATCATTCTATTCATGTCCTGTGAAGGAATATTTGGTTAATTCCATAGAATGATCATTCTTAGTGACATCACTTGGTTAAAGTTGGCCAAGGAGACCTTCTAGGACGGTTAACATTGAATTTTATACTGTACATGGGTGAATTTCATGTTATGTGGATTATAGCTCAATAAAGCTGTTATTTAGAAAATAATAGGTTAAATCCCTGTATAGATGGGTCAGCAAGTTTACTGTGCCCTGCTACCGTGAGCAGCAGAGCTCACTCTGACCAGCAAATCCAGACATGCACACATCTTTTGTTCTAAGCAAGAATAGATAAGTAAATCAACAAAAATCCATTCACGCTGGATGGATTCTCCAATGAAACGGGGTCCCCATTAGAGAGCAGAGAAGGAACGAGGCCAGCAGGTGGCTTATACCCAGGTGAGGTAGGGATGGAATCCTTTGCGAAATTAGTCAACAGATGACAACAGGTGTAAATGAATAAACATGAAAGTGACTTGAAGAGTAGCAAAGCTCTCAAGGATTTTATATGAGGATATTCATGAGATGTTGAGTTTTCTGATGAATCTCAACATTTACGATGAACTTTCTAGACCATAGGCTATTCCAAAAAGTGAGGCAAAAACATGAAGCACCTCCAGGAGCCAAATGTTCTCTTTTTCACCTATGACTTTATACCTTCTTTCCGTGGTCTGCTGCTTCCTGATGGCCAAAGAGCAGAGCTTGCCTTAAGCAAGTTATGAGAGATGTCAGCTTTGGAGCAGCTCCCCTTACTTTCTTTTTCTGTTTTCACCTTCCTCTAGGTGCTGGTCTATGTACTCATCTCTTAAAAGAAAACGCCCAACCTATGGATCCATTCCTCTCGGCCTTTCTCTCCAGCAAAATATGCTACTTTGAGTGGTTCAGAGAGACTTAGTCACACACATGTGGAAGTAAATGGCTAATAGAGGTGGATCTGACAGGTTCCCGGGAGAAAAGCCATAAGGCAAAGAGATGAATTTCCCATTATGACATTGGAGCCATGCAGGAAAGGGACAGGGAGAAGCCTCCCCTGATTTTCCCCACCTTGCACTCCAAGAAAAGCCATAGAGCTATGAAGCAATTGCTACCAGCTTTGCCTCTTGGTAAGTGTAATACTTGGGGCTCCCAGGGGGCTCAGTTGGTTAAGCACCTGCCTTCCGCTCAGGTCATGATCCCAGGGTCCTGGGATCCAGCCCATCCAGCTCCTGGCTCAGCGGGGAGTCTGCTCCTCCCTCACCCTCTGCCCTCCCCCTGCTTGTGTGCTCTCTCTCTCTCTCAAATAAATAAATAAAATCGTTTTTAAAAAAGTGTAATACTTATCAAAGTCCCAGTGTACCCTCAAGCATCATCATAGTTGCAAAGGATGTCTACATTTATATTTTAAATGTAATGATATGAAGCGTGGAAAAAAATGTCTTTTTGATCTGGGAGGAGGACAATATATTTTAGCCCCCCCCCCCCCCCGACACTCACAGTAAATTGGCACAGTTACAACACCCATGAGAAGTCAGTACTTTTCCAAGTAGATGGTGAGGTTACGCTTAGCGCTCTGAGGCTCCCTCTGGCTGTGCTGTTCATGAGGAACGGAGGGCGTGGCTGTGACGAAGCGTGCTCGGCCCACGCGCCACGTATACAGGTGCCGTTTGGTACTGAGAATGTGTCTTTCAAAATAGGCCTCCAACCAGAGACCAAAAGACAAGTGTCCCTCTGCCTGCACGAGTATATCCAAGACTGATGGAGTCATGGTATTCAGTCCTAGCCTAGAAAATAATCATTCTTTCTTTGCTGAGTAATTTCCAGACGTCACTCCATACGGTGAAAGGACGTGAAAACCAGCAGACCCAGGGCCCCAGGGGAGCCCTACACTTGCAAGTTCTGCTCTCCTGCAGACTGAGCTAATCGGCTCTGGGACGCACCAAAAAGTGACCAAGAGAAAGCAAACACCACTAGGGCTGATTCAGGAACTTTGGGGCAGGTGATCACAGATGAGGGCTTATTTTTTGCTGCTATTGTTTCTTGAGGTATAATTTACATATGGTAGAATGAAATATTTTCAGGTGGATCGTTCTCTGAATTTTGACAAACTTAGACGATCAGATAGCCACCATCACAATCAAAATTCCCTTATATCAGAAAGTTCCCTCGTATCCCCTTGTAGCCAATGCCCTCCCATCACCACCAACCTGATTGCTGTCCTTATCCTTTTGCCTTTTCTAGAATGTCATTCATATAAATGCAATCAAACAGGAAATAGCCCGTTTGTATCTGGCTTCTTTGCCTTAACAAAATGCTTTGAGACTCATGCGTGTAATTCTGTGTAGTACTACATTCCTTCTTAGCGATGAACGAATTAATCTTATCGCATTATTCCACTTACGGATAGAGCACAATTTGTTTATTCACAGTTCAGGGACATTTGGGCTGTTTCTGGTTTTTAATGATTATGAATTAAGCTGCTACTAAAATTTCCTTATGAGTTTTGAGATGTCATCTTCTTCATTTCTCTTGTCTAAATGCCCACGAGTGGGATTCCTGGCTTACGGGATACATGAATACTTAACTTTATAAGACACTTCCAAACCGTTTTCCAAAGGGCCATATCATTCCCACCAGCAACATAGGATAGCTGCAATTCCTCGGCCTCATCGTCGTCAGCACGAGATATTGTCAATTTCCTTGATCTGCGCCACTTTCATAACTATTCATGAACTTTTGATCTAGGCTGAGCTATAAAATTAAACATTCTGAAAAAAAATTTAATTAAACATTCTGCTAGCTGCACGTACTGGGTCGAATATGTCTCCCCCAAATTTGCATTCACCGGGAACCTCAGAATGTGAACGTATTGGGAAATAGGCTCTTTGCAGATGCAATTCCATTTGTTTAGATGAGGTCCTCCTGGATTAAAGTGGGCCTTAATTCCGATGGCTGGTGTCATTATATGAGGCCATCTGGAGACACAGAGACCCACAGAGGAGACAACCACGTGGCCGTGGAGGCAGCAGATGGAGCTAACTGCAACAAGCCGAGGAACATCAGAAACCACGAGAAGCTGGAAGAGACAGGAAGGATTCTTGGAGCCTCTGGAGGGAGCGTGGCCTGGCCAACATCTTGACGTCAGACTTCTAGTCTCCGAAACCGTGAGAGAACGCAGTTCTGTCGTTGTCAGGCACCTAGTCTGTCACAGTTTGTTACAATCGCCCTACGAACATGATACACTATAGACACAGTTTATGAAATATAAGAATACAAAGAACTTTAGAAGGTTATATTTGGCATACATAAAGCTTTCTGAGGATAAAAATAAAGTAATTGTGTGAAAAAATAGTTTTAATAGGTACAAACATAGCATTAGCAGCCTAAATTACTAACAGCTATATACTACTTGGGCTAAGTCTTGAATAATCTATAATTCAACTTTTTACTCATCAGGCTGAACTTCTGTTAGTAAATCCAAATTAGTGAAGACCTACTTTTTATCAAGAATCAAGGTCAGTCCAGAACTGGAGTCCCAGTGGTTCCTAACCTCTGGCTATTGAATATGCGAGACCCACATTTTGCAGACCGTTCTGTAAAGGATCGTGCGAGAGACTGTTTTAGTTTGGTATTTTTTGTGGTCTATTGTATTGCAACCTTACAGGCTTTTTTCTAATTGTAACATAATTTGTTCATTTCCCCTGCCACGGGACAGAGACGAGTTTTGAAAACAAAACTTCTGCAGCAGGACCAGTCTTGGCTATTTCATGAAGTACACGTCACATTTCAGTTTTCACACAAGCCTTCCAGCTCTCAAGGAAGAAAATAATCCAGCCCTCAAACGCCTATCAGACTCTCTTAGGTAGGCAGAGGAACCCCATTCCCACTCCAAAACCCATGAAAAAAGTTGATTCCCCCTGTACTCTGTTACTCAGAAACATATCACTAGCTCAATGATGATTCTATGAATACACTAACATAAAATAAAGGAATAGTCCGTCAATAAAAGTCAGTAACGGGTTGTGGTTTATGCCACCATAATTTGCTGAGTAGCTGTTACAATAGGACAGAAGTTGAGGCAACAGGGCAGGAGACCTGGTACAGATGTGTAAGCAGGAATTCAATGTTCTTACAATCAGTCCTCTATTTATACTATGAAAGCCTGATTTTTTTTCCGCATGAGTGACCTGAGATATACAACAAGCCTATCAGTCAAACACTACATGTCATTATAGGGAGATCTGGGAAAAGTCTCTGGCATTTGCTGAGCCCCTCCTGAGTCATTTTCCGTGTCGTGTGCTGTGGGGGACAGTTGTATCAAGCTAACTTCACTGGGATAGCTGGGGAACACAGTCACGCATTCCATAAACAGTTTGCAGAGTAAGGCCGAGTGTCATCACCTGAACAGAGTCCAAAATTGTTCAGTGACCCAAATAAAAGTCTGGTTTTCACTCCCCCCTGCTCGCTAGTCAGCATGCACTGTTCTTGGAGTGTCTGGGAAAACACAGGGTTGGCCTATGGCGGGGGGGGGGGGGGGGGGGG
>NW_024425452.1:5218373-5334358 GCF_017311325.1 Ursus maritimus | reverse complement strand
GGGGGGGGGGGGGGCAAGGACTTATAATATTGGACCACCCCGTTCCAAGCTTGGGCAACTTCAAAGGACAGGGCTTAAGGAACTTGGAACAACCTGTCCAACTTCACTGTCACTGGGTCTGGCTAAACCCAGAAACCAGCCTCCCTAATCCCCACCCCACGTGGAGAGAACATAAACTCAAGTTACTACAAATAAAAGGCCACGGAAGAGTGCCCAGATGCCCTTTGGGATGGTACAAGGCAATCAGAAGGGAACCATTGGGGTAGGGCTGTCCTTCCATAAGAAGTTGAGAGAAAGAGAAAAAACCATGACCAAAATGTTTGCCTTGTTTAAATTATCAGCAAGAATGTCTATTCATTTTACAGTTCCAATATATTAGGAGCTGGAGAGCAGTAGCTCCAGAGAGGAGCCAAAGCCACTCTGTTTTATGGGCTAATTAGATGTTGAAACTTAAATTGTGACAGCCAAGCACATATTTTTTTCCCTGGCAGGGTGGTCAGCATTAGGCCCGGGGACATGTAGATGGACAAACCCTTCCAGGGAGCTCAAGGTCATTGTTACAATTTATGGTAAATATAGTTGAGATCTAATTGACAAACCGTGCACTTGCCCACACACAAACAGGGCCGCTAACAAAGCAGGTTTCCTGAGAGAGAAGTGAGACCTGATGTTTGTAGCCTGACTGCATATTTAGAAGCAAAGCTAGAACCAAGTCTGCAGTCTAGATAGAAACCGTCAGAGTAGCTGGTCAGCCTCTACCCCCCCCCCCCGGGGCAAATTAACCTACTCCTGAAACTGGCTTGGTTGATTTCGAGCAGTTTCAGGTAAACAGAGAACTCCTCCTGCAAAAACCTGGCGCTTATGTTGCAAAAACCTGCAACACTGGGGCTGCAGAACTGACTGAACTAAACCCTTATTCTAAGTGAGATTTTTTCTGAGGTAAAGCAGGTCACACCAGCTAATAAAGAGTTAAAACGCCATTGTCCCATCGACTTTCTGGGGTGTTCAAGTGTTCCTCAGAGCAAAGTCCAGGGTATGAAGTCACCAGTTTTTGATAAGAAAAAACAGAATAACAAAAAAACCTTGAGAGATCAGATAAGAAAATAAAAGTACTTTTAACCAAAACAATGAGTGTTGACAAACCACAGGGATAGCGCTTTATAATCTTTCTACATCACCGACTACAACACAACCGCCCGGCAAAAAAACGCCACACCGCAGGAGGGTACGTGACCAGGCAGAGACGGGGCCCCAGCGAGGACCCAGCAGCGGGCGTGTTCGCCTCCCCGACCCCTGGTGCCTCCCCGCGACCCTCCACTCCCGCAGGCTGCGCCCCCTCCACCCTCCAGACGCAGGCAACGCCCGCCCCCCGCGCCCGCTGATTGGCAGGCGGTGCAGCGACTCCTAGAGCCCGGCCTCGGTTTGGCAGGCCCAGCAGAGGGAACCGACCTACCCTAGCCAATAGGAGGCAAGAGGCGGGACCTGCGGCCGGGAGGCGGTGCTGGTCAGGTGCTCTGCGCCGAGGCTGCGTGCAGGTGAGCCGCTGCAAGTTCAAGGGGCGCTCCCCGCTTCTGCCACCTCCCGGCTTTTGCCCCCGGGTCTGCGTGAGGGAGCCCCTTCCTGACCCTCCGTCCTCTCGTCCCAAGCTCATGCGGACCGTCCGGATCGCTGCGAGGGTAAGAGTCCAGGGGAATGGGCTGCTTTGGTCCTGTGGTCCCCTCAGACCACCCCCCCCTTTCCTCCGCACACGCACACAGCCCACGTGGGGGGCACCTGCCGGCCTCGGTGGGCGGGAGGTCTGCGAATTGCGAACGTGTTGAATGTCCCGACCCTTCCTAGTGACTAGGTTGGAATCCCAGGGGGGAAAGATGGGGCACTACGTCGTTCTCTCGACGTCTAGTCCCTCTAAACACACCGACTCCTTCACTTTGCATCTTCTCCGCGCTTCTTGGCGCCCCTTGCCTCTATTTCCAAGGCTGCCTGTGGGGAAGGATTGGAGGGGAGGAGAAACTGGAAAGCAGCCCGGTGAAATCTGGACCCAGAACTAGGGATGCCACTGCACTGTGCAGCAGTTTGTGCGTGGAAAAGAACGAAATCTGAGATTTCTTTCATCCCCACCCCCACCTCTGTTTATTGCTTTATGTCATCGATGTGATAATGTTCATTCTTCTTACAAACATTCCTGAGCTGTAGACAACACTTAGCCTTTGTTTATTTTCTTTTGTTCAGGAAAGCAGTTCTTTCCTGCTTACCACAGTTGCTGAATTAATTTACTTAGAGGAAAATCAAGTGTTTCATGTAGTTGATCTTTTTTAGCCTTAAATTATATTTGCTTCATAACAGCTTTCCTTGTGTTAGGAAGGTGAAGGAGGAGGGGAGAAGGGAGGGGAAACAGCATCCTCAGCCAGATGTTAGTAAATACAGTTGGAGTTCCTTATTGGAAATGATTTTTAAATGTTCCTTCCAGAATTGGAAACATTATTGCCATTTGAGAAATCGTTTTTAAATTTAATTTTTGAACTATTGTCTGGAGACCAATACCTAATGCAATTTCAGTTTACGGAATCTTCTAGGTATGGTGAAATCATAGTTAAAAATTACTGTATCTGAAAGCAAAGCAGGCGCGTCAAGCAGTTTGTATTTACCTATACCTGTAATACAGGAAGCCAGGCAAGACAGGATCTGTTTTTGAGGTTTAAAATATCTTCAGCATATTCAAATTAGCAAGGTGTCAAAAACCTGAATTGAGATTTCTTGGCACAAACGTGTGGGTAGATCCAAGTTTTGGTGGGCTTACAAATACCTTCATGCAAGAATGGGTAAGAAAAGGAGAGAACCACAAGTCCTTGCTTGATTTGCGAGCCCAGCGAGAGCTCACAAAATTTACATATGGGTTGTTTATCCATATCGCCTTTTGTTAGCTTTTTGAATAGAATAAAAGCTTTTTAGACTTAAATGCAGATTTTAAAACAACCAACAACCTTGATCCAAAGGGAGTCTTAAATCCTGGCAAAGCGCCTTTTCCACACACACATCACTAAGATTAAATATTGACGAATTTTAGCTTTCAGAAAGTCAACACCAAATTTCAGAATTATGTTTCTGTTCATACAGAAACTGTTTTAGTTTAAAGAAGGCTCTGCTTTAATTATGAGATAAATGAACGCAGATTACATTTCACAAGTATATTTGAGTATCACAAATTTTATGTCACTTCAGAAAATCAAGTTCAGGGGCGCCTGGGTGGCTCAGTCCTTAAGTGTCTGCCTTTGGCTCGGGGCGTGATTCTGGCGTTCTGGGATTGAGCCCCACGTCAGGCTCCTCTGCTGGGAGCCTGCTTCTTCCTCCAGGCTCCTCTGCTGGGAGCCTGCTTCTTCCTCTCCCACTCCCCCTGCTTGTGTTCCCTCTCTCGCTGGCTGTCTCTATCTCTGTCAAATAAACAAAATCTTAAAAAAAAAAAAAAATCAAGTTCATCTATTTTCTCTTTTCTTGAGTGACATCCCTAAATTGTGATGAACAAAACATGAGGCCTTGGCTTTGAAAAACAGAAGTATATATGTTTTTTTCTAAAGCATTGTTACTGGATTTGCTAATGGTACTTCCTTGTTTCTAGCTTCCTGTAGTTGGTCTAATCATAATAAATACATTCATAGATACTAATTTGACTATATCAAGTTTACTGATCAGAAGTCAAAGTCTGAGTCCCCTGCAGAAGTTTCTGAAAGTGTTTGTTTTTCCCAAAAGTAAATTATATCATATTTTAAAATGATACTTGGGGAGTTTACTTAAATAATTACTTCGGGAAATGTTTTGATAAATTCTTGGAAAGTAACAGTTTCTAAAATGCAGCAGAACTTCTTAGCTTTATTACGCAGGTAGCCCCAGGTCTAGATGAAGCAACATGATTTTCCCAGGCTGTGATTCATGATATAACTGGGATTACTAAGTACTGTCACTGTCAGTTTTGGGTAAGGTATACCAAAAAAAATATTGCCATTAACTCGTGTGTGTTTTTTATACAGATTATTTTACACTGAACTGATCAAATACTTTGAAAATGACTTCAAAGCTCCTCTGGGTATCCTTCATACTCGCTGCATTAATACTCTCAATTACATTTTCTCTCCAGCCAGACCAGCAAAAGGTTCTACTAGTTTCATTTGATGGATTTCGTTGGGATTACTTATATAGAGTTCCAACACCCCATTTTCATTATGTTATGAAGTATGGTGTTCATGTGAAGCAAGTCACTAACGTTTTTATTACAAAGACCTACCCTAACCATTATACTTTGGTAACTGGCCTCTTCGCAGAGAATCATGGGATTGTTGCAAATGACATGTTCGATCCTATTCTGAATAAATCTTTCTCCTTGGATAACATGACTATTTATGATTCTGAGTTTTGGGAAGAAGCGACACCAATATGGATCACAAATCAGAGGGCTGGACATTCTAGTGGTGCGGCCATGTGGCCTGGAGCAGACGTAAGAATACATAATACCTTTCCTACTCACTACATGCCTTACAATGAGTCTGTTTCGTTTGAAGAGAGAGTGGCCAAAATTATTGAGTGGTTTACATCAAAAGACCCCATAAATCTCGGTCTTCTTTACTGGGAAGACCCTGATGATATGGGCCACCATTTGGGACCTGAGAGTCCGCTCATGGGGCCTGTCATTTCGGATGTTGACAACAAGTTGGGATATCTCATACAAATGCTGAAAAAGGCCAAGTTGTGGAACATTCTGAACCTCATCATCACAAGTGATCACGGAATGACCCAGTGTTCTGAGGAAAGGATAATAGAACTTGATCAGTATGTGGATAAAGACCACTATATCCTCATTGACCAGTCTCCAGTAGCGGCCATCTTGCCAAAAGAAGGTAAGTCTGACTGAGTGGTGACCTGGGGCTGGGGCTCGATGTGCCCAGTGTACGTGGGGAATTTTTGTTTCTGTGTCTTCAAAGTATGCTTGCCTGTGTCATGGTAATTTTCTAGGGTTTAATCCTTAGACTCCAAAAAAGGCAAAATCTCTTTTCTCAGCATGTAGTTTTTCACTTTTCCTGAGGATTTTGAAATTGATGTTCTCTCTATATTCATGGCAGATGGGTTTAACCATCTTGGAACCACCAAATATGATGAAAGCTACAGCCTCCTTTCTCAGAAAAATTGAGATGGAAAGAGACCTACAGAATTAGCATGCAACGACAGTGACTTTATGGAAGCCCTAAATTTAGCCTTCTGTGGATTCTTTTATAGGGCCTGCTTAATAGGGAAGCAGTGCAGTATAGGAAGGAGAAAGCATCCGTCAAGCTGAGGATTTATTTTTCCTGTCTGTAAATCGAGGAAGTCACAATACATTGATCTTCTTACGAACCTTTCCTCTCAGCCTCATACCAACCTTGTCACCTAAATGCTACTTCTGTTTTAGAGACAGGTGTTAGCCTCACTCAGGGTTAGCCTCCCCAGGTCACAAAGGAAGTACGGAGCAAGACTCGGACTTAGGACTTCTATCTTATCACCCACTAGAGTTAATCTAGGTATCAAAGGAGAGAACAAATTTTGAAAAGCTGGATACCTCACACACGAAGCTGGATACCTCACACACGAGCCTTACAGCCCTCACAAGGGAATCAAGAGGATCCTACGAAACAGCGAATGTTAAAATATACGTGTGCACCTGCACACAAACGCTTTAACAAATTCGGTATCAACTAACAAGTCTTTTGTGGTTTGAGAAAATCCCATTAACGCTTCAATTTTCCCTATAAAATTGGAATGTGTCCTGTGTTGGGGTGTTGGGAGGCAGGGAGGAAGCCCCAACAAATGGATTTGAAACACAAGAAAAGGATTAAAGACACTGCCCTTGAAGTTACAGGGCGTACTTTTGCCATACCTCCAGGGTATTCAAGAACTTTCTGTTGCACTAGCTGCCTTCCACCACCGGTCTGCCCTTTCTCAAGGGCTGCCTCGCCCTGTAGTCACGAGATCTCTGTGCTTGAAACTATCAGAACTTCGTTCTTTTTGTTTGGGTGGCCATTTTACTTAGTGCCCCCAGTCGGGAGGGGCTGTGTGTGTAGTTAAGTCTTTCCATTAGGGTAGAGATTTCTAGTTCTATGTAATGTGCTCTTAAATTCTGTAAAGTGAATTTACATGCAGCTGAAGATTAGTCATTTCTGTGTCCCCATCAAGATTGTTTTCCTCAAGGAGATGAGTCTTCAGGTAATTTCAAGTCTCCCTGTATTCTGTCCACTGGTGGTTTACCTCAGTCGGGGGTCAGCAAGGAAGAAGTAGTCATTGGCCTCTGTTGCCTGGGTGCTTTCCTTGATTGTGAACAGTGAGTGCCTGGTACTGAGTGCCTCTCCGTATCCTTCCTCTTTGAGGTAAATTTGATGAAGTCTACGAAGCCCTAGCTCATGCCCATCCTAATCTTACTGTTTACGAAAGAGAAGAGATTCCAGAAAGATGGCATTACAAGTACAACCATCGCATCCAACCCATCATAGCCGTGGCTGACGAAGGGTGGCATATTGTACAGAACAAGTCGGATAACTTTCTGTGTGAGTATGCACCGGCCTTCCCGTTCTGTATCGTTGCTCGTTGGAGTGGAGGCTGTGGGTAACACGGCAGTGTATTTACCAGTCAAATAACCAGCTGGCGTCCTACATTAGTAGCAAATCCGAGATCCTTGGGACTTTAAAAAGAGGTAAGCCCCTAAACATTCCTTGCTCTGGAAGTCATCAGACCAAAGATAGGCAGAGTGACCCAGACTGCTAATGACAGCCATCATGTTCCTGGAGAAAAACCTAATTGGAAATTTACAAATTGAATGATTTTCTGCATAAGTTTTGTGTTCCGATTTCATAATAATGTAATCTCCCTTTTTATTTGCAGTTGTTAGCTTTCTAGTTTCCTTTGCCCTCTTGGCTCTACCAAATATAGGCCACCTTTGTTTTATACCTTGGAAACATTTCGGAAAAGAAGTGCATATGGCATGAAGGATCATATATCAAAATGTGTTTTTCTAATAGCTAGTGATACAATTGTGGAGATATTGCCACCGAATTAATCTTAAATGTAATGGAAATCCCATTTGAAATTCAGACATGCAAAATAAGGGGTTTTCTGTTACCCTTACTGTGTAATTTCCTCTTATATAGCTTCTAGCAGATTATTCAAATGGAAAAGCCATCCACAGGGTTTTACTCCTCTTCAGTGGGCCCGTCACGTGCATCTTTGCCCTTCAACTCCCCGCCCTCTCCCTGCTCTGCTTCGTGTTGCCAGGGACTGCCTGCTACTGACTAAATTTCCCAGGCTCCTTTGCCAACTGGTTTCTGCGTAGGTGTGGTCAGAATAATAGGAGACACTTGGAGGACTTTGGGAGGCAGGAGTTGGGAAGAAGCCAGGATATTGGTCCCGCACATTCTCTATCTTAGGCTGTGTGTCTAATGGTGACCTCATTCGCTCTGTGATCCCAGCTCCCTCCGGACAACTTCTCTCTCTACAGCCTCAGTGCCTACTGGGTAGCCCTGGCTTTTGAGCTCTGCTAACCACGTCTTCCCTTCTGTCCCTCTAGGGGCCATAGGAGGTTCCCACTGTTGCTACTGACTGGGTAACTTTGCCACCCCACAGGTGCTTCTCAGCTCTTAGCACTTTCATAGCAAGTCCCCCTATGAACGTCCCTCTGGTGGATGACCTTGCATGGGCTCTGCTTTCCTGGTGGACATAGATATTAACAGGACTACTGATCAGTTCCCGGGGAGTTGTTTCTCCTCTGTTACTTGGGTAGTGAAGGAACCACATTGTATCACAAGTACCCAGAAGGCTTTTTTCAGCCTTGATCCTTGATACAGTATCTAAGAGATGTACAGAAATGTCTCTGCAGGTAGGATTGGGTTCCTATCCTATTTATTGACGAAAGAGAAGCAGTTGCCTGACCATGGCATTTGTAGTACATATGGAGTCACAGCGGCAGATTTTGTAAAAAGGTGCGTTGTTTCTGGTTCTTAAAACAGGTTTTACACGCAGTAATGATCTGTAAGGCGATATTTACTCACACCAGGGGAGCTGTTTTAAGAAAGCTTTTAAAAATAATTTCTTTGGGGGCACCTGGGTGGCTCAGTCAGTTAAGCATCTGCCTTCGGCCCAGGTCATGATCCTGGGGTCCTGGGACCAAGTCCTGCTTGTCCCTCTGCCTCTGCCCCTCCCCGCACTGGTGTGTATGCACGTGTGCTCGCTCGCTCTCAGATAAATCTTAAAAATAATTTCTTTCAAAAAAATGTCTTTGGCCATGAGAACAATTGCTGCTTTTAGATGTTCAGATTCTCGTGTATCGTATAGATAGCTCTTAGGGTAGAGGGGTTGCTCCAGAAAGGACTGCTGTCTCTGAGGACAGTTACACGTACAGTTAACGTACATCGAAGGTGCTCTCCTGAAATTTTGTTGTGGTGAACTGCACTTTACCCAGGAGATCACTCACACCTGTTGTTGACAGCAAACCTTAACAAGGCTCCTGTTTATGTTATGTTACGTTCAACATGATTATTCAACAAATAGATATATGAAATAATGATTTCTTCAACAAATAATTATGGGCCCAGTACATTCTTTCTCAGCCTGAGTTCCACAAGAATGAAGTCCTAATGTCCAAAAGCAGTGGTTCTCAAAATATGTTCCCTGTAGGGCGCCTGGGCGGCTCAGTTGAGCGCCCAACTCAGCTCAGGTCTTAATCGCAGGATCGTGAGTTCGAGCCCCACATTGGGCTCCACACTCCACACATTTTTAAGCCTTCTTAAAAAATTACAATAATAAAGTAAAATGCAGTTTTTATTCCAAAGGAGTTTTCATGCTTGTTTTGTATCTCCTGATACATCAGAAGACTTCTAAAGCGTTCCCTGTATTTGTTTTTTTTGTTTTTTTTTAAGATTTTATTTATTTATTTGACAGAGACAGACAGCCAGCGAGAGAGAACACAAGCAGGGGGAGTGGGAGAGGAAGAAGCAGGCTTCCAGCGGAGGAGCC
Source organism: Ursus maritimus (assembly GCF_017311325.1). NCBI lineage: Eukaryota > Metazoa > Chordata > Mammalia > Carnivora > Ursidae > Ursus > Ursus maritimus. Next base: position 5,325,334 of record NW_024425452.1, on the reverse strand, counting down.
TGATGTGGGGCTCGATCCCGGAACGCTGGGATCACGCCCTGAGCCAAAGGCAGATGCCTAACGACTGAGCCACCCAGGCGCCCCTGTTCCCTGTATTTGTAGCCACACAAGCACACAGTGCTAAATTCCATTTTGATCTGAACCACCAGTATCAAGATTTCACCCAAAAGTCCTGACCTGTATTTGTCGGTAGTGGTTTGTAGCTGCCCTTAGGGGTGTGATTTTTGTGGTGTCTTTTGTTTTATTAATTATGTTTCCCCTTTTGTTGGTAATGATGAGTTAATGTCTTTATGACTAAGAGCACCTCTATCCCTTTATCTTTACGACATAATTGGAACAAAATAGGTACCTAACAAGTACTTACTGCATATTAGTTTACCGGCCACCAAAAAAAAAAAAAAAAAAAAAATCACTTTCATTTTCCCCTGACTTTGGCTCAGCTTTGCTCCTTACCCTCCTCCTCTGCTGTTTCAGGTCGTTTCCGCCTGCAAGAAAGATTTGTCATCAGTTTGACTTTCCATTTTCTAAAGCGAACGGTGCCGTTGACAACAGCAGAGATTGTTCCTAAAAGATTATTTTCTTCTAAAAGATCAGTTAGTTAACCTTTACATTTAAGTTCAGAATTGGACGATTCAACAGTTATTTTCATTTTAATGCCCTCCAGCGGGCTAACTTATTCCTTCCTGTGATCTTTCCAGTAGGCAACCACGGTTACGATAATGCGTTAGCAGACATGCATCCGATATTTTTAGCCCACGGTCCTGCCTTCAGAAGGAATTTCACGAAAGAAGTCATGAACTCCACAGATCTGTACCCACTGCTCTGCCACCTCCTCAACGTTACGGGCCTGCCACACAACGGATCGTTCAGGAACGTCCAGGATCTGCTCCGCCCGGCAACCCCAGGAGCTCTTCCTCCCACGCCGAGCCCTACGCTCCTGCACGGGAGCGTCCCGCCCGGAGAAGACGCGCGCGAGGAGTCCTATGCTTATTTCCTGGGGGTGGCTCTCGGCAGCATCTTGGTGATTGTCTTTTCTGTAATTTTCATCAAACATTTAATTCGCAGTCAGATACCTGCCTTACCAGCGATGCAGGCTGAAATCGCTCAGCCGTTATTACAAGCCTAATGCGACTTCGGAGCGGAGATGGGGTACTTATTTCAGTGTTGAAAGGTTTCAAGTTCTAGGAAACCCGTTTCAGACATGTGCACAGCTCATTAGGCAGTTACATACATAGACAGGCACACGTGCACACACACACAACACACGCATACCTACAAAGGACTGAAGTGGGGAAGTCTGATTCTGTTACTCTCCGGCTTAGGGGTAGATAAAATCCTGCTTTCTGTGGACCTGGCACATACAATGTCTATGTTTGGCAGCTTTGCGCTATGTAGAGCAACTTACCTATTGCACTTGAAATGACTCTCCTGATGGGTGCTTTTATACGAAATGCACTTTACTGATGATTATGTCTTATAATTTGGTTGAAAAAGATAATTTTTTTTTCTGCCCACATCATAGAATACTTGCTGTTCGAACTGAATGAAATTTCTAGTAATTCCTGAAAAATGTCAAAATCTTGACTCCTTAAACCAGGAGTGCAAAAAGAAAGTCAAAACTATTGGAAATGAAATAGAATTTTGGAGAGATGCATTCCCAACAGCAGGATGCGTCTGTGGGCATTCCTTCTCACACTTCTTTCTGAAAGACATGGGTTTTCATTTTACTTTTCTTAAAAAAAAAGGTTCAAGTACTCAGATTCATTCTAAACATACCGTATGTGTCATGAAATTCATGATTGCTGTTTTCTGAGGAGTCCTTTTGCTCTGATTCTGTAATGATGAAGACAGCATGATATCTGCGTCCTTCCTATATAGTCCGGCACTGGCCTGCTGTGACCAGAAGCCATTGGAGACCATCCCAGCAATAAGCTTTTCTTCTTGTTCTCTAGTTATTTGCTTCTTTGAAAACTGAATCGCTACTAATCACATTAAAAATCACATAAGAGACGACAATGTTTTCTTTTTGGTAACAAGTAGTAAGAGAGAGCACGAGCCTCTGCAGATCCAGAGTTGTAAGAGAGCCCAAGCCGTGTTAGGTGAAACGTAGGCCGCTCGATCCGTGAGAAGGGCTCTGCAGAGCTAGGGAAGGAAAACGAGGTGGGACTGCGTCTGAGATGTTCTCACTGTCCCCAGAGCAGTGCTGACAGGTGCCTCGTGGCAGAAACCTGTGAAATAGCTCGTAGCAGGGACAGGTATTGAAAGGGGGAGCCGAGATCATAGCCTCGGTTCATGAAGTAGGGGGACACGCACCCACCAGGTGCTCGGGGTCAAAGATGAAGTCAGGTTCACAGACATCTGCCTGGTCACTCAGCTCCTCTCATGTCAACCACCGAAGCTGTGCTTCAACTCTGTGAAATAGGTTGGGGGGACTGATGGTCTACCTGTCGTTTCTTAGAGGAAAGAGAAAACCCTGGAAAGAACAGTCTTCCTTGAAAAACCAGTTTATAGACAGATGGCCCATAGATGATACTGTGATTTTGTGTATATTAATGCACAAACTGGCTAATGAATGGGCTAAATGGCACCGGTATCTAGAAAGAAAGGATAAAGCCGCTGTAAAGAACAAACGTAGTTTTACCTTCAAAAATATAGCTGAGCCCTAAAAGTGAACGGGTTATTTTCTAAATGATGATACTAGTAAAGGTTAGAACTTAAATCTCATTACAAAGCCTTTTAATCAAATAGAATGGAATTCCTGGACGTGGACTGACATGAAAAAGCTGAGAAGTTAGATGGTAGATGGCAAACTTGAGAAGTCTGAGCTCTGAATGAGACATTTTAGACTCCCGTTGGCTGGCTGTGTAGCTGTGAACTTAACCCGCATTATTGAGATGCTAGTATAATGACCGAAAGATGAAATTGGTTGATTTAAACGCATTACTGTTCGAATGCTGTCTGTACATTTAAGAATTGTTGCATTAAATTCATTTTAGAATTGCCTTAGTGGTAAGAGGAAAGCAAATGCTGTAGCATCGGTGAAATCATTAAAATTCTGATCTGAATATTGGATTACTGCATGGTTTCTTTTATTTACATGTACTTTGTTTCCTGTAACATATCAGCAGGAGAGTTGACCTGAAGGAAAGTCGTCTTAAACTTTGCTGGGCCATCTCGTCGCTCACGATACCTTGAGAGCTTTTTGGCGTTTTATCTGCATGTGTGCACGGAACACAAATTAGCACAGAAATGAATTTTAGGCTAGCTAATCTTACTAATTGTGAGAATTTTTTTTAAGGTCAGAAGAATGGAGTCCCTCCCTCCCACCTGCCATTTTTGCTGAACGTCACCCATCAGCTGTTTTGTACAATCTGTTAATTGATTTGTCTTCACTGTACGTTTTGTGGAATTTCTTCTCCCTTTGCCACCCGACATTTAAATTTATACCTGCTTTCAAAATGCTCTCTGACGTCTTCAGGTAAAACTAGAATCCTGTTAACGTCAGTTTCCTTACAAGAGCCTATTATCCCTAGAAAATCTAATGGAGATACTAGCTCTTCGAGTTGGTAAGTTTCTGCAGCTGTTCATTAACTGAGGGGGACGGACTCGAGAATCCCCAGAGCCGGGAAGGATTTTAGGGACCGTTCAACCCCCTGAATTAACAAGGTCCCTTGACAGCTGTGGAACGACATGGGTGCCCATAGGAGTGCCAGCTGAAAGCAGGAGCCAGGGTCCCATCTGATGCTCACTGGGGACAGGGCTTCAACAGAATGAATGTTGAGGGGACACAACTCAGTCCTTGACAGGCAGGGGATGCAAAATAAAAACAAACTCCTGGAAAAGTGAGAAGCTGTACAAGAAAATGTATTCCTACTTGATAGCATTCCGCTGCCTGCCTTTAGGGTTGCTATGAAGAAGTCTTAAGCCAATTTATGTTCTCTCCCTCCCTTCCGCTCCTTCCTGCCCTCCTCCCCACCCCGCTCCGCTTTCATAACATTTGTTTTGAAGCCCTCAGTTCCCTGAAATTTTACAGTTGTTAAGATACTCCCCTTGTCACTCGAAGGCTTTTTTATTTGAAAGGCTCCTATCTCTTTCTCATTAAAGCCAATTTCCGTAGTGCGTCTTAGTTCATAATTTCCTCTCGTCCCATGTCTGTTTCCCCGTTTGGGCACTCGTGTGAGCTGGGCGTTGAGCCTCTGACTTGGTCGCTCGTTTATAATCTTTCCCCACCTTGCTGTTACACCCCTTGAGACACTTCATCTTCCAAGCCGTAGCCCTTTTGTTTTTTTTTACACATTCAAAGTATTTTTTAGTTTTCCCAAGTTCTTGCTTGTTCTGCTTCTTCGTAATAATATATTATTTTAACTTCCTTGAGGTAAAATATACTCAAAAGTGGACAAAGTAAATGAGGCCAATTATTAGAAAGTGAATAAATCCACGTAACTGTCACTTTAGAGGAGAGAGAGAAAATACGACATGACCAGTACTCCAGAAAGATCCTCAGTTCTCTTCCCAATCACTCCCTCCTCCCTCCGGCTAAAGGGGACCCTGTCCCGACTTGGAACGCAATAGAATAGCTTCCCCTATTTTAAATGTTACTAAATGATCAATATGACATACTTTTTTTTTAAGGATTTCATTTATTTGTGAGAGAGCGCACAAGAGTGCTGGGAAGGGGCAGAGGGAAAGGCAGAAGCAGACCCCCCCCTCTCCCGGAGAGGGGGCTCGATCCCAGGACCCTGAGATCATGACCTGAGCCCAAGGCAGACGATTAACCAACTGAGCCACCCAGGTGCCCCATGTTGGTCTTTCTCAATCCCACTCGATGCTATAATTTCCTGTGCAAAATTCTGCAGATATTTTGTTAGACTTATCCCGAGATATTTCACGCTTGTTGATCCCAGTATATATGATACAAGTTTTTTAAATTTTCATTTTCTGATGATATATAGAAATACACTTGATTTTTCTATATTGACCGTATATCTAGCAATTTCGGCAAGCTTCTAGTTTGTCTGAGTCCTTGGATTTTGTGTGTATGTAATCATGTCATGTGTGGATAGGACGGTTGTATTATTTTTTAAATCTTATATGATTCCTTTTTCGTGTGTTACCAAGTTGCTCGCACCTCCAGGGCAATGTTAAAGTGATAACAGTGGACAGCCTTGCCTCCTTCCCGATTTTAGAGAAAAACATGGCGCATTTCACCACTCAAGAGTATTAGCTGTAGCTTTACTCTATTATGATATCATGATCAGTATGATATTAGCGGTAGGCTTGTGGCACAGGTATCAGCTTGAGGTTCTCTTCCAGATTTGGTGAGTTGGTGGTAGCTGTTTTTTAATAATAAATAGGTGTTGCATTTTGGCAAATGCTTTTTTTTTTTTTTAAGATTTTATTTATTTATTTGACACAGAGAGAGAGAGGCAGCGAGAGAGGGAACACAAGCAAGGGCAGAGGGAGAGGGAGAAGCAGGCTTCCCGCTGAGCAGGGAGCCCGATGCGGGGCTGGATCCCAGAACGCTGGGATCATGACCTGAGCCGAAGGCAGACGCTTAACGACTGAGCCACCCGGGTGCCCTTGGCAAATGCTTTCTCCACATTTATTGACATGATCTTGTTTTCCTTATTGATATAGAGGATAACACTGATTTTCGAATATCAAACTAACGCTGCACTTCCGGGATAAATCCCACTTATGCGAATTATCCTTCTAAAATACTGCTAAACTCAATTACGTGTTTTGTTAAAGAATTTCTTTTCATAGAGATATCGTTCTGTGGTTTTCTTTAAACATCTTTGTCAGAGTTTGGTACCGCTGTCATACTGGCCTCATACACCAGGTTGGACATTATGTTCTTTTCTTCTCTATTTTCTGTAAGAGTTTGGCTGAAATCATTTCCTCCTTGAATGTGTGACATAACTAATCAGTGAAACCACCTGGACTTGCGAGTTTTCCCTGTGGGGACATTTCTGATGACAAATTAGTTTTTGTGATAGACATAAATAAGGCTATTAAGATTTTCTATTTGATTTTGTATCCATTTTGGTTAAGTTGTATTTTTCAAGGAATTTCATTTTACCTAAATTGTCAAACTTATTGGCATAATATTCTCTTGATGTCCTCTTGGTAAGTGTAGAATCTGTAATTGATGGCCCCTCTTTTATTACTGATCTTGCTAAATTTGTGTTATCTCCCTTTTTCTTTTCTTGATCTTGTTAGGGGTTTATCAATTTTATTAACACTTAACAATACCAAAATTTGGCTTTATTAATTTTTGTCTTTTTTATTTCATTGATTCTGATTTTATTTTTATTATTTCCTTTCTTTCACTCACTTTGGGTTATTTCCTTCATTTTACTAGCTTTCTAAAGTGGGAGCTTAAATCATTGATATTGAATCTTTCTTTCTCTCCAAGACAAGCATTCGAGGTTATAAATTTCCATCTAAACACTGCGTTAGCTGCATTCTACAGAATTTGGTCTGCCATTTAGAAGTGTATTGTTTAGGGGCGCCTGGGTGACACAGCAGTTAAGCGTCTGCCTTCGGCTCAGGGCGTGATCCCGGCGTTATGGGATCGAGCCCCACATCAGGCTCCTCTGCTGTGAGCCTGCTTCTTCCCCTCCCACTCCCCCTGCTTGTGTTCCCTCTCTCGCTGGCTGTCTCTCTCTCTGTCAAATAAATAAATAAAATCTTAAAAAAAAAAAAAGAGAAGTGTATTGTTTAATAGAGAAATATCTGAGGCTTCTCTGGATCTTATTGTTATTGAATCTATTTTAATTCCATTGTGATCAGAAAACATACTTTGTAAGACTGCTATCCTTGGAGATTATTTATGAAACTTGTTTTATTGTCTTGCATACGATCTATCTTGGTGATAATTGTGTGTGTGCTCTTGCAAAGAATATGTCTTCTGAGGTGGGGTCTGTAATCTCCACACATCCTGTAAGTGAACGTGGTTGATATCACACTCGGGTCTTCCACGTCCTTAACTGATTTTTTTCTTGGTCTAGTTGTTGTATCAATTACTTACGAGAGGAGCGCTGAACTTGCCAATTATGTTGATGGAGTCTTTCTTGAGTTCCGTTACTTTTTGATTCATGAACTTTAAGCTCTGCTTTTAGGTATGAACACTTAGAGTTGTTGCCTTCTTGATACATTGGTCCTTTTATCATTGTGCAATGTCCTTCTCTCTCTCTGGAAATTCTTGTCTTGAAGACAGCTTTACTCCAGCCTTCTCAAGGTTAGTTTGCAAGGTATATCATTTTCCATTCTTTTACTTTCAACCTGCCTTTGTGTTTAAAGAATAAACTACCATCAGCTGGCTCTTGTTTTTTCATCCAATATGACAATCTCTGCCATTTAATCTGAACGTTATTTACATTTAGTTATTGATATGGTTCATTTTCCATTTTGCTCCCCCCCCCCTTATGCTATATTGGTCTACAGTTTCATTTTTGGGGTCTTTTATCAGGTTTGATATCCATGGTGTTGTCACCTCAAAAACCCACGTATTTTTTTCTAAAACATGTTTTATGAGGCAAAATGGAACATTGATAATCAAACCTAATGAAGAGGCACTAAAAAAGATTATTGGCTTTTGGCGTGTGGACCCTTGTACAATAGTTTATAATTTGCCCAATCTCTAATTCAGGAATTAGCCTTAGTTTCCTTTCTCTACTGAAATAAATTTTGTTCATTTTTTCCCTAGGAAATTATCCATTTCATCTGTATTTTCAAACTTATTTGTGCCAAACAGTAGAAAATAGGCTATTCAGATTTTTAAATGTTTTCTTTTTTTACATTCCTGTTTTCTCTCCTTCCACACCTCCACCCCTTTTTTGATTACGTTGGCTTCCGGAATTTACGGATGCCATCAGGGGCTCCCTTTTGTACGCTTTCCCCTTCTGAATCGTGGCCTCTTGATCCCTCACTTTTGTGGTAATTTCTCAATGCCTTAGCATGGGTCTTTTATACTTTGTCCAGATTTTCTAGTCCTCAGCAAGAGGGTTGGTTTGAGTTCATGTGCCACCACTTTACTGAAAACAGAACATTTACTATTAAAAAAAAAAAAGGCTTCACAAAAATTTTATGTAAGTATCTCCTCAGTGGAAAATTTGAACGATGTGTAAGTCAGTAGTACTGGGTCTGGGTCTGCGCAATAGGAACCATTTTCTAGATGTCTGTATAGTGGGGTTGTCTGGATTTGCTTTGGGGGTAAGTTCTTCTTTTTCTTCTTTTTTTTTTTTTAAGATTTTATTTATTTATTTGACAGAGATAGAGACAGCCAGCGAGAGAGGGAACACAAGCAGGGGGAGTGGGAGAGGAAGAAGCAGGCTCACAGCGGAGGAGCCTGATGTGGGGCTCGATCCCATAACGCCGGGATCACGCCCTGAGCCGAAGGCAGACGCTTAACCGCTGTGTCACCCAGGTGCGCCTGCTTTGGGGTTAAGTTCTATTGATCCTTTCCACACCCCCGCCCCTTGAAAGTGAAGTAGGCAAGGTCCTGAGAAAAGCATGCGGATCGGGTCCCTGGCGATTCAGATCTTCACCACAGGAGGGCAGTGTGAACTGGAGACATCTATAAACCATCATTCTAGCACATCAATGGGGGAGCTCACTAGGTAGTTTATGGACAGGTTTCTGCAGTCAAGGAGGTAGAAGATACGTGGAAAAAGAGAAGGCCTGCCTGGCAGTTTCATTCGATTTTTGGGTAAGACTCTGCCTTTGCCAGGTCACGTGGCCATGAGACATGAGTCACAGAACCAAGCAGTTTCAACACCAGCCACTACCTGCACACGCACATCCATGAGGACGTGGAACTAGATACACACGTATTATGACCAGCATGTTTGTGGGGGATTTTTTGCCTTAATATCTATTTTTCTTGAAAAATATGAACTAAACCATTCAAGTAAAGGAGAAAATGTTTACAGAACAATGAAAAATGAAAATCCGAAGGGTTTATGCCAAAAAGGAAACCACTCCTCTGCAGCCTAACTCAACAGGACCCAACAGGCTCATTTGGATTCTCACAGGTTCTCTGAGGCAGAGAGAGGAGAGAGAGAGAGAGAGAGAGCGAGAGAGAGCGCGCGCGCACGCGCGTACTGGGGGAAGGGGGTCGGATTGTAAGGATACCCAAGTACGGGTACCAAGGAAGTGGGAGGTTGGGGCTAGAGGTGAAGCTAGCATCCAAACTTCAGAAGCAGTCGGCCTGGAAAAGGGCTCTGTATCCAAAGATCTCAGCAGCAAGAGTCAAACCATGAGCAGACGTAAGTAATTTGTTGGTATCAAGTTTTACCACTTCGGAGATGTTACAGAGCTCTCTTCAGAGTAAAGGAAGTACCTTTTGTTTTCTCCCACAGTTCCTAGCAGTGTTCACGGAGTATGAATACAGGAAATGCGTTGATCACACTGCTCTATTTTGTCGAATCTCTACTCGATTAGCACGGCTACTTACGAAACAGTTTAAATGCTATAATCCTCCCCCACCTCTAGAGTTTTGTAACCTGCTTTTTCAAACTTCTTCCCTTCTACTGTACACCAATGATAGTTCTGGAAGCTCTGCAAAATTTATCTTGGTCTTCTTTGTAATGATGTCCTCATGTTAAACTCTGTATTTATACACTGTCTTAAAAAATTGGTTGTTTTATACTTGATACTGGTTTTTAAAAAATCTGTAATGAACGCCTACATGGATTTTTGCAGTATTATTGGGTCATGTCAACATCTATCACAATAAGTATTTTTCAGGGTGACAAAAAAAAAATAACATTACATTCTATATTTAATAATTACAGTAAAAGTGTTTTGGCAGATTTTATTCACATAAAATGTTTTAATCATAAGCAAAATCATTAACTCTGAATTCAGACAATATAGTCAAAATATATTTTAGTTCAACTTAAGGCACTACATACAGATTTCTTTAAAGCATACTCATGTGATTTTATTTACACACTATTTTAAGAAGTGACAATAAAATACATACTTTCCATCTTTGTCCTTCATTTATAACTTTATGTATTCACAATGAAATAAACCCCTCCAAATAAAAGGAATTAAATGCCATCATCCTTAAAGCTTACCAGATACGGACAAGAAAGGGAGACACCCAAGAACAAGGCAAAGGCATTTTTAATCTTTTAATGTTCCGAGAATTTATCTTTATATTCTTATACCAAGCTTAGTGACACAATAACACAAAACCTATACAGTACACAGCATTGAAATAATTTATATTAGAATTCTATTGCTATTTACCAGAAGAACTTGCACATTAATAACAGAACTGTCCTTTATAACTAAATGCACTTACTCTGAATTCACTCACTGAATTAACAAAAAACACTCAATAAGTTTTCCTATTACCTTTGACTATTGTTGTCATAAACTCAAATGTTTCCTGGAGCCAAATACTTTCTATCACCCAGAAAACATGTCAGGATATTAGCCAATTATTCAACAAAATACACACCAAAACCTTAAAGTGAAAGGCTGGCTTCACTAAAAGATTTTCTCAGTGTACTAGAGGAGTCGTTGGCTTTAACAGTGATAATTTTTTAAAGATACAAATGAATTAACATAAAATTCAAAATAATAACATATAAACATCTCTTTGATTAAATAAATACTGTTTTGTCCCATCAGCATATATACAAAAAAAATTTACAATTTTAATTAAAGTTAATATTTTGAGAATGGAATGAAAGACAAGACAAATAGGTAAATGTCTTGTTCAAAAGGTTAAGACATTGATGGGACATCCCTTCCTTTTCCATCCCATATGAAATCCACTCACATGCTAGATGCTACGGATTTCTGAAACTCACAACCACCAAGCAAACCAATGCAATCACCAGAACAGCAAAACAGCACTGCAAGCACCAAGCTCTACTGAACCAGTATAAAATACCCTGCTACTATTTTAGGTACTTCAAAAAGTGTCCACTGTGTTATATGTGACTGTCCTTTTTTTTTTTTTTTTTAATGGAAATTGAAACAGAAAGACATTTTTCTATTGTTTTGTTCAGAAAAACTATTAACCTCTAGGGTAACTTTTATGTGAGGAAAAAAGTGAAATATAATTTGTCAAAAAGCAAAACTAACCCTATTGGTTTTATCTCATTTATTTAATATGTTGTTATTAATACAGTCAACTTATGACCGATAGCATGAACTATTTATGCAGGCTGTAGAAATGCTTCTCAAGAACCCCCCAAAAAATAGGTATTGAATCCCCGGATCGCAAAATTAGCAGTGACCAAACAGGATGAATTATATGTTTGATGACTGGCACCGTTTTCTTTGCCATCACAGATAATCAACATTTCACTGGGTTGCATATTTATTGTAGATAATTTTTTTTATCTGTAAAACAGTTACCTCGTTTATTTTATATTGTCAAAACCTCAAATATCACACTATTAATTGCTTGCCTCAGGTCTTGATGGATGGTTCCTGAACCCCATTTTTCCTTTAACAATCTAGTCTGTCACACCTCAGTTGCTGCATGTTACTTTTGATTACTAGAAAGTACCACCTGGCAAAGGTCGGATGGCACTTCTTCACAGCAAATCCTTAGCTCTGAACATGTATGTTTAAAAAAATCAGAGCACAGTAATTATTTCTGTGAACCAAACATTGGAGAAAAAGCAGAGGCAGCACTCAGGCTACGGAATGTTAACAGCACTTATATTCTGCCACTTAACATATGAAGAGTGGGAAAGATCAAAAGATACCAAATTCCATTTTAAATTTAACTACTCTATTGCCTAAAAAGTAAGGCATAATGTCCCAAAGGTAGATCTCAAAATCTCTCTTCCTCATTCTGACCCAATTGAAGCCAGATTCCTATTCGGGTCATAAATTTTTTTTATAGCACTTGGATACCTCTGGCTACAATAAACAACATGAGAAAGTAAAACACAGTAACAAAAACTAAGGAACTTTCTTCAGTTATGACTTTGAGTCATAAGAAAGTAAACAAATATGAAGTGCAAATATACCCTTTGGTGAGAGCCACGTTCCGTGGGAATGTGGAAGTCAGCCCACAGACCAGCCGCCTCTGACCTCCTCGGTCAGTCACAGGAAGTCTGCACACTCATATGCACAAACACACTCACACACTCACACACACGAATAATTTACACATCGGCATTAAGCACAGATACAGAAAAGCAATTCTTTCCATTTTCTTAATTTCTTATTAGCAACAATCTTCAAAAGATATCTTTCCTGGCTTCAACAGTTTAGGAATCTTAACAAAGACACAATGGTGAAGACTCAAGCTTTGTATCACACAGTCTTTGTTGTATTTTTTATAATAGCTTTTCTTAAAATAATTTCTTCATATGCTAGCTCTGTTCTGCCTGGTTAACCGATTTTATTAACCATCACCTACGTCACAGGTTTACTTGGGATATAAACTCTAATATTAAAGTTATTAAATATAAAAATATAGAAAACTTTTCCTTCCTGTTACACAAAATCCACTAATTGCATAAAGATTTCTGTTGTTTCAGATATAAATATAAACATTTATTAGAAAAGCATGCCTACTAAATTTTGATATATTTTTATTTAAAAATGTGTCAATCTTCATTGGGAAAAAAAAAGGCAGAGGCAATATTTTTCTTAAAAAAAGTTTCTAGTTAGAGAAATAGTTGGTGTTCACTAATGATTGATTAGCAATTTTTACTACGGTCAGGGCTTTTTGTATTAGCTGATGCACCAAGACAAAGCACAAGGAAAACAAAGTAATTCTAGCATGCTTGGTCTAAGCTCTTTGTCTTTCAAGGTTTATTTTTTCATCGTTTATACACATTTCTTGAGGGTATCCTTGGTATTGTGACTAATCAGATGCTTTGTCAACTCCAGCACATGTTACTCAATTAAAGGATCGTCATCGTCTTCTTGCAGCTGGAGTCGGGAAAACGGACGGGGTACAGACAGTCTATTCTGCATGATTATAATGAGGCATGTTAGCGTGGTTAAGACCAAGAGCGCACCGATAACAATTCCAATGGCTTCCGGGAGATTAATGCACCACTGGTCAACTAACAAACACTTAGTATGCCCAAAGGTTCCATTGTTGGAATGTGGTTGTAATCCCAGGATGTGGCACATCATTGGATAAATATCCACACTGTTGATTGTGCTGTGTTTGTAGCCTTTGTGAAACGCTGGGCCGTGGGCAGCTAGAAACGGATGCATACTAGACAAAGAGTTATCATAACCATGGTCACCTACTGAAAAAAGAACAAAATTATGTTAGTTCCTAAAAGAACACTGATCTTTCTATTACAAAATAACTTGATTCTAGTGTAAATATACTGATTCTTGCCAGTGTAATTCCCATCCATTAAAATTCTGCATCAGTTGGACCAGACGGAGGCCAGAAAGAAAACTTTGTTTTTTCCAACTCAGCCATGTCCCCTATTTCACACATACACCCCTTTCCCAAGTGGTCATGACCCGAGGCTTTGAAACTATTTCTCAACCTGATGCACCTATCTTTCAGGGCCAGCCCCACTCATTTCACCCGTCAATTTCCAGCACTGTGCGCACGCAAACAGCACTAGTGCCTGGAGGAGAGCGGCCGGGCTGAGGGACCTGAATACCTGGGGAGAGCAAAGCTGAGTAAAACCAGCGAAAGGGTCGAAGAAGCGCATCTGCAGCCTTACCTGCATCACCTGCTCCTGTGATAAGAAGTAAGATTACGTATTATAGTCCTGGTTTATTAACAGTGAACGGACGCCTCGACCTCTGGAGGGCCAAGTGAGAATGTTACAGAAGGGCTTCCTGTATTCAATGTGAAGTCTAACCAGTTCACGAACCTCTGAAACTCCAAATTGAACTCACAGAAAAACATGACAGTCCCGGACAGAGCCCCAATACCAGATTCTCGGTTTTTAGCTCTATTTTGGCAAATATTCCCTTTTAGTGTATGCCTGTTGCACTGATAAGCTCCTGTTTTCATATGCAGTACAAGTGCCGAGTGGTGAGTATATCAGTTTGTGTTATATTATTCTTTAATTTCATGTCCGGAAATTCATAATAGAAATAATGAATGTGATCAACATAATAACAATTAATACTTTATATAGACTTTACGATTTCAATAATGTAAAAATACATGTATATGTACTAGAAAAAAGTTTAGAAGGGGGAAACTCCATACCTCTGTATTGGTATTTTCTCTTTTCTAAACTTTTCTGTTTTCTCAGTTTTCAACAGTGAGTATAAAAGTATGAAACATACAAATTCCATTAACCTTTAGTCTTATCCTTGTCTGAAGCCTCTGATTTGCTATATTGATCAGGGATCTGCACACTATAGCCCCTGGCCAAATTCAGCCCTCCACCTGTTTTTGTAAACAAAGTTTCATTTCAACAGCCTGCATCACTTTGTTTACATAATGTCCACTGCTGCTTTTCCACTACACAGGCAGAATTCAGTGATACAGAAACCAGCTGGCCAATAAAGCCTAACATATTTACTATCTGGCCTTTTACAGAAAAAGTGTTCTGACTCCTGCTACAGACTACAAAACCAGTTTTGTTTTGTTTTTTTAAAGTACTCAAATTGAATTTAACATATGGAGAAATAAGCTTCGGTTCAGGGGAGACCTGTAACTCCCCCCTCTATATCTCCTTGGCTTTAGGAGAGGTTTTGATACACCTCTTCTGCTTCTTGCCCAGTGTTCCAAACAGCTATTAACACTCAGGTAAATGATTTCATCACAGGGGAAAGACTCTGGGTTACTTAGACAATGTTTTTTAATACATAACATTTAAAAAACATTTGAACTATCAAATCTTTCCCCCTGTACTTTGTTTCTTTACTTCTCATTTTCTACAAATCAAGAGAACTTGAAAGTTACTGAAAGTTGAAAGTTACTTGAAAGTTACTGACAGTAACTGCAGTGTGAGTAAGAAAGTAAAACTACACCTTTGCCCTTAAGGTCACCCACCCTCCTCATCTACAGGTAAAACTGTGGTTATAAATTGCTACTGAATGAAAACCTGAGAATTATCCAGTCAAAAAGTGAACTGATTACACAGTGTTAATATCTCTAAATCAAAGTACCCTGTTAACAGAACAATGGCACAATGTATGATTTATCCCCAGAATACAACAGAAATATCCTAAATACTTACATTTTGGTAATGATTTATTTAAAACAATTGTCCACCCTTCATCAGCAACCAAAATAATAGGCTGAATTCGATCATTATGTTGGTAATGAAATCTGGCAGGAATATCTTCTTTGAGATAAACATTCATGTGAGGGTTACAGACTTTCAGTTTGTTATAAACCTCTGTTGTATCTGGAAGAAAAAGGAAACAGTAAAGGAAAAAAGTAATGACCGGCTGATAAAGAAAAAAAAATACTTCTAACTAGAATAACTGGAAATAAATCCTGAACAATGTCATCTCTTAAATCACTTTTAATTCTTAAAAAACAAAGCGATAATTCTGTGACCTTATTGGACACACACACACACACACACACACACACACACACCCATCTTTCCAAGCATTCACATATCTCTTTTTTCACTTTGTGATTCTCTCTGGTGGACTTTTATACAAAAGGGGACATTTTCACATATAGCTTCCTAAGTAAATATAAACTAATTACATATTGCTGCTAATTATTAATTCTAAGATCAACAGATAAACAGTACATCTCACACAAAAATCCAAGATATTTTTTAAGGATAAAAATTTCCTGTTTCCATTAGTGTGAATTAAGAAATGTATCAAAAAGCAACGAAGTAATCTCATTGAACACGAACCTAAGGATAACTGCTTAAAGACTTGTCAATTAAGGGGAAAAACATATAATCCCGCTCCGAGTAAGAATATATGGCGTGGCACTACAAAAGGCAGGGCTGCATTCTTTTACAAAACCCTCCCTCCTCATTCAATTGCTCCCTTCAAATGTCCCTCGGCTAAAAGGTTACTTACTTATTTTGGGAAGTATAGCAGCAACTGGAGTCAAATCTATAAGAGTGTAGCTTGAACGATCAATGCAGAGATCCAAGTTTATCAGTCTGTCCTTAGAGCACTGGGTCATCCCATGATCACTTGTAATGATCACATTGAGATTTTCCCACAATCCTAGCACCTTGAGTTTGTGGACTAGCTCACCAATAAGGTTATCTACCTCTTTCAACACTCTGTACATGTTTTCTTTATCTTCGGGTCCATATTTGTGGCCACTTGCATCTGGTTCTTCCCAGTAGAGTGTTGCAAAGGTAACTGGTGGGTTCGAATTCATCAGCCACATGGTAATATTATTTAGTCTCTCCTCAAATGACACTGAAGAGCTATAATTCATAAAATAGGAAGGTGTGGTATTGTGAATGGGTACGTCAGTACCAGGCCACATAGCAGCGGCACTCGATCTGTTCTCCTGAAGCTGATTGGTCACCCAAATAGGTACTGCCTCATTCCACCAAAAAGGATCCTTGTCATCAAAGTCAGAAAAATGTTTCTGTGTGATTACATCATACATGGAATTAGCCACGATGCCATGGCTTTCTTCATACAAGCCTGTCACAATACTGTAGTGGTTTGGAAATGTTTTTGTGATAAAAACATTTTTAACATGCTCTACTAGGACTCCTTCTTTGATAAAATTCTGAAGATGAGGAAACTCATAGTTCTGTAGATAGTCAGCTCTGAAACCATCAAAGGACACCAGAAGTAACTTGGGTGGCAGGCTATGTGAAGAGTTACCTCTACAACCAGTTGTAAGTCCAGAAAATAAAAGTATTACTAATAACTTCATAATGAATGTGTTGAAGGAGAGCAATCAGGGTTCCTAAAATATAAAAACACAGTTCATAAGTGGTAGATTTGGATTAAGTTTCAGAAGTTTAGCCATTGGGAGAAAAGAAGCAAAATTTATCAACTTTTTATATACCAGTTTTATATCAACTTAGAATTAAGTAACATCATTTACTGAAAGATAACTGAATAAAGCTAAAATTGGGAAAAAAAAAAACCCGTCTTTACTTGTCCAATTTCCTATTTATACACATCCTGCCCATCCTTCATGCTCTGAAGGGGTTATGGGCCATTCTTATACTCCCCAGATATACTCCTGTTTGGTTGCCTGCTTTTCTGCAGTAGCAGAAATTACTCTGAAGACTTAATAAGAAGAGGGGTGCCTGGCTGGCTCTGTCAGTGTAGCAAGCAACTCTTGATCTCAGGGTGTAAGTTCGTGCCCACGTTGGGTATAGAGATTACTTAAAAATAAAATCTTTAAAAAAAACTTAATAAGAACAGATGAAGAAAGAAAAATGATCTTTTTGCACAAAAGAGAAATAATACCAAGCCTTCAGAGGCTCCAGAAAGGGAGATTATTTTTCTAGTTTAATGACTGGTAACTATGTTCCTTTCAAGCCACAGAAATAGGTGGTGGAAATTCTAGCATGCTGACTCACCACCAGCTCCTATTGAAGATACTGGCATGAAAAAGGGGAGTAAGAAATAAATACTACCTGAGAAAAAGAACCCACCTCAATCTATACATTCCCCGAATTTATAGGAGGTTGACAGAGCCAATAGGGACCTGGCTGCCACAGTGACTTCTGAAGAAATCCAACAGCTGTTGAAATGAACTTCACCATATCCCTTAAACTTCCTCTTTACTACCAAGGACATAATTATTCTACTTAATACCCCCGGCTCAGAGCTCTCTCTGATCATTCATTATGTATGTATGTATTTATGTATGTATGTATGTATGTATGTATGTATGTATTTATTTATTTATTTTTGACAATCCACTAACAACAAAAACAGCTTTCACATAATAAATCTCCCTGCCTTCAGTCTCTATCATCTTTGGTCCTGCAGAAAACAGGATAGGTGATTTAGGCAGCATGACTCCCTTCAGTTGGACAGGATATCTCTTCCAGTCTAACAGGAGAGAAGGAGCTAAAGCTAGGTAAGCTAACAGGTCTGAGAGCTGGAGATAAAGGGTTGCATTCTCTGTGCTGCAAAAGGTAGAGGCAATTATTGAGAGGGAGTGGGATGGTAAAAGGTTCGAGGGCTTGAGAAAGGTAGAGAATGTCTGACATGGCCAACATGGAGAATGGGAGAGAGTGCAGGGCAACAGTAGGACGGGTGGTCCGAGCTGACAGCAGGTGTCATGAATTTTCAGTGACACTGTTGACCAGTTTTCTCTGCATTTCAGAGGCCCTGGCACGGGTCTGAACAGAATAAGCAGCTGATGGTGCCTGCACTCGAGACTGTGAGAAACTCAAGTGCAAGGAAGGAAGTTAAAGATCCCGACTGGGGAGTGGCTAAATCTGAACTGCAGCACCCGAGCTCACACTGATAAAGAGAGTGAGGCAGAGAAGCCTCTGGACTAGAGGTTCTGAGGGAAGCTGCAAGGATGTGAGGCTGCAGTCGGAGTGAGGTGAGGGAGCTCATTAGGTGAGCGCAGGAAGACCCCAGGTACGACCGCGGGGGCTGCACCTCGAGGTCCCAGGCCCAAGCAGCAGCGAGCTAACTGACGTGACGATTACGTTCGTGAGCCATTTACCGCGCGTTCTTTTCTTCTAACTGAATTACCTGAAGGCAGAGACTTTCCTTCCTTCAAACCCACCAGCTAGATGGTCTGTGTGCGCGTCATTCAACCACCTGCTGACTGAAGCTGGGACCGGCTCAGAACCAGGAACTTCAAAATGGGAAGACCAAAGGCACAGCATCTGGTCTGGGAGGGTCTCTGGGTCTGAGCAGTCTACCGTCTCAAGCTGCGACGGGCTGCCTTGGGGTGGCCGCACGCCCCAGCCGTCGCCGAGGCCGTCCATGAGGCCCAAACGGGACGCAGCGACACCACCGCGTGAGCTCTCCACCGGGGAGAGGCGCGGGCTGTGCGGTACAGAGACACACGGTTCGGACGGCCTGGCCACGGCTCCGCAACGGCAGCTCTCGAGCATCGAGGCGGCGGCGGCCTCTGCTCGCTCGGTATCTGCCGCCCTCCTCCCTCAGTGGGTCACGCGACAACCGTACGCGCACGGCCAGCAGCGAGAACGCGCGCTGGTGTGTTCCTGCTGCACGCCAAAGGAGCGCGCCGACCAGCTATGCTCGCCCCACTAGGCACGACTCCCGGTGCATGGTACCTGCTTCAGGCACGAGTGGCTGAGACGGCAAAGAGGGGGCACCGCAGCTAAATGATATCACCGACCTAGTTTTTAAAAACTGTCTCTAGGTACTGCCCTGGCTCTTTCCCTCAGGAACCCGTCTACACTCCCACCAATTCCACTGCACAAACTATTCCGCGGGCAAGTCAAGGCGCATGTATGTCAAACTGAGCGCATTCTCCGCACCTCCACATCCTCCTCCTTTGCTTAGTTCCCCAGCCTGCGGAACAGCTTCCCGTTCTCACACCAGCGCTGCCCGGAGGAGCCCGTCCGTGCCAGCCTCGTCGACCCCACTTGCATAGCATCTACTACAGCACAGTAGGCAGAAAAATCGCCGACGGGAGCCTGTCGCACGTGCAGCGGCCCAGTCCCTACCCCTAGGAAACTCTGGCTCAGTCAGGCTGGAGTAGAAGCCAGAACCTGCATTTGGAACAGCTCCCCATTCTTTCTGTCTCTACTGCTGCCATACTTCTAAAAGCCCTTCAACAGGAGGCTTCTGTCTCTTAACTGACCGTCCCACCTCATTCACCTTCTCACCTAATACCTGCTCCCAACTTCACCTTCCTGGGTGTCACTCTGTTCACAACACTCCTCTAAAAAACAATGCTCGAGGAGTCCCCCTGCCTATACAAACACTTCAGCCCGGCAGTCAGGCCCCTGCAGTATCCAGGCCCAACCCACAGGCACGTGACCGTGAAATAGTTACAGAAATCATTGCCAACCGGACTTTCCTTTTACCATATTTCACCATCACCATCTGCCCAAATGTATTTCAAAGACGTGTAAGAGATAACAGGCATTTATCTGGGTGACCTATAGGTGACCTATAACAGCTCTTTAGTAATAGTCTGCACTCCCAAACATCCTGAAGTTACCTCCTGACATGAAGTCTCGCCCAAACACTCTTTTAGGTTATTATTTTTTTTAATCACTCAATACATATCTAATATAACTAAGATAATACCACAAAAATGTATATATGTGCCATGTATCAGGGGATGAGGGCTTTACACTTTCCAAATCTGTCGTACTCACAATAGGGGCATAAATAATCAAAGCAATGAATCAGGCTGTCATCCTGAAAGAACAAAGACAAGGGTGAATGAACTCTGTTCTATAAAACCAAAACTCCTTTGTAATGCTGTGCTTGAGAGCCATACACCGTAAAGCCTTGTTTTTAACACTAAGCCCTTTGAGGAATTACTACAAATGGAATATCATAGTATGTCCAAACCTTTTTCAACAGAGTTATCTCTAAGAACAGCAGGGTGCCAAACCAATTCAACAAATGCCACCTGGACAGCTGGATATCCACACGCCAGAGAATGAATTTGGACCCCGAATCTCATAGCATACACCAAAATTCACTACAGATGGCTCACAGACCAAAATTTAGAACTAAAACTAAAACTCTTAGAAGAAAATATAGGAGGAAATCTTCATGACCTTGAATTAGGCAAAGGCTTCTTAGGTACGGCACCAAAAGCACAAGTGACAAATAAATAGGACTTCATTGAGACTAAAAACTTTTGTGTTTTAAAGGATACCATGAAGAAAGAGAAAAGACAACCCACAGAATGCGAGAAAATATTTGCAAATCGTCTAAGTGATTCATAATTAGAATGTATAAAAACTTGTAAGAACGTAAAAAGTCAAACAATCCAATTAAAAAATGAGCAAAGGATCTGAAAAGACATTTCTCCAAAGATGTACAGGTGGCAAATAAGCACACGAAAAGATGTTCAACATCCTTAGGGAAATGCAAATCAAAACCACAAT
The DNA here is from genome assembly GCF_017311325.1 of Ursus maritimus. Classification (NCBI taxonomy): domain Eukaryota; kingdom Metazoa; phylum Chordata; class Mammalia; order Carnivora; family Ursidae; genus Ursus; species Ursus maritimus. The sequence continues at coordinate 5,304,389 of NW_024425452.1, read as the reverse complement.
GAAATACCACTTCAGACCCACTAGGATGGAGAGAATCAAAAAGACTGACAACAGCAAGAGTAAGGAAGGATGTAAGGAAACTGGAACGTTTATACAGTGCTGGTGAGAATGTAAAATAGGAGAGCCACCTGGAAAACATTCTGGCAGTTCTTTAAAACTTTAAACACAGCCACCATATTATCAAGAAATTCAACTGCTAGGTGTATGTCCAAGAGAAATTAAAACAGATGCTCACACTACATAAAACCTGTACACAAATGTTCCCAGCAGCATTATTTTTAAGGGCCAAGAAGTGGAAATAACTCAAATGCCCATCGAGTGATGAAAAATGGACACATATAATGTGGTCTATCCATACCATGGAATATTATTGGACAATAAAAAGGAATGAAGTGCTAACAGACACTACAAGTGGATAACCTTGACACATTATGCTAAGTGGAAGAAGACAATCACTGAAGATCTCTTACCGTATGACTCATTAGATGAAATGCCTAAGACAGGCAAGTCTATTAGAGACAGAAGTATACTGGTAGTGCTCGGGGAAAGGTTGGGGAGAAATGGGGAGTAAATTCCAATGGTATGAGATCTGTTTCCAAAGGTGATGAAAATGTTCTCATATTGACTGTGGTGATGGTTTCATGGCTCCACAAAACTGTACACTTTAAATGAATGAACTGGATAGAGTGTGAATTATATCTCAATAAAACCATTATATTAACAACAACAAAAGAGGCATGAAACTGTAATCTTAAAAGCATCTGAAATGCCCTGCCAAAAAAACAGGAAACATCTTTGGTGTCTCATTTTATGCCCCAAAATTATGTGAAATTTGTACTCCATAATAGACTTGGGTATCTTTTTTTTTTTTTAAGATTTTATTTATTTATTTGACAGAGATAGAGACAGCCAGCGAGAGAGGGAACACAAGCAGGGAAGTGGGGAAGGAAGAAGCAGGCTCATAGCGGAGGGGGCTTGTTTTGGGGCTCGATCACATACTTATTTTTTTTTTAAAGATTTTTTATTTATTTATTCGACAGAGATAGAGACAGCCAGCGAGAGAGGGAACACAAGCAGGGAAGTGGGAAAGGAAGAAGCAGGCTCATAGCGGAGGAGCCTGATGTGGGGCTCGATCCCGGAACGCCAGGATCACGCCCTGAGCCGAAGGCAGGCGCTTAACCGCTGTGCCACCCAGGCGCCCCTAGACTTGGGTATCTTAACATGAAAATGTTATACCTTCCAAATGCAAAAGCAATAGCAAAACAAAAACCTGTGTCTGACCCTCTTGCAAAATACACTTAAATCAAAATCTCGCTTCCCTAAATCTTGAATGAAGACAATGCTCAAATACATGTGCTATTTATCCTGGGGTTCAGGAATGCGTTAGCACTCTTAGGATCCTTGTCCCCAGGCTTAGAAGCACAGACAGAGCAGAAAGATCACAGGCATTGATATCAGAATGATCCCAGAACTTAAACTCACATTCAGTCACTGGGCAATTGTGAGCAGATCTTACTTTTCCCAGACTTAGTTTTGGTGTTTGTGAAATGGGGATGCATACAGTCTTACAGAACAGGCCCTCAAATTTAGTCTCCTTTTATCCATTCTAGTTACAAAGCTGTTACGTTAGCAAAAAGTCTGTACTATGACAGGCAGAATACTACTATTGTGCAACCCTAAAATAATGAGAAATAATTTAGTCCAACCCCTTTTTACATATGCTAGAGCTGAAGTCCAGTGACTGGCCAAGCTTAGAAAGCAATTTAGTAGCTTTACTATGCACTTACTAATTCATGCCCCCAACAAGTTTACAAGTCTAGTAACAGCAAGTTAACAAGACTAGTAATAAACTCCAAATGATTACCAAAACTTTTCCTGCCAGATCATGTTCATTAGCAGTGCCTATATCTATGCCTACTGCATTTTGTTTCATTCTAACAGGGGGTGTTAATCAATAAACAAAATACCAGTGAAAAGTTCTCAAGTAGTTTTCAAGGAAGCAAAATCACTAACTGTTACATGACCAAACTTTGAAAAAAATTCTGTAATTTTTCAAACAAACAAAAAATAGCGGAGGGAAGAAGAAGAAGAAGAAGAAAAAAAAGCAGACTCATCTGGACTACACCCAAATATCCCAACAGCAACCAGAAGTAGTAGGTAGTCATCTTCAATTCAGGGGACAAAACATGCTCTACCTCGTCTTGGATGACTTTTTTACCTGGATGGAATGCATGTCAGGCAATTCCCACAGGCATTCTCAGCCCAATTGAAGCTGGGAGCGTGCAGCAGTTACAGGAAATGGTGAAAGATATTTGTCACCATTAGCTCGCCATCTGCTTGGTAATACAAAAGCCCTCGTCTAAAGACTTCACAAATATTTATAATGAAACTTTTATACAGGGGCGCCTGGGTGGCACAGTCGTTAAGCGTCTGCCTTCGGCTCAGGGCGTGATCCCGGCGTTATGGGATCGAGTCCCACATCAGGCTCCTCCGCTATGAGCCTGCTTCTTCCTCTCCCACTCCCCCCGCTTGTGTTCCCTCTCTCGCTGGCTGTCTCTCTCTCTGTCAAATAAATAAATAAAATCTTTAAAAAAAAATAAACTTTTATACAGCTTTAAAATAAAATAGCATTGTCTGTGGACATGGGAAACTGGTGATTTCCTCTAGATTACTATTTTCTTATTGTTCTAAGGGGGAAAAAAACCTACTCTCTAGAAGACTTTCTCAGTCCTAAAAATTCTGGCATTCTAAATAATTCTCCCATTTTCGAGTGCACACAAAATTTTCTAGTATCTTCAAAACAGCTACACTATCTTACTTTCTACATAGTAAAATAACCCCTCACATACTTCTGGTGTTTTCATCAAAACTTCTCCCAAATTACATTTTGTAGCTAATCTAAAATACATAAAATATCTCCTCTTTGCTTTCAAATGAGCTTAATTTCCTTAAAACAGCCTGGAGGAAAAAAAGGAAGAAAGAGAAGAAAACCATGACATTAAAACGAGCAGCTGGCTTCTTACGACACTGAGCAAGGTTTCAGGCTTAGGTCCAGCAGATCACCTGGTGGTTAGGCAAAACCGCTCTGGAGTCAGACCTGGTATAAACCTGAATTTGCCTGTCACCAGCTGTACAATGTGGAACTCTCTTCACTTCTCAGAGCCTGAATTTCCTCATCTGTATAATGGGACGCTATTCTCTCACAGGGTTGCTATGCCTAGAAAAGGAAGCGTTGTTTGTCGAGGGCTTAACACGGTGTCCAGCCTATAAAAAGCACTTAAATGTTATCTTCGCTGTTTGGTTTTCTAGGAAATTAGTTCTTAAATTTGATTATGTAATTGTCATGAACTCTGATCTAATATTCAGACAGACGCAAACGCCCACCCCGCCGCCCGCCTCCCCTCGCTGTCTTCCCTGCCCACCTTCGCCCCTCCGCTGCTGTCAGCCCACCGGCCTCCCCACCCTTCGCAGCACGCCCCCCATCCCCAATCACCTGCCAACTGCTCTTCCCGCCCCCCCCAACACCGCCCTCCGCCTCGCCCAGCCCAGCTCTCTCCCGGCTCCTCCGGGGCCCTTCGCGGACGACCCGCCAGCGCCCTAGGGGCTGGGGGAAGGGTGTGTGCGTGGGGGGGGGGGGTGTTTGTCACCACCTCTAGTGTCAAGGCCCCAGGCCACCGAGGAGGGGGTGGCATCTCCCTCCGGAAGGCCGGCACCGCGAGACTCACACTCACCCGCTGGCGCCGGCGCGCGGAACTCAGCACTGGCGGAACCCGGAGCTCGTGGGCCCTGGGGGCGAGGCCGACCCTAAGGGGCACGCGCGAGGCAGAGACCTTCCTGAGGCGCCTGCGCAACAGCGGGCGCCCCCCAGCCCCAACCTCCCCGCGAACCTTTTTGTCGGGGGCGCTCTGGCGTGTGCGCAGCCGCCCGGCGTGCGACTGCGGAACCTGCCGCCAGCCGGCTGGGACCCGGCGGGCGGCGGAGGCTGAGACGTGTGCTCGGATTGGCTGCCGGAGCCGCGTTAAATGTAATTCCCTTTGCGATTGGTTAGAGTCAGGTACTACGGGGAGACAGCTGCTTCGGTGGGGTCGCATTGGACCTCGAGGAGGTCGGTTCCTATCTTCCACCACGCCCCTTTTCTATCATCCTCGGGCTGGGTGCCCTTCACGGGTTCTGAAACCCAGCGAGTCCCAGAAAGGCCCCGGGCTATCACCAAGCCCAGTTCGCCCCTAGTTAACAGGCACCTGGCGACTTTGGTTATCCTTAGGAAAAACGACTTTGGCAGCACCAGGGCCCAGCACAGGTCTAGAGCGGCTTCTTCAGCTAGTTCCAGTGAATGGAGATAAATGCGATGTGATTCTGCCCAAAGTACATGTTTTACTGGAAAAGTGATCACCTTTACACCCAAAGCTGATTAGTAAGCAGTTTACAGGTAAAGTCACAAGAAACACAGAAACAATCCTTGCAGTAGAAAACCAGCTGGGAAATGGGCACGTCTTTTGACAGAGGCAGATGGGATTGTGCTCCTGCCTTTAATTGGAAGCTTAATGGAACAGAAGAATGTAACTCTAAACTTACTAGTAGAAAGAGAAATTAGCAAATGAAGTAGATTTATTTCTTAACGCTTGGGTGATTCAGGCATACTTGGTAAAAGTGGATGGTATCTTTTTTCTCTTTGTATTTGCAGTGCCAAATACAGAACCTGGAGTCGAAAAGGAACTTACTAAATGTTTATTGAATTTAATGGAACTTTTAAGGTGCTCTGGATTCATGCCTCCCCTCACTTTAAAATGCAAGCTCCAAGAGGATATTTTCTTTCATATTAAATACTAATAGCTCCAGCAGTTGCTTAAAAACATGCGACTAAATGAATTAAGAATATTAGTCATATTTTAATATTTTCAGGGGTTGAGGATTTACTGGATGTAAACCCAGTACCAGGATTAGTAACCTGCAATAGTGGAGCTTGGAAAATCAAGTTCTATGGGGCACCTGGCTGGCTCAGTCGGTGGAGTGTGTGACTCTTGATCTTGCAGTTGTGTGTTTGAGCCCCACGTTGGGTAAAGAGATTACTTAAAAATTAAATCTTAAGAAAGAAAGAAAGAAAGAAAGAAAGAAAGAAAGAAAGAAAGAAAGAAAGAAAGAAAGAAAGAAAGGGAAAGAAAGAAAGAAAGAAAGAAAAGAAAGAAAGATAGAAAGAAAGAAATCAAGGTCTAAGGTCTGCATCTTGGGGGTGAGCTTAGAAGTATAGGCATGGCTGGGACTCCAGAGTCTGCAAGCAGCTGCAGAGACCGTTTGGGCCGGGTGTATTCTGTTGGTGATTAGTTTGTACCTTCACAAGTTAATCCAGTGGCAAACCTCAAGGATGGCCTGTGCATTGCTGAATGGGGCATCTCAGGTCTGTGGGTTGTCAGAGCCAGAAGGAGTGGCAGAGGCCATGTTATTCAGTCCCTAGAATCTGCCAGGCCTGAGTTTTAATACTCATTCCGTCCCTCGGTAGCACAGCGATCTGGGGCCAGTGTCTCTTACTTAGTTGAGCCTCCAATTCCTCATCTGCAAAACCAGCCCTCCTACAGTAGCAGCCTCTTCGGGTTATTGTCAAATAAATGAGACAAAGCAAGTCAAGTACTCAGTGCAATGTCTGACACATGGTAGGTGTCAGCGATCATTATCACTATGACCAGAAAAACGTTTCCCAACCTGAACGATGGTCAGCAGAAGTCGGAGTTCTGGGAGAATTTACGTAAGGTCCAATTTAGTGGAACTTAAATTTTCGGGGCTTTGAGGCACATGATTATGCATATCCTGTTCGTTCATTCATGAAGCGCTTGATTGCTTAAAGAGTAGACAAAAATCCACAAAGGTCAGATGTGGAGTGGAGACAGCAGCTGGATGGGCATAGGGGAGAAGGGCTCTCTTCATCCATGGCCACTGCCCATGTGGCTGGGTCAGATCAGGGAGTCCTATGCAGTCAAGTTTCCTTCTTATAAATAATGTGGTTGAGAATAGGGGGACAAAATGATTCATGAGGCTCTTTTAGCACCAACCTTCTGTTATCCTTCAAATATTTACCATTTCAACCACAACTGAAAACTTGTTTCAGATGGGCATAAATAATAAGGATATTTAAAATCTCATGAAATAGGAAGACCACAGGTAGGATAGGCTTTGGGACTGGTTGAATTAGCAGGTCAACAATGTCTCCATGTTGGGTTCTTTCTAACTCTCCGCTGGGCTATTAACAGACTTGGCTTCTAGTCGCTCTAGTGGTAAACATAACAGTAGCAACAGGAACCATATGATTCATTTTTCACTTCCACTGAGCAACAGAAGTGACTTCTAGGTTTCTCTCTGTCTCAGAAGTCTCCAGCAACCTTCACTTACTTTGACTAGAATTGTGTCGTATGCCCAAATCTAAGCCAGCAAAGAATGTGGAATTACCAGGGGATCAGTTGGGTCCAGACCTTGAGCTGAGATCTTTCCCAAACTCTGCTTCTTTTCTCAGTGGGAATGAAGGGCGAATTAAGTGCAGGTAACTCCACCACAAAGCATGCTATAGAGTCATTGGAGGAATTTAACGATAATAAAACAAAACGTAACAGAATCATAAAGTCTTCCTCTCCATAGTGATTTTTAGACATGTATATTGTTTCATTTAGCTGGCAAAATGATAAAATTTATAATGTTCTTTCAGCTCAGCTTTTGAAAAAGAAATTTTATATAAATCTTAGAAATATGGAGAAAGTTTAAACCCATTTTGTGTTAGACTGAAATGAGCTAGGACCAATACTCTAAACTCATCGTTTACAAATGAATGTTGCACCTCAGAGAGAATTGACTTGGCTAAATTCACAAAAACTAATTACAAGTACAGTCTTTGCCCCCATAGCCAATGCCAGTTTTGGAAGCACTAAGTTTGAGGCAGTTTCTTCTCCCCCGCCCCCAATTTACTAGACTCAAGATTCTGCATTAGCATACAATACTTTAAAATTTTTATCCTGTTCTCTGGATCAAAGACATAGCTCTTTGTGTAGCTATTTCTTTTTTAAATTCCTAATCGGGATGCATAACTCATTGCTGAAAGGGATGGGTCAGACGTTAGAAGTTACAGAGAAAGACTTTCAGAGGAAAAGCCACACCCTGCCCAAAGAAAAACAGTTCTTATCCACTGCTCAGTCTGATTAAATAACAAAACCGAAACTAGTGAATAGAATTTCAGATCACTAGAAGGGTATTTTAAGTTTCACTTTTTAATATATATTAGATGTTAATGTAAACACAGTACCAGTTTTATCTTTAATATAAGGGGAGTGGAAAGGACAGTGTGTGTGGGGGGAATCATCGTATTTCAGTGATTTGCAAAGTTTAACTAAAACTCTCCACCCACCCCATTTTCTGCAAGATTACATTTTAATAATCTCAATCAAGTAAGATTGTAAGCTATTTTTAAAAGCTCTTGTTAAACGTGATCCTGTATTATCCATAATGTACTGGTGTCAGACATGCCTCTCTCACTCTAAAGGAATTGTTTCAAGCATTTCATAAAGTGGTGCAAGAAACAGTATAAATTCTTTTGAGGCTTTCCTAGGTAGAAAGCAATGTACTCAATTTTTTGAAAGATACAAAAATGAATAAGATTCAGTCCCTGCCTTCAAGGTAACTCTAATCTAGAAAGGTGGATGGAGAAGACATCTCTCTGTTGCTTTTGCCCACCCAGCATCCATTTCCTCTTCTTCTGGTGGTTTCTCCAGGAAACCAATTCCTTTTCAATTTTAATCTGTAGGAGTCATTTGGGGCTGACCACATCATGGAGGCCCAGGGTAACCAACTATCCCAGTTTGCCTTAAATTGAGGCATTTCCTGGGGTCATGGGACTTCTAATGCTGAAACCAGAAGAGTCCCAGGCAAACTGGGATGAGTTTTACTCTGACCAAAGCCTGGCCTGTGAGAGCCAATTTCACTCCCTTGACCACAGGAATTGGTTTGGTGATGGGGACATGCCCCAGACGAGACCCAAGAGACTCAGTCCTGAAACTTTTGCTGAAACAATTGAGAAAGTGTCAGTCTTTCAGCCCCCGCTGCTAAATAGGTAAACTATAAGCCTGCCCCAGCTGCTGGTGATCGTTGTTGTTACTGCAGATGGAAAGTCTGTCTACCTGGGAATAAAGCCAACACAGAGAATGCAGAGCCAAGAGATGGAGCGTGATACGTGGTGACTTTGGGCGCTCGGATCCAAGATTACCTGAAGCTCCATGGCTGGGCTTTTCCAGTCACGTGATTCAATACCTTTGCTTACGCCAGTTTTAATTGGGTTTCTATCGCTTACATCTGAAGGGGGGAGGGATAAGAGAAGCAAATATTTGCTTACATTACTGTCGGGTAAAGTAAATGTTATAAGGGAAGCCCAAAGAGGGAGAGGTGAAATCATGCGGAGCTTACATTCAGCTGCAGGAATCTGGACGTGGACGCTGGATGAGCTGGGTTTTGGTTGGTTCTCACAGGTTAGAGAACTCTCCTATGGCTACTGTAATGAATTACTACAAGTGTTTTATCTTATGGTTCTGGAAGTCAGAAGTCTAGAATAGGTTGGCAGGGCTTCGATCCTTCTGGAAACTCTTAGGGAGAATCCATTTCCTTGCCTTGTCCAGCTTCTCAAGGCCAAGTATATTCCTTGACTTGTGGCCCCATTCTATCTCTTCACAGCCAACAGTGTAGCATCTTCTGATCTGTCTCTCTGACTCTTCTGTCCATTTTTTCCCTCGTAAGGAACCTTCTGATTACCATTAAGTTAGGCCCACCCAGGTAATCCAGGACAGTATCTCCCCATCTCAAGATCCTTACCTTAATCACACCTGCAAGGTTCCTTTTCCTATGAGGGTTAGGATGTTGACATCTTCAGGAAATTGTTAACATCTGGCTTTCGCTTTCCAAAATGTCCTGGTTTGGATGATGAAGGGTATGGTCACCCTACTTAAGTGCCATCATCCTCAATATCTATGGAATATTGCCAGGTAGGAGCTCTGTGTTAGGCCCTGGGAAAAACAACAGTGTTGGGTATCATCTAGTTCTAGAGTCCAAAGATGTTTGTAAAGTGATAAGGTAGCACAGAAACTAATTGGTCAAGCAGGCAGCAACAAAAATGCTAAGCAAGAGAAACAGAAGAAAATAAATGTTCTTCAGATAGTAAGAGCTATAGGAAGAGAGAGAACTCTGCAGCCTAGGTAAGCAGGTGGGATAGGCTGGTTGGCTGCTGGTCCTTCAGGTGCGGCCAGGCTTTTGGAGGTAGACAGGCAAGAGAGTACACTGAACCTAGACCACTTGTGTGTCAGTAGGGATGGAGGAAAATGTCATCGTCTGGTGCTTCATTTCCGTATTTCATTGCATACAAAAGACTGTGTTAAGAAGCCCTATAATTTGATGACAAATTGTAACCAATCAGCTGTAAGGTACATTTTGATTTCAGAGGTGTTAAAATGTAGGGAGAAATGTATATATTTAAATCACTAAGATAATATCTCTTCTCAAATGTGAAGACTTTTGCTAAAGTGATAATATCTCTGGACTTACATAAGTTTAATTACTGTACATCTTTTTATTGCTTGGTGTTTCTAGGCATTCCATCACTTTACAGTTTTTCTTCCAAGGATATTCAGATCTCTCTTGAACTATGGAACTACAAAACAATGTATATAGAATTTAATAAACATTCCTCTTAACAGTGTGATTTAAAGAATTCTCTTTACTCATACATAAATCCTCTCTAGGGCTCTGCTTGGAATTTCTAGAATTAGTATAACTCCTTTAGGATATTTAAGAAGCTGAATATTTTAGGGGCGCCTGGATGGCTCAGTTGTTGAGCATCTGCCTTCAGCTCAGGGCGTGATCCCGGGGTCCTGGGATCAAGCCCCACATCAGGCTCCTCTGCTGGGAGCCTGCTTCTTCCTCTCCCACTCCCCCTGCCTATGTTCCCTCTCTTGCTGGCTGTCTCTCTCTCTGTCAAATAAATAAATAAAATCTTAAAAAAAAAAAAGAAGCTGAATATTTTAATTGGGTTAAGTCCAGATAGAGTAATATATTAGTTAACTAACACATTTACATTCGTTAGTTTACCGTTTCCCAGTCTTGCCAAATCACAAAATCACCTGTGACTTTTGTTAAAAATGTCCTAAGTCCCTCCCCTGAAGACTTGGACCCAGTCAATCTTGTGTGGCATCTGAGAATTCTATTTTTCATAAATACTGGATGTCTCATGATGAGACATGTTTGGAAAATATTGGGTTAGGTAGTAGTTAGTAACCTGGTATCCTGCTGTGTTACACAGTGGAGTGCAGCTAACAGGACACCAAGGGGACCCTTGGATCTAGGAATAGGTTATTATGTGATACGTGGGGGCTTTCTGCACTAAATATAGAATAACTCAAATTGGCAAGGAGCAGTTTGAGGTCACTAAATGCTTATGGTGGGGGACGGAGGTCTAGGATAATAATTGAACTTGGATGGTTTGGTGCTTCACAGCCTACAAAGTGCTTTTACATGAGGGTCTTATTTGGCTTTCACATCTAGCTAGTAAGCAAGCATGCCTTTTATACCCATGTTGTTTGTCAATCACAGAGGTTAAGGTGCTTGTCTGAGATTCTATGGGAATGTCAAAGCTAAGCTCTAATCCCTGATCTGACCCAGCCACGTGGGCAGTGGCCATGGATGAAGGGAGCCCTTCTCCCCTATGCCCATCCAGCTGCTGTCTCCACTCCACATCTGCCTTTGTGGATTTTTGTCTGCTCTTTAAGCAATCACGCACCTCATGAATGAACGAACAGGATATGCATAATCATGTGCCCCGAAGGCCAGAAAATTTAAGTTCCACTAAATTGGACCTTACATAAATTCCACCCAAACTCTGACTTCTGTTGACCATTGTTCAGGTTGGGGAACATTTTTCTGGTCACAGTGACAATAATCGTTAACACCTATCATGTGTCAGACATTGCACTGAGTACTTGACTTGCTTTGTCTCATTTATTTGACAATAGGCTGGTCCCCCAGGAGGGCTGGTTTTGCAGATGAGGAATTGGAGGTTCAACCAGATGAGAGACACTGGCCCCGGATCGCTGGGCTACTTCCTGAGTGGCAGAGTGAGTATTCAAACTCAAGTCTGGGGGCAACCTGGGTGGCTGAGTGGGTTAAGCATCTGCCTTTCGCTCAGGTCATGATCCTGGGATCCTGGGATGCAGCCCTGCATTGGGATCCCTACTTAGTGGGGAGTTTGTTTCTCCCTCTCCCTCTGTTCCCCCATCCCACTCCTGTGTGTGTGCGTGCGCTCTCTCTCTCAAATAAATAAAGTCTTAAAAAAATAAAATAAAAACAAAACAAAACACAGGCCTGGCAGATTCTAGGGACTGAATTACATGGCTTCTGTCACTCCTTCCAGCTCAGACCACCCACAGATCTAGGATGCCCAATTCACCAATGCACAGGCCAGCCCAAAGGTTTGCAACTGGAATTAACTCATGAAGGTACAAACTAATCACCAACAGAATACACCCGGCCCAAACTGTCTCTGCAGCTGCTTGTAGACTCTGGGGTTTTGGTAGTGGCTCTACTCTAAAGCTCAGACCAACAGGGTCAGGGACCAGTTCTCTTAAATGCTGAGGCACACACTCTCATAAAACAATACAAGTATATCATAGAAGAAGATGAAAAAAAATAGCATGACTTTTTATAATTGTATCCAAGACTTCCAAGTTAATTTTAGATTTGCTTTGAACTGCGTTGGATTGTTTTAGGCTAATATCCATTCCCGAAGATACCTGCTCCCGTCTTCTTTGCCATGAGCAAAACTGGCTGGGCCTTTTCGCACTTCTGACCTGTCATGAATGCAATCTGGCTTACTTAACCTAAGGCATCTATCTGGGTCAGTTATGTAACTGGTTTTGTTAGACATATGTAAATATCTTTGCTCAGGGTACAGGAGCCCTGGGTATTGTGATGCTTTCTGACATCCATTAAATTAAAAGAGATACTTGTGTCACTGGCATATTTTTCAGAGAGAAACAGAAGGTTGCTTCTGTCTCCTAGAAGTCCCTTTTCCAGAAGGAGTGCAAAATTGGTTAATGTTGATTTAATTGTGTTAGCACTTCACGAAGGTAAAGTCATATGGACAAAATGGAAACTTAATAAATGTAATTCTTTACAGTAAAACTTGAAAGGTAAAAAAAAATGATCATTACAAAATTATAGGGCTAGATGGAAGCACCAGGTTTGGAGCGGCTCAGCTAGCCTGCCTGCCCAGCCTAGGCCAGGTCCTAACAGATCCTGCAGACACAGAAACAGATTAGGAAGCAGAAAATTGAGTAAAGCCAAATATTTGGTAAGAAGAGAAAGTCAGCTTCTGCACTCGGGTACCGCCTCAGTGAGTACTTCTGGCCCCTTCTCCAGGACCTGGTGGAGTCCTGACCTCTCATGGCTGTTTTAGATGATAGTGGTATCATTTCTGACTCCACCCAAAACACCCAGGCCGACCTCCCCAAGTGACACTCTGGGCTGGTTTCCAGCTGCCCTCCCAAGCTTCTCACCCACAGTCACGGATGCCCTCCAGGGTCAGCTGCTGTGGACCAGCCTCTAGGGATTCAGTGGAGTCACCAAGCTGCTCACTTGCCCAAGGCCCCTATCGGCTCATTTCCCCTCATAACTCACCCGCAGCACCCTGTTACTCTTGTGCCAATGAACTGTTCAGCTATCATCTAGATTGGCCAGGGCCACTTGGTAATTTCCAGAAAACTCCCCCAAAACTCATGAACCTCATATTACTGCCTCAGTGTCTCCCCTGGACGCAGCAGCTTCCCTCAGCTACTTACACGTAGTGCTTGGACCGTGCAGGACCTCCCAGAGATTATGGAAGTTGTCCCCCTGGATGAGTTTGCATGGGCCGCCATAACAGAGTGCCGCAGACTGGGTGGCTTAAACAACAGAAATGCCTATGCTCACAATTCTGAAGCCTAAAGGTCCAAGATCAAGGTGTCAGCTAGACTGGTTTTATCTGCGGGCCTCTGTCTTTGGTTTGTAGATGGCCATCTTCCCCCCCGCCCATGCATGTCTGCATCCCAATCTCTTTTTATCAGGACACAGTCAGCTTGGATTAGGGCCCAACCATATGACGTCATTTTACCTTAGTAACCTCTTTAAAGGCCCTCTCTCCAAAGGCAATCACATTCTGAGGTACTGGGAGTTAGGACTTCAACATAGGAACAGGGAGGCAGGGAGCCCAGTTCAGCCATAATACCACTTACTTAAAGATGGCGGGTCCACTTGCAGTTTGATTCACCTCCTTGCAGGGGTGCCCTGCCTGCTGGCCAGTGTCCTACAACTGCTTGCTCACATCACCCACCTTCCTGCTGACAGAAACCACCTAGCTGTCTGGGTAACTAGCCTTTGTGCTAAAGGAACCCCGGGTCTCCTAACACCACAACCTGACTCCCGACATCCCCTGCTGCCAAGTTGCCCCACCACTTGGTTCTTATCCCCTTCAGCAATACCTCAGGCCACCTCCTCCTCTCGCCGGGACCCTGCTACACCCACGTCCAGAACTCCCTGCTTCTTTCCCTGCCCTCTACACTCTGGTCCTCACTCAGCAGCCCGATGAAATTTTTTCAGTTAGAAAATCACTGCCCGTGGCTCGCCTGCCCACACAGCACAAATGGTCTCTCATCATATTCAGAGGTAATCCAGGCTCCCTACTGTTGCTGGTCAGGTCCCATGTCACCTGACCCCTGAATAGTTTCTGGACCTCAGTTCCCTCTAAGTCACTGCGTCATACACCTCATTCTTGACAAACTGGCCTCTCCACTTCTCAGAGACCTGGAGCTCCTGCGTGCCTTGGAACCCGTGCCCCGCTCCCACTGCTCCGGTCACCCTCCACACCAGCTTCCCACGGCCCCCTCCCAGGATTGGCTGCATCTCTGCTTCAACTGAAATTCTCTTGCTTAATATCATTTCTACGATGGTCAGTAATTTCAAATGTTTTGAAAACTGCAGTTTTGTAAAAACGTCAAGTGAGAGGGATAAAATGTATACTAATTAATGTTCTTTTCAGGAAGAACTATATTTAAGGTCCCCTAGGTTGGCAGGGTGGTTTCTTTTGTTTGTTTGTTTGTTTGTTTTTGTTTTTGTTTTTCTTTTTCCTCAAAGTCCCACAGGAAAGGGAATTATATACAATTTTTCAAAACCTGTGCTTTTGTTGAAAGATCTTAATTATGAGTTCTGTCAAAACTAGTTATGTGGCCACGGGCATGTTACTTAATCTTTTCAAGTCCCTTCTTAAAAGGGACTAAAAGGAACATTTTCTATTTGCCATCCTCAAAAAGCTGTGTGATAGTCATATGGGACATGCTCAAATGAGAGAATACTTTGAGAAAGTATTGGGCAAGTCAAGGAGGAGAGACATTTTTTTCCCTCCTTGGTATATTTCCTGTGCTCTATGAACATGTGTCTCTCCACAAGGGGAGATATAGAACATTATTACTGATCCTTCACCTGGTATTCTTTGTTGGAGTTCGTCCCAACCCAGCCTTGTTTCTCCCTCCTTTGATTTTTACCTGTAGTTTATATTATGCCACCTTAAGTCCTTTCCAGAACAAGGTGACGTTACATATAAATACATTTTTTAAAAGCATGCATCCTTTGTATACTCGACTCATGCTTTACAAATTTCACTTAAAAATTCAACTGCACTTTGAGCTCTGTGATGTGTCTTTTATTAGTCCTTTCTTTTCAACCTGTAATTTGAAAATGGCTGCAGTCATTTTCAAAGAAGGATGCAGAAAATGTTAAAATGACCTGGGACGTGAGCTTCTCCTTCTATTACCTCACCCTTCACCCCCTGCGCACGCATTTTTTTTTCTTTTTGATTTCTCATTATGTGCAGAATGCAACTGCAATGCACCTAAAAATATTTCTTTCCTAAGAATATTTCTTCCCTAATGTAAGAGTGGCATATCATGGATGAAATGGTTATTTCTACGGTATTTAAGTTTATGAATGATCAAAGAAAGCCAAAAAAACCCTCAGAGATTTTTGAATTCGAACCTGCATTGTACATGTAAGAAGAAGATTTAATTACCTGTTTAGTTCTAAATAACAAATTTGAAACGCCTATTCCTTCCCTGAGGACATCATAAGGTGGTCGGGTTATACTGTGCTGCTTTGAACAGTCTTCGGAGGCACATTTGTACGTGCCTCTTGCGTATGTTAGAAACTATCCAAGTGGTGGAGCTGCCTTGTGAACTGAGTATTTCCATCTGAACAGATTCATGTGTCTGGATTTGTTCAGTTAGCAGGTTTGTACAGGACGCATGTCAAGCCAGGTTCGATTAGAGGAGCACGGAGATTTTTCCCTTTTACAAGATGCATTTCCACCCCCAAGTGTTTCTCTGGGACATTCTTTGTTCCCTGGTGGATTCGGTGGGAAAGGTTGGATGTCTCGATCCAAATCTTTTCATTCGATACATTATTGAGGGTCTCCTGTGTGCCTAAGTCTGTGCTAACCCAGGAAAGAAGAATAGTCAAGAGTCTGCTTCTGCAAGGCCCTTGTAACCTAGCTCTCCAGCACCCAGCCAACGCCTGAATGCTGGTGGTCAAATGCATCATCTTGATTCAGCGTTTAAATAGGCTGTTTCCTGGTCTTAATGACCTGGTAGAGTGGCTTGGGTAAGAACGAAACTAAGTGGTTTCTCGTGTTTCAGTAATGGAGAAAAACGCAGACTCATCAAATGTGAACGCCGGAAAGTACCTTAGAAAGTATGTGAGTCCATCCCACCAGCTGTCAGGTGGGGAGGCTGAGGGCTGGAGCGGGCACGTTCAAGACCACAGCTGGCTACTGTCAGACCCGGGACGTCCGCCTGGGCTCCCATTGCACGTCCGGAGTCCTCCTCTCTTCCCTTCCTCATAAGTCCCTCTGCCTTTAGGCAATAGCTCAGTGCTCTGGGGCCATGGTGAAGTCCAGAGGGTGGTTGCTTGGGAGATTCCCGCCAATGTTAAGGCAGCCCGGGAAAGCATCGGGCAGATTTCCTTGTTTATTCACTGTCAGGGTTGTGTTCTTCAGCGTAAGGCAGAGTTCAGAGCGGCAGCGCTCTGCAGCTGCTCCTCGGCTGATAGCTCGCAGGGTCCTAGCGCATCACTCAGCGCGCATGGGAGGCGGGGCCAGGCGGGGCCAGGTAGGGAGAGACAGGTAAGGGGCTACGGGATCAGGCTCACAGAAATCCCAGACGTGCTGGGGTGTAACAAAACCAGGCCACCCTGCCCTGGGTGTCAGGGCTGGGGGTCTTTTTATGGCAGTCACCTTGTGACCAACAAAGAATAACCAGACCCCAAAGAAGAAGTAAGCCATTAAAGATGTGATCACGGGACGCCTGGGTGGCTCAGTGGGTTAAGCGTCTGCCTTTGGCTCGGGTCATTTCTTCGACTCCATGAGACAAGAACCTTGCTTTCCTGCTTCACGTGGACCACAGGATTCAGATGGATGGAGAAGAAGAATATGCCCAGCGACACTGGCGGTCAGCTGGCACTTTCTATGTGGCTGGGGCCCAGTGGTTATAGAGTGTGTGCACAGAAATATCTGGGAGGCTGCCAGCGACCTAAACTCCTTCCCCAGCTCTCACACAAGTGTTCTGGACTGGGCATCTCTGCCAGGCCTACCTAAGATGTCAACTGATGTGGCCAAGGTAGCTGGCGGCACCAACTTCTCTCCTGTTTTTATGACTTGCCATGTCTTCGGACGTAACTAGTTAACTGGACCCATTCACAATGGGAAGGGAGGTGCTAGAGAGATGAGTAGGGTTGCGCATGCAGGAGGAAGTTCATTCTTGCACACAGAGTGCTGTATCGGGGAGGTCTACTGTATACTCCCAGGCTCTACTCTTGGACTGGGATTCAAGCGAGACATGTTGAGAGCAAGGACAGGCCACCAGATTAAGAGGATCTGACTTGTGGGGCATGGTACCAAGAAAGTGACATATCATGGATCCACTGATCAGATCTAGGGTATAAAATAGGATTGGGCCCTAGAGACGCACTGTAAAAGCCAGGAACAAGGTTTGACTGAGAAGAAAAGCAAAGCTGATCTGATGCTGAGCGTTGGAGTGCTGGGGATGAGCTTATGACAACTCTCTCCATTAAGGCCAGCTTTGGTTCTAGAGATGAGAAAGGAGTTGTTCAAGGTCCATCTGTGGGAAAGGAAGGGATGAGAGATGGAAGACGAAGCAGGCCATGAGGTGATCGTAGACATCCTGTGCTTGAATGAAGTCTGTTCACACTTGTGCCCTCTGGCCTATTTCCATGGCCACCACTCTTGGCCAAACCCACATTGCTATCCCTCTACCTGGAATTGTCATCCTTATGGAAATTGTCATCCTTACAGGCCATCCTGACGGCCTAGCTTATGCCCTCGTATTTCTATAACATTCAACTGGAAAGAACTAGGAGTACAGGAGGCATATAGCCATCACTAGTCCATTGCAACCATTTTGACAATTGTTTTACTGGACAAGACGTACCAGGGATCTTGGTGGTCACCTCTGGCGAGGTGAGACTGAGAGTATGTGTCTTGAGGCAGGAGGTAGGGGAGCACAGAGAGATGCTTAAGAAGAATTTTCACATTACTCAACCATTAAAAAGAATGAACTCTTGCCATTTGCAATGACGTGGACAAAACTAGAGTGTATTATGCTAAGTGGAAGAAAAATACCATATGATTTCACTCATATGTAGAATTTAAGAAACAAAATATATGAACATAGGGAGAGAGAAGGAAAAATAAGATAAAAACAGAAAGGGAGGCAAACATAACAGACTCTTAACTCTAAGGAACAAACTGAGGGTTGCTGGAGGGGAGGGGTAGGGGAGGGGATAATTGGGTGATGAGAATGAAGGAGGGCACATGATGGAGTGAGCACTGGGTATTATATGCACCTGATGAATCACTGAACTGTACCCTGAAACTAATAATACACTATATGTCAACTGACTTGAATTTAAATTAAAAAGCAAAAATAAAGTATCAACTCTTAAATAATTTTCACTTTTTATTTTATATTCTTTTATGTTATTTGAATTTCTTATATTGTTTCTGTATTCGCGCATGTCTTATATAATTTAAAATAGAAAGTATATAAAATGACTTTTAAAAATTAGAATAAAATGGAGTTCATGAAGGGTACCAGTCTACTCGGGCCCCAATAAATGGATGCCAGTTAGCGACGTGGGCTGGAATACTGAGGAGGGGCTGGTCAGAGGAGAGGGCAGGTGTAAATTGATAGCGTGGGTGGGTAGAGTGGCTGCTGCAGCCCGAGTCAATGCCGATGGCATCACGGGCCAGCTCTGTCACCACCACGGTGCGAGCGGCCCTGGAGCAAAGTTGGGGAGCTGTATGACTTGGAGACAATCCCAGAACGTTTCCAAGTCTGTCGCTTCATCTTTAAAATGAGAGTCGGGGCAGTGATACCAGTCCCAGCTAACTCACGGGATTTGGGTTTGGTTTGGTGTTTTTCCTTGGTTTTGCTTCCCCCCGGCTACTTGATATTGCCACATATTGTAGCTGTGATCCAGTGACCAGATATTGAAACATGGCGAAGGGTCGAAGGCAGACGACATGACTGGATCCAGACTGGGATGAGTTAATAGATGGATACACATTGTAATGATCTCCTTTTCTGACATCTCCGGAGAGCCAAAAACAGGACCTGGATACCCTCATTTGCAAGAAAAGAAAGCAAGTGACATTTTGTCAGAGGGGCAGAAGAGCGGTCTTGCCCTGTTTTTGATGGTCTTATGAATTTTAAATTCCCACAGGAAAGCACTGGAGACTTTTCCAGAGATGTAAATCTCTCCCTCTAGCCTCTCAGAAGTCTCCATGAGAATAATCTCCAAATGATCACTGCTCTGCTCGCCATGTTAATGAGGAAATGTGCATTGTAACCTTTCCCCCACCCTCTCCTCAGAGAGCTGGGGCACAGAGAAAGCCAGCCCAAAGGCCCATGTGGCCACACATCCGTTCAAAATTAAACACACAGGCAAGAGCACCCATCTGCCATTTTAAGCTGATTTTCCTGTAGAGCTAGTTTCATACTTTTCCCAAGTTTTGGACATGCATGGTCTTTGTGCAAATGCACACGTGGGTACCTACATAAAATAAGTAAGGTGGTCTAGAAATGTAGAAAAAAAAGAAAAATTCTTCCACAGCCCTACTGCTCACAGTTAATTGTTCATGACAGTTTCGTGTGTATGTACTTTTGAAAAGTCTATTTTCTTTTGCACTCATTTACATTATTTTCCGAATAGATACATCAGAAAGACCCGTAGCAAAACTATAGCTGTAGAGTTTTTACCCTCTCAGTGGACAGTGATAATGTCATAAAATCGTTATGTTCCCCTTTCCAGAACGCCCTGCTTCCCAGGGAAGCTGCCTTACCGGAACCTTTCTCTTATTCACAATCTGGGGACTGCCCTGCAGCTGAAAGGATTATTCTGCAGTGTCCCTGACAACTCGGTCTGGTCATTTTTCTGTCCTTCCTGTTTGCTGCAGGTCATACAACCTGAAGGTCAACAAGAGTTTTGACATTTGGGCAAGACTCCTCTCGGGAAGCATCTCACACGTTTGTGGTCCAGGGGGATACATTCCCCACCTTCCTGGAATTTACTGTGTCGATGTGATTGCTGCTGGCCTGAGGGTTTGTTTTTTTTTTAAGTCATTTTCTGTCCTTTTCTTAAATAAGAGAAACTCTGAAACCTGTAAGTTCTGCGAAATTTCTAATCCATCAGTTATGTACCTGCTGTGTGCCCCACTACTGCCACTACCACCCCCCTGGGCAGGCAGTCAGTGCTGGTTCCCCACACCTGGTCATCAGGCTCTGGAAACTTCTCGGGGCCAGCTCCCCGTGCTGGCACCAGTCCCTGCTCAGCAAACAAGGAACAATTAACACATTGTTCTCAATCTAGTTCACAGTGTAAAACCCTCTGGGCCAGGCACAAGCTCCCTCCACTCTCCTCGGGTACTTTGACTTTCTAATTGACTGGTGCTGACACCTGGCAGGGAAGAGAGGGAGGAGAGAAGGCGGGGCAGGAAGCTCTGGCTGTGCCTTGGTTCAGAAGCACCTTCCACGCCCCAACCAGGCAGGGAGCACCTTCCATGGCGGTCATCCTTGCAAAGGCCACCGTCCTTCCCCACATCCCATAGATAGAATAAGAGTGAGGAATGCCAATATCATTCTAATTTCTTCTTAAAAACAACAATGACTCCTTCGACGGTACCTTTAAATATTAGATATCTAATTTTTCCCCCAAACAAATGTTCTGTTGCGTGCCCAAATCACATGCTCAGCTTGCCTATAAGGTAATCCAGTTATGCCGACAGGACTGACACACATAAGAATTTGGGAAACTAGTACCATTTTCATAGATATCAGTTTCAATAATATTAAAACAATTCCACCTACGAGATTTTATTATTCCTGGGAATCCAAAACTGAAGTTTGTTCTATTTTAATGTGAACTCATTGACCTATCACACTTTGATACGTATCTCTAAGAGCTGGAAGCAAAAGACGCCCATAAAACTTAAGAACCTTTATTGTGAACAGCAGTGTTTCTGAGTAGAATTATATTTTCTTTGCAGTCCCTTTGAAGATTTTTTTAACTTAAAAAATTGAAGGTCTAGGTATGTGATAAAATATTAAAATAACCAGGAGAGCATTTAAAAAGTATAGATGCCCAGGCTTCCCTCCTCCCCACCCTCCTGTGTTGATTCAACTGTCCTACGGTGGCCCAGCATTGGGCTGTAAAAGCTTTAAAAGGTCCTCAGATGACTCTAATGTGAAGCCAGTTTGGGGAACAGTGTTCCACCCAGAAGCAGACGTGCCTACACCCCGTCGGACGGTTCAGCACTACTTAATACAATGACTGACTCATCCTTGGTTTCTGCCTGAAACCAATGAACAAATACAGCATTTTGGTTTCACCCCGCAGAACAAAACATGGATTAAATATAACAACACGTGCTGAAGTCTTAGATGTGCGCGTGGAATGGCGCGTAGAATTCTGTTGAATTTTCAGCGTTGAGACATTCCACTCAGGTTCTCGAGAATCACGTAGAGCCTGGAGCGATGAAGCTCAGCTCTCCAGCTAGCTCTCCCGCTCTAATTGCCACACCAGGACACCTCACCTTGAGACATTTCAGCATATCATTACAGTTCAGAATTGGCTTAGGCTTCGTTTTCTTTTTAAAAACCATTTACAAACACTGCAATGTACGAATCTTAGGCATCCTGAGTTCTGACAAATGCATACACCTGTGTAACTCAAAATTCTACAACGTTCTACTCCTCCCTCCCAGAAAGTTCCCTAATAACCCTTCCTGCCTTACCCCTGTTCCCAGGCAACCAAAGTTCTGACTTGCTTTTTTTTAAAATTATGGATCTGTTTTGCTTTCTACAACTTTCTATAAAATGAAGAAGATCATAGGTAAGTAGTCTTTGGGTCTGGTTGTTTCACTCAATATAATGCATTTGAGATTCACCCCTATTTTCGTGTATCAGCTCATACCTTTTCATTAGGAGTCTCTGGCCCAACTTTGACCAAGAAAGCCTCACGGCAGGTGTGGCAGCAGCACGGAGCCAGGCTGGGCCACAACAGGTCTCTCTCTCGGATGAGTCACATGATTGAAGTCAGTGGCCCTGTCACAAAGTCACTCTGGCAGCTCAATGAGAGGACCATGTGACAAGGAATGGAGGCCTTATGCCAACAGCCATATAAGTGTGCCATCTTGAAAGCAGTTTCCGCAGCCCCAGGCAAGCCTTCAGATGATTGCAACCTCACGACAGAAGCTGAGCCAGTATCCCATGGCGTGGAAATCAGTGTCAGCTTTGCACAGTAGAGACATACCATAGTTTATTTACCCAGTTACCAGTGAATGGACACTTGGGGTATTTTGGGGTTTGGCTATTCTGAATAAAGCTCTTTTGAACATTCTCATACAGGTCTTTTTGTGGACATGTAAATATTTAGGAGAGGAGCTGCTAGATTATGGGGTAAGCTTATGTTAATTTTGTTAAAAAAAGAAAAAGGCGGGGCGCCTGGGTGGCACAGCGGTTAAGCGTCTGCCTTCGGCTCAGGGCGTGATCCCGGCGTTACGGGATTGAGCCCCACATCAGGCTCCTCTGATGTGAGCCTGCTTCTTCCTCTCCCACTCCCCCTGCTTGTGTTCCCTCTCTCGCTGGCTGTCTCTATCTCATAAGTAAATTTAAAAAATCTTAAAAAAAAAAAAAAAGGCAGCCAGATCTTTCTCCAAGAAAGAAATAGTAGGTGTACTATTTCACATCCTCACACACATGATGGGGCTACTCGGACAGCCTCACCAACATCTGGCTTTGTCACATTGGTACAGCGTTACCTCATTATATTTGCATTTTGCACTTGCTTTTGACTTTTAATTTTCTACCAGGTGTGAGTTAGCACCTGTTGTGTGCAAAATATTACTCAAGGGGTAATAATGCTTTGTTACTCAAAGAGTACTGGTCCACCAACCGGTACTATTCATATTCTCTGGGAACTTGTTAGAAATGTAGAGTTTCAGGCCTATCCCGAAGTCTGCATTTTAACAAGACCCCAGATGGTTCTTATGCACATTCAAGTTTAAGAAGCACTGTTTTAGGGGATATGAAGAGCCACGAGATAAGGTTATTGTCTTCAAGAAATGGGGTAGGAGACAAAAGTTGGCAGGGAGGGACCCCATGGAAGGAAGGCTATTACAATGGTTAGAACGTGATGCTTGCACCAACAGACATGAAAACAAAGTCTGGAGAGATGGAAGAGGGTCTCGTCACTTATCTGGTCAGGAGTAATAGGATGGGAGGAGGACAATTTATGTGTTCTTTGCTGCATTGTGGGACACTTAACTTGGCAAAAAGCAGGCGTTAGATTGAGAGGCATGGCAGGAGAAAGAGAGAACAGTTTTTGGACTAGAGTGATAGTCCAAATAAGAAAGAAAGATGGGAACCACGGGGACCTCATCATCCCCTATAACTGTGCATGTATAAGATTATATCTATCTACCTATCTATCTCTCTATATGGGCATATACAGATATGTTCATTCATTCATGGAGAGGTCTTATTTTAGTCTGAGACCTCAGGACATTAAACAAATAGGACAGAACTGTGTGCCAGGCTTATTAGCAGTGACAGCAGGTTTTCTGTAGTGATAGTACAGAAACCGCAAACATCAAGACACAGGACGCCAACAGTGCCACAAAATATTGGTATGGACATTGAGTACAAATACAATTTGATGGGGTCCTGGCTGGCTCAGTCAGAAGAGCATGAGGCTCTTGATCTTGGGATTGTGAGTTCAAGCCCCACATTGGGGGTAGAGATTACTTCAATAAATAAATAATCTAAATAAACCTCAAATATAATTTTATGTGTTTACATACAAACGTGTATACACATACACAAAACGGAACAATTCCCATTTTAGTACTCAGATAGATGCCACTCCATATTTTCTGCTTGGTTTGAACATTACGAGTGCTAGGAGCTAAGACTTGGAGTGAAGTTTTATGGGTAGTTAGTGACTTAGGTAATAAGATAAACCAGGGCAGGAATATAACACATTCAAAGCTAGTTCGTAGATTAACTCCAGGAAAAAAAAATTAAAGAGAAAAAAATTTGTAAAAGACTGAGAAGGATTTTTGTGATTGGCATTCTTAAAACTTGCTGTCCCCTTTGTTACTGTCTGTCTAACAAGTCTAAGAAGACATCATTTGAATTTAATAACAGTTTCCTCTGGGAAATAGAGTTACTATAAAGTAGAGTGTAGTGAAAAGAATTTGGGCTGGGATTCTAAGGGACTTGCATTGGGGTCTGGCTTCTCGGCTTACTGTCCGCCTCACCTTGGGCAAATTACTTTCTCTGAAATTCAGTTCCCTCGGGTGCAAAATAAAAAACCCAAATTGTCCTATAGGGTTGTCGTGAAGAGCAAATGTTCCTCAAAAACCCTTCCCCCCCTTTATTTAAAAATGTAAGACTCATTAAATGAACTGTTAAGAAATTTCTAAAAGGGGGCGGGAGTATTGACCCCTAACCTGACACATACAGATACAATATTTTAAAGATATGTTGAATAGGAGGCACCTTATTCTCAAAGCAAAATAACTGGGAAACGGGGAAAGCCATCAGACCCGGGATCTGTAAACAACTGTCACCAAGCTTTTCAGCCTGGAAGGAAACCGCCGGAAGGCGGCTCGGAGTCGGAGCTAAAGGCAGGGAACAGTGCCCCCTGGTGGACTACAAATGCAGAAAACAGACTTTCAAATCCTGCTGGTAATTTCTGAACTCGATCCTTTCTTGCATATTGTGTTCGCCCTTGGTAAAAATACGTTCTTTTTTATTGCATTATCTATCATTTTGGTTCAATTATAGCCATCTCATATTTTCCCTGATTTTGTAGACCTGCTTTTACAGGGCATAAATTTTAAACGTTTCATCATCACAGCAATTTTTAGCTCTGGAAGCTCAGTGCCACCTGTTAGGGGACCCTAAGTTTCTGAGCCCTAATCTCAGGGATATAGACACTCAGGGATATAGAAAACAGCCTGAGCCACAGCTCTCATATCTGTAAAATGGATTTGATACTCCCCTGTCTTACGGTGTTGTTGGGCAAATCACGCAAAATAGTATCTGTAAATGTATTTTGAAGTTTGCAATTACTGAGAAATGCAAAATGTAATTATCACGATTTAAATCGGGGTTACTAAAAGAAATTAACTTCAAAAATTCATAGTAATAAATGCAACGTGGAGTAGAACTCAGTTGCATGAAGATACTAGCATGTCTTCATTACATATGTGACTCGTACATACTTTTTTTCCATCCAGGATGTCTTCATTCTGAGCTCTCAAACCGATGCGCCTTGGTGGTGGGAGAAGGATTGAAAACTAACACCGAACACACCTATATTATCTGCCATGCTCTGAGGTTTCACACATACTTTTTTATTTAAACTTTCCATCAAAGCATGGAGGAAGGTGTTGCTTCCACTTTCACAAACAAGGAAACCAGGGCTCAGAAAAGCTGAGTGGCAGAGTCAGCAATTGAACTCGAGTCTGTTTGGCACAGAAGATTCCTGTTCCCCGTGTTGTGTGTCGTTGAAACAACATGCAGTTCGTTCTGCCTTCATCTTCATGATTTTTCTTATGCAAGAAACCCCTCGGTAAACCTCAAGGTGTTCTTGTAGCTGTCTTCATCCCACAATTCCATAATTTCTCTTCTCTGATCTCCAGGTCTGCCCGCTCTGCACCCAAATGTAAGCCAAAATCAAACCAGAATTTCCATATGTGTGGATACATTGAGTATACTATCTGCAGATTGGGAAACATCGAGGGGAATCGTAGGCAGTCGTAAAACCCTTGCGGAACATTCAGTGAGCCCTGCCCTGCTGTGGGCATTACCTACTGTTGGCTGCAGGGACACAGGGTCCCAGCTTGAGAAGGGCACAGAGGCAAGAACAGGGAGAGTTTTCCATTTTATTGTCTGGGTGGTTGGGCCAATCACTCATTTAAACAAAACCCCTCCTTTGGCCTTTTAAAAAGTCATTTGGCTCAAAGATATCTTTGAATCTTTTAAAATCACAGGTTATATCAGTTAATATTTGAGTTTACTGTTTGAAAAATACTTTGCTGGTCATATATAAATATGCCTCCATTTGGTGTATATACACAATATAACATCGAATTTTAAGAAAGCAGAATACAAAGACAAACGTGATTCCAATGAAAACTATATACCAATGGGCAGAAAAGGAGTAAGAAACGTTAACGTGGTTATCTTTGGGTAGTGCAATTACAGATGATTTTTATTATCTTTTTTGATAATGAACATGAACTATATCTGTAATCCGAAAGAAATCTTCTTAATATAAAAATAAGTATATATTTGATGTCATAGGGGCGCCTGGGTGGCACAGCGGTTAAAGCGTCTGCCTTCGGCTCAGGGCGTGATCCTGGAGTTCCGGGATCGAGCCCCACATCAGGCTCCTCTGCTATGAGCCTGCTTCTTCCTCTCCCACTCCCCCTGCTTGTGTTCCCTCTCTCACTGGCTGTCTCTATCTCTGTCAAATAAATAAATAAAATCTTTAAAAATATATATATATTTGATGTCATAGCAGGGACCCAAGGAGCTTAAAATGACAGCGGTGTTTATATTTCAAGGTTAGTGTGTTTCTTGTGAAATAACTTGAGGACAATGACCTTGGGCAACCCTGTTTAGAAAATGCAAAACTCAAATATGAAAGGACAGCTTACCTGGGGCGTGTGTCCCCCACCCAGTGGAATTACAGGAGTCAAGTTGCATTTTCAAAACCCACAGCCCTTTCTCCATCTTTCGTGGATGGTTCAGGTAACAATTGGCGTTACGTTTGTTATACAGGGAAGTATATAATATGTAGAGGGCTTACTCAGAAGATTCCTGAGATGGATCACTTGGTTTTATAACACAGAACCAAACTTCCCAGATATGTTTGGAGAAAAAAAAAATCCCTAAACACTAACACCCTGAAAAATTTCAGATCACAAAATAAAATCCCCAGAGATGGAAATAAATACTGGAGTAAGAAACGGGGTGAGAGGGCTCAACGGGGTCAAGCTGACCATGGCAGAAGGAAAGCACGTTCTCTTTGGGCAGGACCCAGGAACACTCTATTAAACTACTAAGTAAACTTAGTATTTCTGCAAGCTCCTTCAACACTCATGCAGTGTGATATTACCCTTGTCTGCAGAAGCTTGGCTAAGAGGATGCCCACCTCTCTTTCCCCTCTTTGAAGTCAGCTATCTAGGCACTTCAGTCTTTGAGCATCTGTGAGTTAACCTGCAGTGAGTTGCATTTCCCCCATATTGGAGGTTCCAGAGAAGTGACAGCGAGCTACTAAAGGGTCAGACAAGGAGGCTTTGTTCATGTTGGAAACAACAGAGGGAGGAAACTACGCATACTCTGAATAAGGAAGAAGGACAAAGGGACTGCTGGAGGGCATCCCAGAGTGTGGGGCTCTGGGCTTGGGTGTGAGTCCGGCCTGGGTAAGATGGCGGCGTCAGGGGCAGGGAGAGCATGAAGCAAGGATTGCCCTGCCTGAGGCATATAGTTTGAGGGCATATAGGTCATCTGCTTTCAAAAAAGGATGTTGTTTTTGGTACTCAGTTTCTTTATTAAATTATTTAAATAACTTCTTGTCCCTTCCCATTCATGTTAGATTATTTGAGTGAGGAAGATCCCATCTGTCTCACCCCCCCCAATATTTAATAGTCCCCTTTTTCCTATTTTCTTTACTCATATCCTCTAAGTAATGAAACATCATAAATGACTTCTACTGGGCTCTTCCGGATTGTATACTCTAAAGTAGCACTGAGGTGAGCAAAATGTAGTGATGAGTCAAGGTATGGATGACTGTTTACAACCTGGAAGGTAAGAAAGTTGGGGTTCATATGCAAGAAAGTGTGAAGAGGAAACTCTGGTGGGGTCTATGCCAGAATCACAACCATGAGGCACGAAATTCAGCGGGTTGGAACCTAGATGAAGGCTATGCATTCATCACTGGTTGGAAATGGTGTTTGGTGGAGCACCAAGGAGGAGAGAGTGCCAGGAGAGAGGCATATTACACTGACAGCAATGACTCAGCAGAACCACCAGAAGTTCTCAGGTGGCTTAGAAACGATAGCCTCCCTGTGCCCATATTGCAATGTGAATGTCATGCTGTGATGTGCCAGTAGACCGAGCTGCTCCGATAAACAATACCAGCTACTGAAAGTAGTTTTCGCCAAGCACCTGTCTCTGTCTTGAGCCTAGCTGGAGTTTAAATAGTTCTGGAATTGAACTTCTTTCTACGTTACGTGTCTGCTCATCCCCAATATCATCCTATGGCATAAAATTCAGATTTCTGAGCCTGCCATTCCAGGGTGTCCACAGTCTAATCCAGTGCTGCCCATCGTCTCCAGTGTTTTTATAGTCTGCATGCTGCATCCAATCTGATTTATTCTGTATCATTGTGAATTCTCAACTCTGCAGCAACACCTCGTACCTTCCCCTCCCTTCTCCACTCCACGTATCCAAGTCTCATCTACCACCCAAGATACTCACTTTCCTGGGACTCTCATGCCCAGCCCAGGGTGACCTCACCCTCTTCTGAAATTCTACAGTCCCAGAGATCAGTCTCACTTACTTGTTACCACACATAATACCTCCTGTTGCCAGTTCACTCTTTCGCCGGTGCATTATATCCTACACCCAATTAGATTTTAAACTCTTAGGGCCATAGACTATATTTTGCAGCCCTTTGTAGTCTCAGATTTCCTATCTTTAGATGGAGCCCCAATGTTTGCTTATTCCTCTAAAAAAGACAAAAGAATTCATATTGTTATCCAAGGAATAAAGCTTAACAGTAGAAACAGTAGTAGTAGTAATCGTGCCAATTAAGAGCCACTCAGGCATTTCAATAAGCTTCTTACTGACATTATTTAAGTAAATCCTTCAATAACACATACTATTACTCACATTTTATATATGGGACAGCTGAGAATTAGTAGAGAAGACAAGAAGTGAGAAACAGATCTTTCCTAAAGAGTGAGAGTTAGATATTTACCATTAGCCATTCATTCCTTTGGCTTAGACTTTGTATTTTTTTGACATGAAAAAATTACTGAGAAGGTAAGCCCTGTAAGGCTTGTTGAAGAGTATGTGGCTCCTCGGAGGGCAAAAGCAGTGTTGAGGGGATGGGTACAGTGAAGAGAAGAAGGCAGAAAAACAAGTGGCAGTAGTGGCATTTGAGATAAACATGCCCTTCTTAAAATAACTCATTTGCCTTTCCCTCTTTTCTTTCCTGCTCATCTGAAGTCAACCATTTGTACTGACTTTCCTGAAACCCACCTGCTAACTCAGCTACTTCAGGCTAGAGGGTCATGTTTTTTTTTTTTTTTAAGATTTTATTTATTTATTTGACAGAGATAGGGACAGCCAGCGAGAGAGGGAACACAAGCAGGGGGAGTGGGAGAGGAAGAAGCAGGCTCATAGCGGAGGAGCCTGATGTGGGGCTCGATCCCACAATGCAGGGATCACGCCCTGAGCCGAAGGCAGATGCTTAACCGCTGTGCCACCCAGGCGCCCCTAGAGGGTTATGTTTTAAGTCACAGGTTTACTACATGCAGCAGGGCCCAATCAGTCATTCCAGGACCTGTTGTAGGATCTGACCTCAGTATCTCTTCCTATTTTAGGAGACTATGGTTTGATAGTTTTCAGAATTGGCTGGAACAAACTGCTATTAAACTCAACTGAGTACCGCTAGTGAACATCAAATATTGAGCTCTGCAGGAAATGTAGACCTAGAAACTGTCCTCATCCCCTTCACTTCGACATGTTGAGCAGATTCCAAGCCCTTTTCAAACAGCCATTTCTGACATATCCTCATTTCCTCTTCCCCATCATCTGCAAACCACTGATAAGAACAACAGTGAGGAGGGAGAGCAAGGCAGGACAGCGCTCAAGGTTTGCTCGCCCAGCCTGCCGTGCCCTGGCCATGCCCACTTTCTCCGGGACCTGAGCCATTTCCATGCTGTAAAGATCAAACAATTCAGAGCTATAGCTTCTGTTTGGAGCCATGGCCACTGGCTCTTCAGCGTCCCCAAACATCTCATTGGCCACATCTGAACATGAATGCAACCAGGTGGAGAGTCTCATATCCATGAGGATTCTCTTCAGAGAGGGTACTGAAGACAGGAGGGTCTGAAAACATTCTTTAAAAGCCTATTTGAGAAGGAAGGTGAAGAGACCCGTCCCCCAAACCAAATGTAAGTGGAGTTAGTCTGAAAGATAATCTGTGGAGAAGCTGGAAGAACTGACGGTCCATCTGAGAGTGGAGGAACGGAGAAAAGTGGGGGTGGGGTGGGGTAGGGGGTGGGTCAGTGAAATGGTGCCCCCTGACGTGACTGCTCACGTGACCCTAGAATCTCCATGAAATTTTTGGGTGTGAGTAAATTTTTTTTTTTTATAGAAACTGATGGAAAGATGGCATTTTGCAACTGAGTAATACATAGATGGGCCTAGATTCAGAGAAAAGGATGAGGAAGGAAACTACGAATGTGGGAATTGAAGACCTACTTCCTCAAGTGTGTAAGGATTGGGGCATTCTTAGCTGATGCCTGGGTTATATAAACAGGTCTAACATACCCTGGAAGTTTTGTAATAACGCTGTTGATGGTTTCCTAGCAGCACTGGTGGTCAGGATGTTTCTGGCACCTTGGGCTTCATGCAAATTCCTTTGCTTGGCTTGTTCAGCCTGACAGTTGTATTCCAGGGAGGGAGTGGTTTTAACTCTCATTACTTCATAACAGTAACCCGAGAAACCCTCCACTCCCAGAGGAGGAAATCGAAGACAGTTGTTAACCTGGGGCATTTCTTATCCTTCAGTTATGGAAGTAAGCCTTAAAATCTGTTGCTCAAATACCCATTAAAAGAACAATTAGAAATCCAGTAATCCTTTGCATGTTTTTAAGTTGACATAATCATATGGAAACATTTGGTATACTCTTTTATGCTGGCCTTTTTCACTCAACATACTGTCTCTGAGATACATCCATTTTGTTGTCTGTATCAGTGATTCATGTCTTTGGTATTGTTGAATTATATTCATTACATAAATACACCTCAGCTTGTCCATTCTCCTCTTTCTAGAAGTTTCCAGTGTTTTGGATTATGAATCCAATTTCTCTAAGCATTCTCCTACAAGCCTGTTATGATGATTTTCACATTAATTTTTTTTCTTGGATACATTTCTAAGACTTGCTGGAATTTTTAAGTCATAGGGCATGTGTGTACATGTATATTTAATTTTATAATAAACTGCCAAACAATTTTACAAAGTAGTTGTACCGTTTTATGCTCTTACGATCAGTGTATGAGAATTCTGGTTGGTTCACATCCTCACTGCCACTGGGTATTGTTAGTCTTTTTAATTTTAGCTGTTCTCGTGGTATGAAGTGATCTCATTTAAGTGCATTTCCCTCACAGCTGATAGAGTTGATTTCTCTTTAATGACCTTATGTGACATTCGTGTGTTACTTTCTGGTGAAATTTCTATTCAAGTTTCTGATCATTTTTAGAGATAGAAATTGTGAGATAATATATTCAGTCTAAATGCATTGCAATTGCATTACATGTCTAGGGACTACTCAAATTAAAGTTAAAGATTATCAGACTGAATAAAAATATAACTACCTAATGCTTATATATAAGGACACAAAAAAGTTGAAAATATAAACTTGAGAAAATATATCCATAAATACTAACCAAAAGAAAATGGATATCAGAAAAAGATAAAAAAAAATATTACTAGAGATAAAGAGTGGCATTTTCTTCTTTTTTCTTTTTTAAAAGATTTTTATTTATTTATTTGACAGAGATAGAGACAGCCAGCGAGAGAGGGAACACAAGCAGGGGGAGTGGGAGAGGAAGAAGCAGGCTCATAGCAGAGGAGCCTGACGTGGGGCTCGATCCCAGAACGCTGGGATCACGCCCTGAGCCGAAGGCAGACGCTTAACCGCTGTGCCACCCAGGCGCCCCAAGAGTGGCATTTTCTATTGCAGAAACAGTCCATGTACCAAGATGACATAACATTTCTGAATCCTTGTGCACCTAAAAGATAGCCTTAAAAACGTAAAACAAAAACCAAGAGAACCAAAATAAAAATTAAATTCTTTTGAACTGGATGATCATAAAACAAAACATATAAAATCTTGTGGGATGTAAAAAAGGCTGTATTTAGAGGAAAATTAATGGTCTTAAATGCACATATTAGGAAAGAAGAAAAGCTGAGCACCAATTTATCCATCACAATTGTCTTGGGGGTAAAAACAGCAAAGTAAAACCAAAAAGAGGGAAAGAAAGAAAATAACAGAGATAGAAGCAGAAATCAATGAAATTGCAAAGAAATGCACAATAGAGACTACTAATAAAGCCAAATGTTTTCTAAAAAAATAATGTTAGGAAGTTCTTAATGAGAACTGATCAATATAAAAAGAAAAGGCACAATTCACTGATATTGGGCTTAGAAGGGTGGGTATTTTATTGTCTCAGATCATGTAAACATCACATGAACATAATATGAGGATGTTATCTTAACTGATTCCTTATGTAGACTTTGCTAGTGTGAAGAGATGATGCTTCTTTTCTTAAGGAGGTATTCAAGCCAATTTGGCAAATTTTTTGTAGTAAAATAATACATTGGCATTTTAGTTGCTAATCTGATTTTTTTCTTTTTCAGTTTAGTTTGGAAATGTTTGAAAAACCCTTGTTTGAAAAACCCTTGGCAAACCAACCAAGTTGAGTCTTTGCACACGCAAAGCAGAAGACCAGACATTGGCCCCAAATTATTCCAGACAATGGGCAGGCCTGCCGTAGGCCCAGTTGGATCCTTTCTCTTGAATTTTAATGTGTAAATTTCCTCAGTCGTATGTGCCTGTAAGATCATGTCTCATGTAGATTTAGGTCCAACACATAGCAGAATGAGTAGAATTGTGCCCGGTGGAAGCAACACAGGTGCAGAAGTGCAGGGGCAGGAAAGAGCACAGTGTGTTCCGGGAAGAGCAGCTTATGCAGCTGCAGAATAAAACATTTGGGGGAGGGGTGCGTGGGTGGCTCAGTCAGTTAAGCATCTGCCTTCAGCTCAGGTCATGATCTGGGGGTCCTGAGATTGAGTCCCGTGTCAGGCTCCCTGCTCAGCCAGGAGTCTTCTTCTCCCTTTCCTGCTCCCCCTGGCTGTGTTCTCTCTATCTCAAGTAAATAAATAAAATCTTAAAAAAAAAAAAACAAAAAAACCATTTGGGGGAGTTCTGAGGGGAGAAGCTGGCAGGACAGATGGACTTGGTTCTGGCTGTGAAAGATCTTGAAAGAGACATTTTCCTGTAAATGCTTGGGACCCACTCAAGATTTCCAAACACGGGAGTGACGTAGGCAAACTTGTAGTTCAGAAAGGATGCAAGCTCATTCTTAGGACTTCTCGAACAAATGAATATTATGTGTCACATTTCCTTTCCTAGGTTTAAGTAACATATATATGAAGCCCTCAAAATATTTTTGACTGATTAACAGACCGACAGACTCTCTTTCATAAGTAAACAAGCCAACTTGCTGATACAAAGTGCTGTGGCAGGCCCAGGTCTTAGTTCTCTTCCTGCAGGAGTTTAAAAACAGTGAGGAGATAGTATTTATACACCTAATACAGAAACAAAAATGGACCAAGAGTAGAAGGACATGAATTCTAGAGACATCGCCTCCATTTTAGTTGTTTATAAAACAAATATTTAGGGGCACCTGGGTGGCTCAGTCGGTTCAGCCTCTGCCTTCAGCTCAGGTCACGATCCCAGGTCCTGGGATGGAGCTCGGGGTTGGGGGTCCATGATCAGCGGGGAGACTGCTTCTCCTTTTCCCTCTGCCTGCTGCTCCCCCTGCTTGTGCTCGCTCTCTCTCTCTGTCAAATAAATAAATAAATAAATAAATAAAATCTTAGAAAAACCCAAATATTTAATAAGCATCAATGATGTGTCAGATATCGGCTAAGTTTTAGGTATATACTGATCAGCTAAATAGTTATGGGCTTTGTTCTCATGGAACTTCTGTGTTCAGTGGAGGGTAAAATATCAAGCAATCACCACAATTTATTCAACAACCATGTACTGAGTATCTTATATATACCAGCCAGTGTTCTAGGTGCTTGAGGTGATGACGAAGAACCAGACGGAGATCTGTGCCCACGCAGGGTTTACATTCTAGTGCGAGAAGACAGAAAATAAACTCTCGACAAACGTAAGTAATGTATCACGTCTTACTAGGTGATAGGTATTATGGAAAAAGGAATTAAAAGTCAGGTAAAGGTTTTTAGTAATGAAGAGGGGCTGCAGATACGAGCTGGAATGGGTTGACATTTGAAACAGGACAGAGCGACCTCATTGGCAAGGGGACGTATAAGCAAAGACTTAGAAGAGTTTGGGAAATCGACTGTGTAGATGACACTCGGGGGAAGTGTATTTCAGGCGGAAGAAACAGCCAATGTAAAGATCCTAATACAAAGAGCATTCTGGAATGTTCCTGGCATAGCAATGGAGCCAGATCATTTGAAACACAGTAAGCTGAGGTGGGGGCGGGAGGGTGGTGGGGGTGGAAAGCAGGTGCAGGAGAGGTGGTGCAGATTTGGTAGGATCTTGTGAGTCATTGTAAAGACTTTGACTTTTATTGAGAGCAACGGGGAGCCATTACAGGAGCTTGAGCGGAGCGGACTGACATTTTAATAGGATGACTGGCTTCATATTACAACCTGTAACCAAAACATGATAGGTGTGCCCTGAGGTGGGAAATAGGGGGATCAGATTTATAAAAGATCTGTGTGGTATTAACCTAAGCTTAACCAGCTTCCACTGCCTGGCTGGGTCATGGTGGTGAGGACCCAGGAGCGTGCTGCGTACATATGCCCACGATGTAGATTGTTATTCCTCGGTAATAATGCAGAACGGTATGTAATCCAGTGCCAGATTATGAGTTACACCCCAGAAATGCTTCAGCAGTAAAAGCATGCATCCTCAAAAGAAGCAAGTCCTCCCCTAAAGGGGTGAACATGGGTCCTTAGGGGACCGAAAGCTTTTTCTTTTCCTACACGTAAAGCACAGATATACATACAGTACACAAAAGGATATGTAGTTTATCAGCAGTATTTTCATTTCATGGCAGAAAATATCTGAAAAGGATTCCTTGGGGGTGGGGTGAGAGGGGAGGCTTGTGTGATCAAGAATATAGGTTGGAAAACACTGACTTCAGGAGGGAGCCAGTAGCTGAGATCCCCGAGCTCGAGGTTAGGAAATCACCACTGATATCAGCTCTATCATTAACTTTGTGTGTGAACTCGGACCACTCACCTCCCCTAGAAAGGTTTCACGCTTGTTCCCAAAGTAAAATGAATGTTAGACTAAATGATGCTTTTAGGTTTTCTCTAGCGCTTAAATTATGAGGGGGATTTGAGCTGGGGCTCCACTGAGTTATACACGCCTATGGTGATGCATCAGGGATTTGGACCCATCAAACCTCACTTTTCAATGAAAGATAAAGGGCTAACATCAAGAGCCTTTAAAGTCTATCTCTCGCATCTTTGCACTTACCTATTCTTTGAGCCATCCCCGAAGCCAGAATTCTAGAAATTCTGCTCTAGTTTGCTCCCGGAGATTCCTGGATACAATGTTGGAGCTAAGGGGTCAAGGGAGTGTCGTTAATAAGACGTTCATCGAATGTTTTGTCCAGAATTGCTTTGCTTCTTAAATTTTCACATGACTTCCAGACATTAAAGTCCCTTCATAATCTATCTGGGTTCTCAGTCAAAGAGATCCAGGCGCATGGTGTGAGGAAGGGAAACAAGACTTAGCAGAACAGAGCACTCGATTAAAAACAAAGAGCCTGTCTATTTGCGGCATCTGTAGGTGACATCAAACAGGCGGCCCTATGTATTCATGTAGCTCCTTCCTGCTTATCCCAGTTGCCCTGAGGGCCAATTGCACTAAGAAGACCTTTGAATAGTTTATTCTGTGCCCATTAGGGTTTAGTTTTTCTTCCTAGCCTTCCAAATACGGTTAGAAGTCTCTTGACAGCAGAGAATGTATCTTCTCACACATATGACTAGTGCTCAGTGTGGTGTCCTGTCCATAACAGAACCTTGGTGACGGTTTGCTGACTGTAATGATCACATGGATTAAAAGGGAAAATAAAACTCGGGGCGCCTGGGTGGCTCAGTTGGTTAAGCGTCTGCCTTTAGCTCAGGTCATGATCCCAGGGTCCTGGGATCAAGTCCCGCATCAGGCTCCTCCCTCTGCTCTTCTCCCTGCTTATATTCTCTCTGTCAAATAAATAAATTAAATCTTAAAAAGAAAATTCAAAGCCATAAATCTTTGAGTTCTTTCTTTTGGGTCGTCTGTACTGATGTGACTATAGACCAATGCATTTATCTCCTTTTCCTTCTGCCGTTTAATCACCTAGTGGTATTGCCAGATAAGAAATGCAAATGGAATTTATTACCTAACTGGAGCATGTACAACTCATATATCATAGGGTATTGATACTTGCAGAATTGTTTTAGGTAATGAATTCAGCTAGTCATAGATGAGTTACCATTGTGCAGAACAGTTCTCTCCCAAACTGCAGAGAATTCTTGAATGCTGTCAACCTCTTCGGAGGCAATTGGAAGAGGGAGCCCTCTTTAGTGACAAATGGCTAAATATTCAGAATTTCAATGTGTACCAGGAAGATAATTCAACCCCTTGCTAAATCAAAGAGTCTCAGAATTCCTGGCAATGAGGAAAACCCCAGCATCTGCTTGAAACTATGCTTAGGAGTGAAGGAGTTAACTGAGTGTGTAAGCTTTATCTCATGTCCAATGGACTTGTGGTTTGCTGATGAAAGTCTCTGGTAAATGATTGTTAGAGACCTCTCATTGGTAGCTGTTGCTAGTCACTGTGTTTCAAAAGCTTGTTGATTGCTCTGCAAGGCGGTGCGGCATCCTCTATCCCTTTCTCAATTTCTGATTCATTCAGGTCCTCCTGCGAAAGATCTATCCGATCGATGAACATGAATGACGAAGAAAATAGCACCATCTATGACACAGTCCAGAAGGAACGGATGTATGAGCTTCCAGACCAGCCAGAAGAGGATGAAGGTCCTCTCTATGATAACATCCACGAAGGCCTGTGGGAAAACCATGTCTATGCCACTGAACTGGAAACCCATGACTATGACTCTGTGTCAGTGTATGTGGCTGGGGGTGAGGAGGAGAACTTGACCTCTTCCCAGCCAGAAGCAGCAGACTACCTCCTGCCTGATGAGGTATGCCCTGAGTCCCAGGATCTTCAACCAGCTGAGCGGCAGGAGGACAGGGACATCTCAGTGGAAGAGTTACACTCACCAACCCCGGACTGGAAGCCTGGCCCAGAGGAACCCCAGGAGGATGGAGGCATGATGGGGGAAGACCTGCTTTCCCCCCGAAACTTCACCATCCAGCAGAGCAGGACCTTCTTCACCAGTAATTCTGCTGCTAATGGTTTGGAAGAAAACGAACGAACTTCCACGGATCCTGAGATCAGCCTGTTTGTGAAGGTAAGGGCTGTCTCTGAAAGACACCCCTGCATGGGTGGACGGCCTAATTGGGGTCTTCTTTCGCTCTGCGTGTCCAGGGAAAGATGCAGGATGTCACGGTCTTTGGATCTCAAGACATATTCAAGAGTAGGGCTGGTTAATGAGTTAATGAGTATGAGGTTCACCTCATACTAAATGAGTTAAATGAGTCCGTTCCAGAGTTCCCTCAGAACTGCTCCAAGTATGAGAATTGGAAAGTGTATTTTAATTGTGTGTCTAATCATTCACTTTTATATGCCATGGGCAAAGCATGTTTTTTTTAGTTCACGTACAAGTGAGCAGAAAATGTGGCTCAAATCCTTACCTTTGTGACAGACATTGAGTATGTTTTCCTGTCTGGTTAGATTTCTTTTGTCAACTTGATTTTCAAAAATGAAACCGAGTCTTGAGAGAGGAAGTCAAGTCAGCAGTCAGCCAGGCACTGGGGGTTTCTTCTTAGCATTTCTAAGGTCACAGATACTTCAGATATATGGTCAATAAACGTTACCTCTGTCACTGGGCCTGCCCTTTTAGTACCAATATAACTAAAATATCTGATGAAGTGAAGTGATTTCAGTGGTAGTAGTATTAGGACAATAATAGCCAATGTTAATGTTTAATAATTATGATATATAAACTCAGAACTTTGGTAATCTTTGTTTTAGACTGATATTGTGGTAAAGACTATTTATTACAATATTACCCAAACATAAAAAAGCATTTCAGGGGTAGACAAATCATTTTTATGAATTGAGAAGGAAGAACATTTTCCCCCCAATATCCACTCCCTGACAATATTCAAATTTACACTTTTCTTAGTATGAAGGCGGAGTATTAGTAAATGCTGCTATTTCTTGCTAATAAAAATGAACCCTCAAAACCCTCAGTTCATGCTTGTTTCTCCCCTTTGTGGTTTCTAATAACTCCAGTAAAATAGACTTTATTTGCTCGTTTAATATATTATTACTTTTTTACTTTTCCCTAGTTGTTCCGTGTGTAAATTGCGTCTCCTCCATTCTACCACAAGGTCTGTAAAAAGCGCCTAGCTGGAGTGTCCGGCTCATACTTAGGTACCCGTCAAAACTTGCATGGTATTATGTTGAGCATCTGGGGGGGAAAGGGGTATGGAAGACGGGGAGGGAACTTACTGTCAAGAAATGAGCAATGTGGTGCAAGAAACAGACTTGCACGTGGTTAATTTCGGGGAACTAGAGGCTCCAGCTGAGTGCTGTGGATATTCCCGGGGGGAGTGCTCAAGTGTGCAAGAAGGAATCAGGACAGGCTCCACTGAGGAGGTGACTAACGTTCGGACAGGTGCATTCAAGGAGCCTTCCAGCTTCTAAATCCACATCACTGTTATGTTAGTTTAAAAAAAAACAAAAAAACCAAAAATACCCCCCCCCCAACAAAACCCCCCACCTAGTGAGAACTTGTAGGTGTATTTTTCTCAGGACAGAACCATCCGTGCCACTGTTTACAACAGACAAGGTGGACCGCTGTCATTATGATCATCGTCGTCATTACGGACACATCAAGACGTTTGTAAATTTGGCAAAGTGTTGATTTCACCAAAAATTAGCCTGCCACTGGTGTTGAACCAAAGAGAAGTAGGAGGAAACAGAAGAATTGGCATCTCCCGCTGGTATTAGCAACAGGAAAAGCTGCTTGATAGGAATGTGCGGCCCTACGTTATTCAAGATCTGTGGTTCCTGAAAGCAAATACTGGCGTTAATGAACTCTTTAGGTTTACATTCTTTTTCATATAATTAACCAAGAGACCTCAGCTCCTGTGTGTGAACTCATTTTAAAGATATTCAGCAGCACTGAATATCTAAGAAGAGTGGTGCTCACAATCCCTGCATCCCAATCACCCACCATCCCCACTGTACTTCTTTACTCTTTGTTGAATGGAAATTATACGCGAAGGCGGGGGTGCGGGGGCTTGTCTGCTTGCATGGGGGTGGAAGGTCTGAGGGTCACCTGCTCAGGCTCCTTCCTCCCCCAGCGCTGGGGTGGGGGGATGGCAGAAGGCTACAAGCCCTGCATTGGATGGGGCTCAGGTGTGCTTTAGGGCTCATCATCTCCCTAGCAGGGCTTGTTGCCATGGAGTCCTGGGGTGATTGTTCCCCTGAGCTGTTTCGG
The DNA here is from genome assembly GCF_017311325.1 of Ursus maritimus. Taxonomy (NCBI): domain Eukaryota; kingdom Metazoa; phylum Chordata; class Mammalia; order Carnivora; family Ursidae; genus Ursus; species Ursus maritimus. Next base: position 5,265,024 of record NW_024425452.1, on the reverse strand, counting down.
TGTAGACCACTTGGGATTCGTGGTAACCCATACTCCCTTATGCGCATTTTCAGCTGTTCTAGACAAGCCAGGAAAAATGTCACACAGGTTTGTCACTGTGTGTTCAACCAACATTTTACTGAGGCTCAAGCCATTTCAGGGTGTTGGGCGATTGCTTAATTACGATATATCATTTATTTATTCTTTCAACAGATCATTATTGTGCCAGGCCCTGGGTTTATAACAAAGTTCCGGGTCTCCCGACTTTGCACTGTAGTGGGAAAAGCAACTGATGGACAGATAAGTAAATACAAAATATGCCTGGGGGTGATGACGCCTTCAAGAAACATGAAACTGAGTGATGGGTGTGAACGTGTCCTGTTGCTGCCATAACAGATGACCACACACCTTAGTGCCTTGAAACAGCACAGATCTATTCCCTTGTAGTTCTGGGGATCAGAAATCTGAACTAAGTCTTATGGAGTTAAAACAAGGTGTGGACAAGGCTGTGTTCTTGCTGGAGGCTTGGGGGACGACCTGTTTCCTTGCCTCTTCCAGTTTCTAGAGGCTGTCCTCATTCCTGGCTCCTGGCCCACATCCTATCACCGTGGCTCTGCTGGCTTCTCTCCTCACCCTGCTTTCTTCTGATCCGACTCCTGTTGCGTCCTTCTGATAAGAAGACGTGATGAATTTGGGTCCACCGGGATAATACAGGATAATCTCCATTTTATGATCCTTAATTCAATCACATCTGCTAAGTCTCTGTTGCCACAGAAAGCAACATTCATGGGTTCTGGGAATCAAGACATGGACATACTTGGGAGCTCCCCGCACTGGGACAGAGTGACAGTGAGGAGGGGAGCGAGGAGGCAGCGTGGCTGGAGTGGGGGGAGCAGGGGAGGTAAGGTGGCAGCATGTGAGGCCAGAGAGGTAGAGGCGGGCACAGAGCATGTGGAGGAAGCTCTTTCACTTTTACTCGCAGTGATAAAGGGAGTCATCAAAGCTGGCTGCCATTTTTTTTTTTTAAGATTCAGTTATTTATTTTAGAGGGAGAGCGGTAGAGCATTGGGGGAAGGGGCAGAGGGAGAGAGAGAATCTCGAGCCAACTCTGCACTGAGCGCAAAGCCTCACTCAGGGCTTGATCCCCCAACCCTGAGACCATGACCTGAGCTGAAATCAAGAGTAGGCCGCTCAACTGACTGAGCCAGCCGGCGCCCCCTGGCTGCCTTTATGATGGCCGACTGCAGCAGAGAGCGAGTAGAAGCAGAGAGGACAGCTGGAGGCAGTTGAAAACCTAGGCAAGGTAAGGGTGGATGGGCCAGTGGTGACCACAGTGGAGGTGGTGAGGAATAGGACTGCAATGGCTTTGAGGAGCAAGCCGAAAGGTTCTCCTGATGTGATTTGTAAAGAAAGAGAAGAGCCAGGGTTGACTCTAGGGGTTTTGACCAGAGCTACTGAGTGAATGGTGATGTTATTCCCATTTCACCTCTGGACCTCTTCTCCAGGAATACATGAGCAAGAAAATGTGCTCACGCTCATACACTGTCTTTCCTCCCTCCTCCCTCCCTCTTCCCTTCCTTTCTTCCTTCCTTCTGGCCTTCCATCCATCCATCCATCCATCCATCCATCCATCCATCCATCCCTGCAACATTTACAACATGCTTACTACATGCCAGGTACCTCGTAAGAGAAGAACACCCACATCTTAACTCCAACTGTCTTGTAGGAGAGACAGAGAAGCACAATTCTTGAAGATAATAAAAGGGGAGAAATAACTGCTTCCAGGTAACTCACTGACAGCCAGTGAAAAAAAGGTACCAAGCGAGAGTTCCATATTATAGGAAGCCAAGAGGGGTGGTTGGTTCAGAATTTGCCACATAGGATTGTGAGAATTGTCTATATTTTCTGCTAAAACGGAGGGACCTGTACACATAATTGTGTTTGCATGTGCGCGTATAAGAGAGAGAGAGAGTGAGGGAGAGAGGGAGAGAGGAAAGCAGAAAGAGAGAGAATGAGAGAGACAGAGACAAAGTGGGGGAAAGAGAAAGGAAGAAAGAGAGAGATGTCTGTTATTTTGTTTAATGCAAAGAAAAAAAGGTATTCTGATGATGGTTATTACAAAGAAAAATGGGACAAACGAACACCACTGTCCTGCAGGTAATCTATGCCGCTGATGCTGGAGGCAGGAGATGTCGTGGAGCAGGTTTTGAAGTTGCATGGTTTGAAACCTGGCTTAACCAGTTACTTTCTGTTCAATTGTTTAGCTTCTCTGAGCCTCAGTTTCCTCATTGGTAAAATGGATTTTATAATAGTATGCTCCTCGTAGGATTGTTATGAAGATTAAGTAAGATAAGCCACTTAATTGCTTGGCATAGTATCTGACATATAATAAGCACTCAATATTTATGAGCTTAAATTATTATTTATTGTGATGAATCTGAATCACCCATAAAATAATAATTTTTATTTTAAGCACTGTGCCCTATAGTTAGTGGACATTTAAGGAATGTACCATTAGCTGATTCTAACAGGAACAGCGTGGAGAGACGGTATGCACAGGTTTAGAGAAGGTGATGACCTTGAAGACCTAGGAATGCAGTTTGCACAGCAAACTGGGGGTCTTAGATTTTATCCTGAAGGCAACTGAGAGTGACGTCAGGAGCAAAGCAATGTTTACGGTGATGGATAAGCAAATTAAATAGCGTTTCCATGCACTATGTGCAGACACGTAGCAAACTTCATTTCTTTTTGTTGGTTTGTTTTCTGTTTTGTTTTTGCAAGCTTCATTTCTAAAATTAGTTCAAGCATTTAGATGTAAATTCGTTGTGTAAAATGACTACCTATATATTTTTTGGTAATTTATTCAGTCGACGAACTATCTGGCTATGTCCAGGTATTTGGATTCTTGGCTACATACAGACAAATTTCAGGAGAAAGCTGGGCAGTGTGAAGCTGATTCGTATCTTAGCTGTAAGTGTATCTAGTTTTGTTACATTTGGGCTGGACAGTATACAGATTCAGCACAAAGTTTTTATTGATATTGTTTCAGCATAGTTTCCAGTTTAAAAAAATGTGTTTGTGTGTTCTGTCTCAGCTTGGCTGGACTACTTAAAGATTGTAGCTAGCCCTTAGATGTCTAGAAATGGCTGGAGCCCTGAGAGGTTCTTCCTAGTCCACGATCCCTGGTGTCACTAATAAGGCATGTCAGGTGTGTCCTTGGAAACACTGTGAGAAGAGACAAGTCTGAGCCCGTTGCATGTGTCCAATCGTGCTTTCATGGAACAAATGAAGTTTATACAAAAATGGAGCAATGAGCAGGAGTGAACAAAGATTTCTATTCTTCTCATAATTTCTTCCTAATGAGGGTGCTGGGAACATAATCAAATCCCAATTTTATTCAAAATCATTTTCTGGAGCTTATATGAATTAGTTGGCTTTGTGAGCCAATGCCATCGATCAAAGAGGTCACAGAATTCTAGTGCTATGACATGAAAATTAAAAACCAGAGAACTTCACAAACTTGCCCATGGCTGCCTGCAAATTAGTAGCAGGCTGGGACTTTGGCCTCTAAATCCAGGGTACTTTCCTTTATATTGGCATTCCTAGCCTGGGATGCTGGATGTTCATGGATACGCTTTGGGAGGTTCTGGAACATTCTAAAGGTCTATGCAAATTTTTTCTGTGGAAGATAATCTCAGAAGAGTTCACGAACCCTTAATGTTATTTATCATTGTGATGCCTTCCACTTGCCCTGCCTATACCTTTTATGTCCATGTAGGGGGAGTAGAATGTGCTATGAATGGCCCAATTTATTCCTTTTCCTTCCTATGGAGCCAGTTGCTTGGTCTAAGCCTTTTCGTATCTCAAGAAACCTTGTGATGAGGGGCGCCTGTGTGGCACAGCGGTTAAGCGTCTGCCTTCTTCGGCTCAGGGCGTGATCCCGGCATTATGGGATCGAGCCCCGCATCAGGCTCCTCCGCTATGAGCCTGCTTCTTCCTCTCCCACTCCCTCTGCTTGTGTTCCCTCTCTCACTGGCTATCTCTATCTCTGTCGAATAAATAAATTAAAAAAAAAAAAAAGAAAGAAACCTTGTGATGAAACCCTCCCGAAAGAGTAACGAAGGAGCAGTACGTGAATCATTATGGGGATTATGTCAGCTCTGAAAATGAAGGCGATGTGATATTCTGACATAAATACCCATACTAGGATCCACCTGTTTTCTAGGGAAAATTTTGGACATTTTCCCCCAAGGACTGCAAGCTTCATGTCAATGTAGCCACAGCTATCTTGGTGGGCAGTATCACCACTTATACAAACTAAAACTTTTGAGTAACATAGGTTTCTACTTCTTCACTTCCCAATGGTCTAGTTAATTTCGCCTCCTGAATATTCTCTCCATCTTGGCCACCACTGGCCATTGTCATCTTGGCCACAGTTATTCAACTGGTCACTCTGCCTCTAGGCTAATCTCTCTCCCAGGAAACCCCCACATAGTCACCAGCATGGTCCATATAAAGAGCGCATCTGACCATGCCCTGTTTCTAGCCATGCAGTGCTCCCCACTGTCTCCAGGGAAAAGGCCAGAAGGAAGAGAATATATATGAAGGTCCTCATGCTCCATCAGGCTTTCAGCCAAGACCTACCTTGTCGGCTGCTACTCCCCATTCACTCTTTGCCTCGAAAAGTGTTGACTTGTATTTTACTGCACTCTTCATGCCATTTAAAGACTGGGCTTTTGCTCAAACTTTCGCTCTTAATACTATCCCTTCTGGAGACAACTCACTGTCGTAGAGGTCATCTCTTGTAGATGCGTCTCCTGGCTCCTCCAGGCAGGGCTGGATGGAATCTCCCCTATTGCTGTTCATTGCTCTTACTTCAATGTATCAGTTTTCTAGAGTTCCCATAGCAAAGTACCTCAGACTGCATGGCCTAAACAACAGAAATGTATTTTCTCAACCAAGGTGTCGGCAGAGTTGATTTCTTCCAAGGCCTCTCTCCCTGGTTTATAGATGGTCATTTTCCTCCAGTGTCTTCACATGGTCCTTTCTCTGTGTGTGTCTGTGTCCTAATTTCCTCTTCTTATAAGGACAACCAGTCACATTGGACCAGGGCCCACCTAATGATCTAATTTTAACTTCATTACCTCATTAAGGACCTTATCTCCAAAGGCAGTCACATTCTGAGGTACTAGGAATTAGGATTAAACAGATACATTTTGGGAGAACACAATTCAGCCCATAACACTGAATGTTACAATTACCTCTTTATGTCTGTATCTCTCTCTCTCTAGTGTGAACTCTTGCCTTTTATCTATTCTCATATACCCAATCCATGGTTACTTAAATAATGATTGAATGAAGGAAGGGAGGGAGGGAGGAGGGAATGAGCCACCGCCAGGGCTGCTCAGGGCAAGGCAACAGGAGGAAGGCTGGTCCCGTGGCTTGCAACAGGGGGGCTTCAAGCCACCATATTAGTTTCATAGAGTCGCTGTGACAAATGACCATAAACTAGGGAGCTTAAAACAGTAGGAATTTATCCTCTTGCAACACTAGAGGCCAGAAGTCTGCAGTCAAGTGCTGGCGGAGTGACACTCCTTCTGCCAGCTCGAGGGGAGAGCTGTTCCTTGCTTGTCCCAGCCTCTGGTGGCTCAAGGCTTGTGCCTCCATCACTCCTGCCTCTGCGCCATCATCACATGGCCTTCTCTCCTGTGTCTACCTCTGTTTTCTCCTCTAAAGATTTTATTTATTTATTTATTTGAGAGAGAGAGCATGAGCATGGGGAGGGGCAAAGGGAAGCCGACTCCGTGCTGAGCAGGGAGCCCACGTTGGGGAAGGTGCTAGATCCCAGGACCCTGAGACCATGACCTGAGCCAAAGGCAGACGCTTAACCGCCCCAGCCACCCAGGCGCCCCTCTCCTCTTCACTTGTAAAGACTTGTCAATGGATTTAGGACCCTTCCTAATCCAGGATGATCTCATCCCAGGATCCTTAATTTAATTAAAGCCACGAAGACTCTTTTTTCCAAATAATTTACAGGTTCTGGGAGGATCTATCTTTGGGGAGGGAGGCACTCTTCAACTCACGACAGCCCTGCAGGTAGCGATTAGTCGAGTCGAGGCATGGGAACATGGACAGCCGCTCCTGGGGTCCGTAGTTCCACCAAATGCAAGGGGTTCTGTGAGAAGTCTGTGGACTGTTTGTGCCCTCATCTCATTAGATCCCAGACATTGATGAGAATGCCTGGCACGTTCTTAACATCATTCTGAAGCTGGGCAGAAAGCCAATATTCTGAGTGCTTAATTTGATTTGTTGAGCTCTGAAGGAACATTAGAATCGAAGGACTTGAGGAGTCCCACAGCTGTCAGTGTTAAACAGTACAAGGAGCAGCCTGTGGTAACAATGTCACCACAGCTAATGCAATGTGTCCTTGCTCCTGGGCCTGCCTTTGTGTTTCTGCATCCATATAATTGACCAAACACTGCCTGTCAATAGACATAGAAGCCAAACCAAGCACATTAACCAGGAGAAGGTGAGTAGTGTCAACACTGGGGGAGAGAACACCAACTGACCGGGTGGGGGCTGCCGATCAGAATATTGGGGGAGGGGCACAGTGTTGGACTAGCAGACGACAGATCCTTTTCTGGGCTCTGATTTTTTAAAGATTTTATTTATTTATTTGAGAGAGAGAGAGAGAGAGAGAGAGACAGAGACAGAGCATGAGCTGGAGGAGGAGGAAGAGGGAGAGGGAGAAGCAGACTCCCCGCTGAGGAGAGAGCCCAGCTCTGGGCTCCACCATGACTCTGAGATCATGACCTGAACTGAAGGCAGACGCTTAACCGACTGAGCCACCCAGGTGCTCCTGGGCCCCCATTTTCTAAAGAGTAGCTCACCAGACTGTTAGATCCTTGAGGAAGGGACCACATTTTACTTACCTCTGCAGCACAGTGTCCCGTGGGCTGCTGGACTTGTCACAGGGGCTCCGTAAGTGTTGCTCAGAGTCCAGTGAACCCTCAGGTATCCTTCAGCCACCTAATGGAGTAAGGACCATCCCCTGGAACAAATTGGCCTATTGGATACTTAACTTCTCTGCTTTAAGCCCTGCCCCTTGTCAATGTGATCAAGTCCACCCTTGAGCATAACCAAGATCTTAGCCCTGCCCCAACAACCTAACGGCCTCTCTGGTCCCATCTCCCTCCACATCATGCCTCATTCATTACGCCCCCAGATTGCCAAGCTCCCTGCAGAGTGGACGCTGCTCTGCCCCTCCTAGCTTGGCCCACGCTGACTCCTCTGTCTCTAGCATTTCCTCTCCTCTGTCAGCTGACCAACTTCTCCTCATCTTTCTGGACTCATTTCACCTGCGAAGCCATTTCTAAACCCCCAGGTGGTTCTATGCGAGATGCCCTTAGTGCTTACCTCCTTCTTAGCATGTGTCACCTAACATTTCAGTCATCCAAGTACGGCTGTTCCTCCCTGGTCTGAAAGCACCGCGGGGAAAGCATTCTGGCCACATCTTACTCCCCTGTGTAGGTATACCTGCTGTTAGCACGGAGCCCGGGCTCATAAATTTTGGTCAAATTGACTGAAACTGAGCACTTATGGGAAAAGCAGTTAAGTTCTTTTTTTTGGAGAGAACACTTAGTTGTGTATTCTGAGAAATGTGGTCAGCATTAAAGCAAAGGCCCTTACGTCCCCGCATCCACTGATATTTGACTTTGAGGTGGGGGTGGGTGACTGGTGAGTCCTGATGAGACGCCAGCTGATATAGGGGGAAGAAGCAATGGGGAAATTCATATTTACCGAATGTTTACTTTGAACCGGGCTCCGTGCTAAGTCAGCCTGCTCTCCTGGTATTATCTCCGTAATAAGGCTTAAGAGCTGGGTCCCCATCTGGATTCTGACACTGACTGTGCAATGTTAGGGAAGTCACATGTACTCTCTGGGGCTTAGATGTCTCACCTATAAAACAGATAGTTGTAGGAGGTAAGCCTGAGAACCCCCACTGGCTTCTAACCTGCTGTGCCTGGAACTTCATTCTACCCTGCAGGAAAACGATCTCCACCCCACAGGGACCCTCTCTTAGTCACAGTGTAAGTTTATATTATTGCTATGCTCTGAAGTAAATATTGAACATACTCTCAGGCAGCCCTGTGATTTTTAAAATAGGGGAAGGAGGAAATGATGAGTAACGAAGAGAGATGTTCACACATAGAAAGAGGATTTTGACTCAAATCATACCAAATAATAGCAGGTTTTGGAACTTTACTGACTTTTCTCCCCCTTTACATAGGCTTATTATTTGCATGGTTCAAAATTTGAAAGCTACAAAAGAGAGAGTCTCTCCTCCGTCATAACCCCTCAGATACCCCGTTTCCATTATGAAGCAATTCATTCTCAAAATTTCACATATATGCTTGCTTCCTGAGATATTTTGCGACATTCCAGCGTATATACGTGTGTTCAATATTTAAAATTCTCTCCTTTTTTCCCCTCTTATTTAATACCTAACGATATTACCGTATACCCTATTATGTATCATGCTTCTTTGGGGCAAATTTTATTGGGATATAATTTGCATACATCTAGCCATTTGAAACGTATCCTTCAGTCAGTTTTGACAAGCGTGTACAATTGTGTAACAACCGCCACGATCGTGATGTAAGACATTTCCATCACCTCAAACAGTTCCGTCCTGTTCATTTGTCATCAGTCTCCTCCCAGCCACGCTCCGACTCCTGGAAACCACTGCTCCTCTTTCTAACACTATAGTTTTGCCTTTTAGAAAGTACGTACATGGAGTTAAACTCTGTAATCTTTTGTGTGCGGTTTCTTTCACTTAGCATTAAGCTTTCTAATTCACCCATGTTGGCATATCGACCAGCTGTTTGTTCCTTTTTATTACTAAGTAGTGTTCCGTGGTGTGAGGATACCACAACTTGTGCGTGCATTCGCCAGTTGATGGACACTTGGGTTCTGTCTCTGTTTGGGGCTATTATAACAAAGTGGCTATAAACACGCACACGTAAGCGTCTGCATTGATTATGTTTTCCTTTCTCTTGGGCAAATACTTAGGAGTGGAATTACTGGATCGTATGGTCAGTGGGTATTTCATCTTATCAAAAACTTTCAAATTATTTTCCAAGTGACTGCCAGAATTTGTATGAGACTTCTACTTGCTTTCTTTCCAGTACTTGGTATTTTCAATCTTTTCAGTTTTAGGCACACCGGGAAATGTATAACGGTGTTTCCTTGCAGCTTTAATTCACATTTAAAAAAACTTTAATCCGGGGCGCCTGGGTGGCACAGCGGTTAAGCGTCTGCCTTCGGCTCAGGGCGTGATCCCGGCGTCATGGGATCGAGCCCCACATCAGGCTCCTCCGCTATGAGCCTGCCTCTTCCTCTCCCCTGCTTGTGTTCCCTCTCTCGCTGGCTGTCTCTATCTCTGTCAAATAAAAAAAAAAATTTTTAATCCTAGTATAGTTAACATACAGTGTTATATTAGTGTCAAGGGTACAATATAGTGATTCAACACTTCCATACAGAAACCAGTGCTCATCACAACAAGTCCCCTGCTTAGTCCCCATCTCCTATTTCACCCATCCCCCACCCACCTCCCCTCTGGTAACTATCAGTTTGTTCTCCATCTATTACTTGGTTTGTCTCTCTCTCTCTTTTTTTTATCCTGTGTTTGTTTGTTTGTTTCTTGCTTTCCACATATGTGTGGCTTATATCACTCAGCGTTGTACTCTCAGGCTCCACCCATCTTGGTGCAAATGGCAAGATCTCGTTTCTTGTTTATGACTGAGTAATATTCCATCATCTATATCCACCACCTCTTCTTCATCCATATTCATCAATCGATGGACCCTTGGGCTGCTTCCACAATTTGGCTATTGTAAATAATGCCACTCTAAACCTAAGAGTGCATGTATCCCTTTGAATTAGTGGTTTTGTATTTTTGGGGTAAATATCCAGTTGTGCAATTACTGGATTGCAAGCAGTTCTATTTTGAACTCTTTGAGGAACCTCCATACTGTGTTCCACAGTGACGGCATCAGTTTTCATTCTCACCAACAGTGCAAACTATTCCTTTTCTCCACATCTTCACCAACACCTGTTGTTTCTTGTGTTTTTGATTTTAGCTATTCTGACAGATATGAGGTGATATCTCATTGTGGTTTTGATTGGCATTTCCCTGATGATGGGTGATGTTGCGTTTTTATTATTTTAGTATCATGTCTTTTTATATTGAATTTTAAGAGTTCTTTAGATATTCACAATACAATTTCTTTATTAGATACAGTGTTTTACAAATAGTTTACAAGTCTGTGGCTTGACTTTTCATTTCCAGAATAGTGTCTTTTGAACACAGAAGTTTTTGATCTTGAAAAGTCCATTTTCCAATTTTTTTCTTCTATGATTTGTGCTTTTTGTGTCCTTTCTAAGACATGATTGTCTAACCCAAGGTCACAAAGATTTTCTCCTATATTCTCACGTCATCTGTAAAAAAGGACATCTTTATTTCTTCCTTTCCATTCCATATTCTTTCTTTTACTCCTTCCTTCCTTGCTTTGTTCCCAGTCTGAGAAGGAAAACATTCAATCTTTCATCATTAAGGATGATGTTAACTGTATGCCTTTCACAGATGTCTTTATTTTTAAGATTTTATTTATTTATTTTAAAGATTTTATTTATTTATTTGAGAGAGAGAGCAGAAGGGGAGAGGGGCAGAGGGAGATGGAAAAACAGACTCCCCTGCTGATCAGGGAGCCTGACGTGAGGCTTAATCCCAGGACCCTGAGATCATGACCTGAGCCAAAGGCAGACGCTTAACCAACAGAGCCACCCAGGTACCCCTCACAGATGTCTGAAGTTCCCTTCTATTCCTAGTTCTTTAAAGAGTTTTTAAAGCATGACTGTGTATTGAATTTTGCCAAATGTGAGGTTATCATGTGGTTTTTCTTTTTTAAAAGATTTTATTTATTTTAGAGAGAGAGTGAGCGAGTGCATGTGAGTGAGAGCGTGCGAGTAGGGGGAAGCCAGAGGGAGAGGGAAAATCTCAATATGACTCCCTGCTGGGCACAAAGCCTGACACATCGTGGGGTTAGATCTCACGACCTGGAGACCATGACCCAAGCCAAAATCAAGAGTGGGTCGCCTAACCTACTGAGCCACCCAGGCACCTCTCATGTGATTCTTCTGTAATGTGAAATAAATTCATTGATTTTCAGGCATTAAACCAACCTTACATTTCTGGAATCAACCTCACTTCATGATTTATTATTATTGTTATAGATCACTAGATTTGATTTAGTGCAATTTTGTTAAATTTTTTGCCTCTGTGTTCATGAGAAATATTAGTCTGTAGTTTTCTTTCAATTTCTTTTTCTGGTTTTGTTATCAAGATAATGCAGGCCTTATAGAGTGAGTTGAGAATGTGTTTCCTCCTCTTCTGTTTTTGGGAGAGCTTTTGTAGAATTGGTACAATTTTTTCCTTAATAGTTTTGTAGAATTTGCCAGTGGAGGCATCTTCACTAGAAGTTTCTTGGTAGGAAGGTTTTCCCCTCCCTTAAAATTCAGTGTATTTAATAGATATAGGGATATCCAGGGATAGCTTTCTTTGTGGACGAATTTGGTAATTCTCATCCCTCAAGTTATTTGTTGATTTAATCTAAGTGTTGAATTTTTTGCCAATTCTCTCCTTATCATATTCGTGTTTTCTTCTACCTTCTTAAACATATGGAGTCTACTCTTAATGATATTTTAATGTCCTATAGTGACTTTTATGTTGTTTGATACTGGACTTGGTTGTGTTTCTTTAAAGCGTTGGGCCTCATTCTGAGTTGCAGTTAAGTTACTTGGAATGAGTTTGATCCTTCTGAAGCTTACTTGTAATCTTTGTGAGGGTGAGTCCAGAAAATCCCATCCTAAAAATGGTTTAGCTCCACTCCTGAAGCAACATCCTTCTGAGGACTCCATCTAATGTGTACACTCTGACTGCTGTGAACCAAACTACTACCCTTTCCTGTGTGAGATCCTGGGACTTTCTCCTATTCATTTCCAGTTCTTTCCGCACACTTGGTAGTTTCTCCCTCCCTCTCTCTTGCTCTGTCTTTCTCTCTACAGCTCCATCCCCTCTGGTATTTAGATCTGTGAATTCTAGTTGCACTCATGTTTCCATACCCCAAACTCTGTTGTCCCCTCAACGGAGAGAGACCATCCAGCTCTGTTTGGATTAGGTGCTGCCTCTCCCCAATGTCCAAAAATGTCTATCACTTTATAGAGTTGGTCTGCTTTACTAGTCATTTAAAGTAATGATCTGGTTGTTAAGTGTAAAGCTGGGTCCCTTTCCTCCTTTCTGGCCAGAAGTGGAGACTGTCCTAATTGACTTTAAGATTCCCACTTCTTTTGAGTTGCTTCTCCTTTCTTTCCAAACATTGGCCCCTTGAATTCAAGTTTGAATCACAGTTTGGAATGTAGTCATGAAGTCCAACCGGACTAAAATCTAATGATAATGACACTAAAGCGATTTTGTGGGAGACAACCATGGCAAATATTTTGGCCTCAGACAAGGGTTGTTTGCTGACCTTCCTCCTTTCCATTCTTTTTTAAAAGAGTACGTTGTCACTTGCAACATTTTGTACCTTTGAAGAGACAAGAAAACAGATGTCCCAGCTAATCATTTACTAGCACAAGCTGGAAGGCAGCGCCATCTTTTAGCCTCTTCCCATTCAAACTCTGGCGATTCCATGAGTTCCTCTGGAAAATCTTAGGAGTGGGCTCTACTACTCCTATGAGGGAATCCTATTTTCAAGCTACCTCCCAGTACCCAAGCCCCAAGTGTCGAGGATGAATTTGTGTGTGAACCATATTGTCTACATGGGAGAATGGGCTAACTGGCAGCTCTGCTCCCGGATGACACTCCCTCAAAAATATGAGATGGCCTCCCATGTGAATGAGGCCTGAAACCAAGTGTTCTGTGCAAGACAAAGATCTTGTGAGGACAAAGATTAGAAATCCGGGCTTTAAGCCATGCCTCACTTTTATGCTTGATAGCAGAGCCTTCCACATCCCTTCATGAGTCTGTGGGTCGACAGAAGTGGCCAGGCCTGTCACAAGCCATCGGCCTCCCATTATTGCCATGGCTTGGCACACAGCGGTAACATGGCAACAGCCAAAATAAATAAGAGAATGCATTGTTAAGGAAACCACTAACGTTCCGAGGTTTCGGTGATAACAATTGCATAGCAAATATGTGGGGTGGTGATGGGTAACTGACATAAGTGCCTCGTGTTGACTGCACTGAAGCCGTGTGTGTTTTCCCTCTGCAGAAGGAGTCTAGTCCTGTTCTGTGGTGGCAGGAAAGGAAGGTGCTGCGTAGATCGGCTTCTTCTATTTGCAGTAGCAACCCCCCATGAACTGGCTTGGCTGTTCTAGAACTGTGCTATTTGAAACAATGGTCATTAGCCACTTATGGCTATTTAAATTTAAATTAATTTACATGAAAAAATATCGGAGATTCAGTTCCTCAGTCATATAGCCACATTTCAAGGGCTCAACAGCCACTTGGGGCTAATGGCTACTGTATTGGAAAGTGCAGATATGGAATATTGTTACTACTGCAGAATGTTCTATAGGACGATTCTATCCTAGGGTGAGCTGGGTTCAGATCTGGCATGAACGTCAATCAGCTGTGTGGTCACAGGCCCTTCTCTGAACCTTTATTCCTTCCTCTGAAAAATAGCAGGGTGGGTGGCTGGCTTTAGTGAGACCGAAGAGTGGTCCTGCCCACAAAATAAAGAAATCACCGATGAAAATCATTCATATTAATAAATAGTACCCGTGCTACAAGTTCAGAGGAATCAATTGGTTTAAACCGGCAACTGTTTAGGCAAAGCCCTTCAGCTAATAATCAGCTCTTGTGAATCTCAGTAAAGCTGTCAGTATCCATCAGCCGAGCCCAGGTTCCCTGAGCGTCTCTCTGTGCAAATGCTATCCATCCAAGCGGCAGTAACTTTGAGGATCGAAGAAGCGGCCCCTTCAAACACCAGGGCCGAATGGAGCATTAATCCTGAAACCCAGACTCACAGATCAGGGTCCTTCTCCTTATTCAAACTAACCTGGCTGGTGACTAGCATAATAAAAAAACATTAAAAAAGAAAAAAAAAAGATGTCGCTAATTGTACACTCATTGTAATTAAATGTAAATCTATAACCATTAAAAATGTATTACATACTTGATTAAAAAAAAAAACAAACAAAGTAACCTGGGAAGTCGAAGCAGGGAAGGTTACCTGGGGTGGGGGGGAGGGGTTGTTTACTGAGAAAATGTGAGGGTGAAGGTTGAACAATTCCCTTTTGAGTGTGATATGTTCTTATTCTATGATAAAAGTTTAATAGCTGCAAGAAGGAACACAAGTCAATTGCCTACACCGTTCTATGCATCTCTTTCATCCCTTTCAAATCAAAGGTCAATTAATCTTTATTGAGCCTGCACTCTGTCCTTCACGTGCCGATACTGTGAGAGATAGAAAAGCAGTCTAAGATGGGCTTCTTTCTGTGAGACTGTGACCAGCTGGCTCAGGGAGAAGGATGAACACTGTGAAGCATTTAGAAGTTAATACAAGAGTTTCTAGAACATTCGAGGCACAGTACCAAATAAGCACTAAAGGCATTCAGAGATGAAAGAGGAGGGGCGCCTGGGTGGCTCAATTGGTTAAGCGTCTGCCTTCAGCTCAGGTCAGGATCCCGGGGTCCTGGGACTGAGTCCTGCATCAGGCTCCTGGCTCGGCGGGGAACCTGCTTTTCTCTCTCCCCCCATTTGTGCTTTCTCTCTCTCTCTCAAATAAATAAATCTTTAAAGGCGGGAAAAAAAAAACAGGGATAAAAGAGGATTGGATTGATCTGGGAAGGCTTCATGGAGGAAGCAGGTCTTAAACTTTGAAAGAAATGTGGGCACTGGGGTAGCAGGTAGGAATCAGTGTCTCTTCTGTTCCTGGCTTAGTGCCAGATGTTGGGGATTCAGTGGTGCATACCACAGGTACAGTCCCTGCTGCCATAGCATTAAAAAGACCAGTCTATCATTTTTCTCATTCTCCTCAGAGAACAAGACCTTAGGAAATGCAGAGGAACCTTGGGGAGACTTGCCCCATCCTTACCATCTCAGGACGCAGCTCCTTTGGCAAAGCAGAATAATGACTGATCACATTTGAACAGCTATGAAACTCTGATACAATAAGGAGGACGGCAGCCAGTAGACCAGTTAGCTGGTTAAGATGAACAGTCAACATTACATCACAGGTGAGAGGCCATGAGAGTCTGGACTAATACAAAGAACGATGAAAAACATGCAGTCAGTGAAAATTACTTAGGGGAGTAGAACATCTGAGACCGAGTACCTCCTTGGATGTAGAAGACCATGGGAAATGTGACACTACAGATTAAGGAGGAGGAAGTTTGGGTAAAGGGAGGTGTGTTCAACACTTTAATGTGTCCTGGCCTATATAGGTTGATGTGCCCCATAGGCATGCAGACATACGGGTGTAAAAGTAGAAAGAGGGACAAGATCAGCTGTTGAGATCTCACTGGCATGGAGAAATAACAGCTGTAGTAATTGGTGTAAAGAAGTTCGTACCAAGGGAGTAAAGACCCTAATAAAGTCAGTTTGCACATTGAGCACAGTAAACGATTAGCAACAGCTTCTCTGGGGGGAAAAGTCTCAATTTTTAGTATTTGCTGGTTTCTATAGTGCAAATATTCCCACCAAAGCCAATTTCAAGCTGCCAGTGTGGCATCACTGAACAGCGAGTTGGGAAGAGATGTGCACGGTTGGCTCTCGTAAGCTGGGACAACCCATTCCACACACAACTCACTGTGTAGGTTGTACCACACGCAAGGGTGCTTGGCTAAGGGAGGTAGGGCTGGCATCCAACCAAGTCTCCCCCGGAAACCAGGTGTCCGTAAGACTGCTTCTGCAGAAAGGGGGCCCATTGTTCTACTTCGTCTGCCTCGAGAGGCCATTTCTTTCTAACTCTGAACCCAGAATCCAAGAAAGCTAAGGCTAGAGGGTTGAGGAACACCAGTATTTTTGCAAAGGGGAAAGAAGATGCACCAAAATGAAACAACACAAGAAGAGTGGGCAGCGAAGGCTCAAATCCAAGCCTTTCTTCTTTCTAGCTGGATGGCCTCGGGCAAGTTACTTTCGACTCAGTTTCGCCATTTTTAAAAAATTGTGGGAAAAGGCACCTAACATAAAATTTAACTTCTTAACCATTTTTTAAGTGTATTGTTCAGTGGCATTAGCCACTGGTGGCTATAGCACCAACACCATATACCCACAGAATTCTTATCATCTTGCAAAACAGACACTCTATACCTGTTAAATAGTAACTCTCCATTCCCCTTCCCCCTAGCCCTTGTCAAGCACCATTCTGCTTCTCGACTCGATGAGTTAGGCTATTCGAGAGACCTCGTATAAGTAAAATTATACAGTAAGGTTCACCCTTTTTAAAATGAGAATAACAATATCTTCCTTGTGACGTGATTGTGAAGATTCCAACTAAACACAGAAAGCATTTCACGCACACCCAGAGAAGGCACTCATAGAGGACAGCTCTATTTTTTTTTTTTCATGTTAAAGATGCTGGTTGGATTGTTATGGGCAACACACAGATTAGTAATATCAAGGACTTCAAGAACTTTCAACTCAGTAGGAAAGATTTCATGTTTACAAGTAACTTTATTCAGTCAGAAAGTGAAAAAAATCCTTCACAGAATAGGAAGAATTTCTTTGAAGGACTTAGTCCAGTGGAAATAGTGAAAGGGAGAGTCTGTGAAGAGGGACTGTACAAGCAAGGGTATTGTATCAGTCAGCTCGGGCTGCGTAACAAAATACCACAGACTGGGAGGTTTTACAACAGCCATTTATGTTCTCATAGTCCCGGAGCCTAGAAATCTAAGGACCAGGTGCAAGCATGGTAGGTCTGATGATAGCTTTCTTCATGGCTTATGCATGGCAGCCTTTTCTCTGTGTCCTCACAGAGAGAAGAGTGAGCTCTCTGGTATCTTTTCTTTTTTTTTTTTTTTTTAAGATTTTATTTATTTATTCGAGAGGATAGAGACAGCCAGCGAGAGAGGGAACACATCAGGGGGAGTGGGAGAGGAAGAAGCAGGCTCATAGCAGAGGACCCTGATATGGGGCTCGATCCCGTAATGCCAGGATCACGCCCTGAGCCGAAGGCAGACGCTTAACCGCTGTGCCACCCAGGCGCCCCTCTGGTATCTTTTCTTATAATGTAAGGACACTAGTCTTACTGGTGCAGGGTCGCACCTTATGACCTCCTTTAACCTTAACTGTTCCCTTATAGGCCCCATCTCTAAATATAACCACATTGGGACACAGGGCTTCAACAGATGAATTCTGAGAGGACACAAACATTCAGTCCATAACAGGTATGGAGGTGGGAAACTACCTTTATAGGGCACATTCTATGACAAAGTTTGGATGGAGCATCAGGGGGCTGAAGGTCAAGACATGGAGAAACAAAATGACACCTGGGGGAATGTGCTGGACTGCAAGAAGGCCTGGAATCGCAGTTAAGATTTATAAAGCTATTTTGTTTGCAGCAGGGAGTTTCCGAGGGTTTTGAACTAGGAAGTTGCAAGGTCAGAACTGTGTTTTGGGAAGATGATTTTGGCAGTGGGGAGTTTTAGGGCCGCTCCTGCCCCTATTATCTGGGAGCAGGGAAGGAAGTGTCAGCACCGGCAGATTAAATACCTAGCTCAGAATCTCCCAACCAGACCTTTCCAGTGGTTTTCCTGAATGCCAGTCTGTGTCCTGTTTGACTGGCAAGGAAGGAACATGTGGTTTGGGGCACAGGCCCTGGGTGACCCTTGTGAAAAATCAGCATGAGGCGTATCCTCCCTGGACCTCCCCCACCCAAGACTTTGCAAGCCTCAATCAACGCCAACAAAACAGTCCCCCTTATCTCAGTGGAAGGTTTTGAATGGCCATTCTAGATCTCCTGACCAAAATAACTTGGCCCTTTTCTTGCTGACTGCTAAGTACACAGCACGGCAACCTGATCTCACCTTTCACGAAGGAGGGCTCTCGTTCTCCGAGTTGCCAATTGTCAAATCTCAATTAGACAGCCCTTCGGGGCAAGATTACAGAATGGAATGCCTCTCCCCCAGGGGAAAGTTCTCGTCAGCCTCTTGAGGCAATAGGTCCCGTCAACCACTGCGGACGAGCAACTAAAAATAGCCACAGTATAAAACCCCAGTCCCAGGAGCGTTGGAGGAAACAGTTGGCCGAGAAGAGAAGCAGAGGCTGCGCTCGAGCTTAGCCTGGTGTTTCTCAGCACTTCATCAGACATGATGTGTGCCCTCAACTCACTAATGCCGACCTCAGCAATTAAAGTGCGTTGACTGCGTGGGATCGAAGACCCTTTTCTAATGATGCCAGGCTCGGAGATTATCTAGAGGAACTCCTCAGGTTATGAGTGAGAACAGTGAGCTCGTCCCCCACTCAGTGCCCCATCACTCTTCCAACTGCGTACTTTCCTCCTCTGATTTTTCACACACGTGGATGAACATGGCTCAGTTTCTCACCTGACTCCATGCCAGCTGTCACCTCTTCACCATCCCAGCCAGCAGCACCCCCTGTTGCTCTGTTCCCTTATCCTCCTGTTTCCCTTGTACCCCTGGCCTTGCCCTTGACTGTTTTCCACAGCGCCACTAGCATGGCGGCCAGCTCCAGGGCCCGGGACTCTGCCTGTCTGGGGGCTGGCCCACGACGTGTGGCACTGAGTGTGGCAGGGTGTCGGGCATGGCCCTGCTCTCTGTATCCTCTGACCTTTCTTTCCGTAACCCCAGTTCATTGGATAGTGTCGCTTCTGGGTTTGGCCTCTGCCTGTTGTTATTTCTCTTGTATTATCTGTCTCTCTTTGTTTTTCTCTCTGTTCTGAAATATACTCTTTATTCTTCAGCTCTTCGATGACATTTTTCATTTTGGGCAGGTACATTCTTTCATCCTAATAACTCTCGTCTTATTTTCTAACTGTTCCTTTTCTAAAGCTTCCCACGCCACCCGATGAAGGTAGAGAGACAGAGGAGTTCAAATCCACCACCCTCACTTCAGGGTAAGAAAGAAGGGAGTCGATCTCCAAATGTTGGAGTGAGCAAGGCTTTACCCTGGTGCCGCCACACCCCCACCGGAAGCATGAGCTCTCCTGCAGCTCCTCAGATGGCTTCCTGAGGAGAAGAACCTTCACTGAGAGCCTGGAGGTAAATGTCACCTCCAGCTGGGAGTGGCAATTGGCTGCCATCTTGTAGAGCTGTTCCAAGTGAGTCACTCCACTTGAACCCCACATTTTGCCTCCCACCCACTGGCCAAGTCCAAGCCCACAGCTTCTCCGGGGTCCTGGAAGGGAAGGAACATGGCCCCCACCTTCTCTGCAGTTACCTTGGAATTTACTCTGGGTCATAGCTTTCTCTGTCCTCTCTCATCAGTCAGTATGCTCCTAGCTGCCTTCCCTCCTCCAGAAATTTGTTTAAATCCCTTGTCTGTTGGTGACCCTGTCTCATTCTCTTATTCTTGGGATTATTCTTTTTCATGCTCCTGTATTGCTTTTCAGCAGGATCTCAAGAGGGCTTGTGGGCAGAAATCTGTCAATAATACTTCATGCACAAAGGGTTCTAAATATAAATATAATATAATTGATTTGACTGCAAGATTTTCTTTTTCTCAGGGAAATCTCATGATGCTAGTGTTTAATGAAGTACATTGTGGAAAATACTGGACTAATTTTCTGGTATCATGCTAGTCCTGGGACCTAAATGCGTGAGACGTTAGCAATGTGTGCTGAATATAAGAGTCCTCAAAGCCACCCCCACCCCACTCAGGGGACAGGCTTACTTCCTGGCCATGGTGCCGAGGCTCAGACAGTGAGGACAGCGGAGAGGACACGCAGGCTGAATTCATAGCTCCTGGGTGCCGTTAGGCAAATTCATGTATCTGAGTCCCAATTTCCAGATCTGTGACATAGAAATAATATCTACTCTTCCTACTTGGTAAGGCACTCACGAGTACCAAAAGAAAATATATGAAGCAAAATTGTATAAAGTGTAAAACACTAAATAAATACAAAGAATTATTGTGGTGAAATTCAGTTACCATGTCACAGGACTTGAGCATGAAAGGGAGAGACATCTGAGCGTTCTCTAAACATATCGGATGGCTGGTTACCTTGTCATCCTGCATTTATGGATGACTCCTGCCCCAGGGGGAGGAGCACTTAGAAAAAAAGGACAGTCACACTAACCCCTTAAGGGACTGGTTCCTAGAGCTAAATTAAGACTTTATCCTTACTTTGCAAGTGAAGAATCTGAAATAAAGAACAGAGACTCAGAGACCTATAGGTCCCACAGGATCATGGAAGTCGTTCGATCCAACTTGCTTGTTTTAGAAACATAGAAACTATGACCCAGAGAGCTTAAATAATTCGCCCCCAATCATATTGATATAATGGCAGAGCCAGAGCTAGCAAGCAGGTCTCTAAGGTCAACATAACTCAACCCAACAAACACTGACTGAGCCTCTAGCTTGGGTTTGCCGCTGCCCCTGAGGAAGCTCACGAGTGCTCCGAAGGGAGAGTAACAGCAAACACTAACTTGTGGAGAGTTAATAATTACAGAGTAACGTTGTTCGGGTAAGTGTTCTAGGAGTTCAGAGAAAGTCATTGTTGATCACTGACATAGAAACATTTTTGGTAGTTGGTACCCGCCGTTGTCCGAAATTCTACCCCTTCACCTCAAAGATTCCTTAGTGAGATTATAGATATTAATACACCCACACATATAGATATATATAATACATACACTTTTATTTTATATACATATATAAAATATATATACTTTTTCTTTTTATATACACATATAATATGTATGATTTGGGGAGGCTGTCACTTATTTCTTCTTTTTGGTTAGCTCTGGAATACTTTGAGCTATATAAGACGCATGTGGAAGAATCGTTGCCCGTGTCAAGGGCAGTTTCTTGACCTTAACAACTACGAGAGAAAAGGGGACCTACTAGCAGAGTGCTTTCTGCCTGAAAGATATTTGCTGCCACCGAAGCCAAAGTGTCTCAGAGCCCATCTTCCTTTCACGGCAAGGAAGTAGAAAACACCCATTTTGAAAACAGCCATTTTGGAAACACCCATTTTCCTGGCAACGATGTTTATTTACTATTGCAATATTATCCCTGTGTTTGGAAGGCCGATGCATCTATTAGTATTTTAATTTCTAAAGTTTACAGAGCAGCAAATTGGTTTGGCAACTGTGAGAAACCCTGTCCTCAGATGGAATGATTCAATCTTGGCAATTAGTGGGCACTGTCTCCCATTAGCAGGAGTAAGAAAACAATGTGGTGGAATATCTCAGGATGCCAAGTTTATTTTGTGTTTGGACAAATGGCATTTTGTCTTGGTTTCTATTTCTTAGAAGATTGGTTTTGTTTTGTTTTGTTTTAAGACAAGGAGGGGATGCCGGAGGGGCAGAGGGCTAGAGAGAATCTTAAGCAGGTTCCATGCCCAGCGCAGAGCCCTATGTGGGGCTGGATCCCAGGACCCTGAGGTCATGACCTGAGCCAAAACCAAGAGTTGGACGCTCAACCGACTGACCCACCCTGGTGCCCCAGAAGATCTTTTTAAAAAGTCTTACCTTTTTTATTTCGGTAGGAAAATTCGATGTAACCAGAACCAGGTCATGAGGCATTCAACTGTGTGAAGGCTGGGCGGACCTCTCTGGAGGACTCCATCCACAATGTGAGGACGGTTGTTTTCAGTTGAGCCGATTACCTTTGGTAGGTCTGCACAGGGCTGTGATCCCAGGGACTCAGGGACATCCTAGAGAGGCATCAAATCAAAAGGCAACTAAGTAGCTATTAGCTTGCTGACATCTTGTGGCTCAGAAATGGTTTGCAGTCGAGGCTCTGCATAGACGCTAGCCGTGGTAGGATCTCCCGAGACTGGGGGTTATTTCCAAAGCTTTATCCCGTAGAACACTGGTCCCTTGACACACTCCACAAAAACTGGATCGTACAGCTAAAGAAATTTGAGAAACATTACCTGCTACTTCCTCCTCTTACAGAACTGCGTGCATATTGGCCTCTGAAAGGAGCAGAGAAATCAGTCAAGAAAACTTGAACTTGTTTAAACCAGCATTTGCCAACATTTGGGAATAGTAACTATCACCTTCCACTCCGTGGAACCGATGTATCCTAAGCTTTCTGACTGAGGCTATTCACACGACACATCAAAAGCTAATTTGACGACAAAGAAGAGACAATTTTAGTCCATGTGGAATCGACAGTTTCGCCCCTGAGATGACTTAGCCAACCCAGTGTTTGTCAGTGGTTGAAGTTAGAGCTCCTGTTTCTTTCTTTCTTTTTTTTTTTAATTTTTATTTATTCGACAGAGATAGAGACAGCCAGCGAGAGAGGGAACACAAGCAGGGGGAGTGGGAGAGGAAGAAGCAGGCTTCCAGCGGAGGAGTCTGATGTGGGGCTCAATCCCATAACCCCGGGATCACGCCCTGAGCCGAAGGCAGACGCCCAACCGCTGTGCCACCCAGGCGCCCCAGAGCTCCTGTTTCTGTAACCAGCTTGATGGGTCTTGGCTGGGCCTGAAGGTTGTGTTGAAACCAGGACTCATACCTGTACCTGTTGGTTAAAGACCCAGAGATCTTTAACTGTGTGTTATTCTGCTTGATATGTGAGTGCATTTAAACTCCTCTTTAGGGCCGCCTGGGTGGCTCAGTAAGTTAAGCGTCTGACTTCGGCTCAGGTCATGATCTCAGGGTCCTGGGATCCAGCCCCTTGTAGTCAGGCTTCCTGCTCAGCGGGGTATCTGCTTCTTCCTCTCCTTCTGCCCCTTCCTCCCTGCCCTGCCCTTCCCCCGCCCCCCGCCCCCCGCCCCCCGCTCATGCTCTCACTTGCTCTCTTTCAAATAAATACATTAAAATCTTTTAATAAATAAATAAATAAATTAATTAAACTCCTTTGAAGATAATTCAATAGTTGTGGGCTTTCATTGTCTCCTACACTATCCAACACCCCCTTTCTAGAAATGCAAAAAGAAAAGAGAGAGAAGGAGGAAGGAAGGGAAGGAGGGAGGCAGGGAAGAAGGGAGGAGTTAGTTCTTATAGAAGCATAAGTAAGATTTAGCCACAGGAATACTTTTGAGCATTTGTAATATTTGTTTCCTTATCGTTGTCTCAACTCCCTGGGAGAGGTTACCCTTGGACAGAGGTTTAAGACATCATTATTTCAAGGATGAGAAACGTGTATCTTCCCAGACTGGGGAAAGGATGGCAAGGTGACCGTGAATGAGGTGGTCCAGGGTTAGTCTCCAAAGATCACCCAGTGGAGTAGCCTGTAAGCTGCTCTTCTCAGCTGGCATTTGCAAAGCAAACTAGCATGAGGGTAACTGGCTTATCTTTACGGAATCTATCTTACCCTAGGGTTTCAGGGTTATTACTACAGGAGGCCTTAGGAAAGCCCGTTGGAACAGCAAGCTCCTTTGTTTTCCTCCCTTGCCTCTGAGCACTCTGGTTTTTAAATTCTCAAATTCGAATTCTCAGATTATGTATGCCCTTCACCAACTGAGAAGAGCTCATTTTCCCTGCTGTTGCCACGGTCTGGAGCACGAATTCCGATGGCTAGGCCACCGTGCTGGGACTGACTGCGCATTTCAGGCACTCTGCCCATTCTTCCCCCACCAGGCAAAGAACACCTGAGCAAGGAATTGGCTAAACTCTCCAGAGCTATCCCCACTGCCAGCCTGAACTCCTCTCCCAAGCAAGGCAGAAAGCCAGGGCCCTGACCTGCACTTGAGTTCTGGGAGATGGACAGGAAAACAGAGCTGGGGATGAGAATAGGTTGAGGCTGTACTGGGGGGGCCACAGCAGGCGGCAGCAAAGGTGGGATCGAGAAGGAGGAGGCAAAGAGTCTGGGAAGGAGATGGAAGCTGGATAGGGGGCCACGGAGTCCGCAGAGGGGCCATTTGAACTTGGGAGGATGGAGAGTAGGCAGAATATAAAAGTACTCTCAGGCCAAGGGTTAGGCGAGGAGCAGGGGCAGCTCTAGGTTTCTTGGGGCTGGAAGCTTATGCAATCAAGGAGCCCTTGTTATATTCATAACAAAGTTATGAATTTAAAGTTAGACATGGAAGTGAGTATTCATCTGCAATGAGAAAATGAATCAAATCACCATCTTAAAAAAAGCTGTCAAATCCCACAAACATCAAAAACCCAGAAAACGAACTCACTGTTTTATTCATTAAGTGCCTACCACACATCTCCAATACTTTTTCTCCCTGCATTTTTGGGACTATGTACACTTTGATCGGTTCTCCATTTTATAACAATTTTATAATGTCCCCTTTTATAGGAGAGGAGAAAGATAATTCCTCCACTAAGACAACTGATCAACATTTGGTTTTTAGGGTTGATAGTTAATAGTTGATAGTGCAAAATGCAATTATTTATAGAACTACTATGGGTTGATGTATCACAAATACAAGGCCGATTTGGGATACTTGCCCTTAAAAATGGACAGTGTGTTTATTACTATATATGCTGCATTATTGAGTATATCCCTGCCAGAAGAGAACTTTTGGTTTGACTAAGCCTTGGTAAGAACTAAACCTACCGCTTGCGATTTTCCGTATCTGATAACTGGGAGAACTCTCTGCAGACCAGCTCCTGGCTCAATATATTTCAAACCTTGACCCTCCACCTTTACGTGCGTACATCCGGTGCACACATTTATAGTGCACTCTGACCTCTGACCCTGCGCCTTTAGGTCATGACCTGGGTAAGTCAGCACCATGGATGGCGAGAGTATTACCAGAAACCAGTCCTTCTTAAGGACGTCTAACGTAACATAACTATTACCATAACTATGACCAGAACCACACAAATATACCCCACTAAACCCAAACTAAAGAGATTCTTCAATTTCACTTCCACTTCGTGATGTCCCCAAAATCCTCATGGCCACTCCAACATAATACTAAAGAAAAGAGAATGGAGGCCAAGTTGCAATGGAAAGAGACACTGGTCTCAACCAATGGCTCCTTGAGTATTGTTCATGCAAAGCTTACAAAACCAAATGATTATGCGAATGCTATCATAGGTTCGTTTCTGAGCCCTGGAAGGAACCCATGCAAGGGAGGGGATCAAGGATTTTGAATCTTATTCATGTCACAATCAATCCTGCTTGGGTTAGTTCAGAGGGTTCCAAGCATCTTCCTATAGCCAACTGGGTATTTAGACACAGACGGGTCAGTCCTGATCTTTCAACAATCTTGCGCATGAAGACTGAGCCATCCTGGACTCCACACGTCCTCTGGGCGTGTGGTAAGAATAGCGCCAGGCCCTGCGATATCTCTCAGGAAAAAAACGCCTCTTGTGGGTCAGACTTCACTGCCACATGCCTCCATTTAAGGAAACCCCTGTTCACAGGTGGACATTGTAACTACTCTAAATGGACTCTGTTTCAGATGGCCTTTGTCAAAAGTCATCACGGGGTATACACCCAACTGGAAGTAAAGTTCATTTTTCAGATGAGATGTGAGGTCTCTGAGGACCACACTGGTGGCCATACAGTCCTAAGTAAGGTGCCTACTTCCAGAACAGGAATACCAGGTATAATTTCAGTTTTGGAAGATATGAAAAATAAAAAAAAACCTGCTTTAAAGAACACAGATAGAAAGGAGATATAACAAATTATTAACAAGGGTCACATTTGCATAGTCGTAAGTGTGTGCCATTTTTTTCTTCTGCAAATCTATTTTTATACTAGTTTCAATTCGTAGATAATAAATTTTTAAAAATTGGGTAGTTGTTTTTTTTTTTTTAAGGTTTTATTTATTTATTTGACAGAGAGAGAGACAGCCAGCAAGAGGGAACAAAGCAAGGGGAGAGGGAGAGGAAGAAGCAGGCTCCCAGCAGAGCAGGAAGCCGATGCGGGGCTTGATCCCAGGACCCTGGGATCACGCCCTGGGCCTAAGGCAGACGCTTAACGACTGAGCCACCCAGGTGCCCCGAGATACAGTTTTTTGTTTTTTTTTTTTTTTAAAGAAAATCACCTTGACTTTGAATAATAATTAAATACATGTTTATCTGGCTTACTGCTTGGATTCAGGTGGATTCAGGTGTCTGGTTTTAGAAACAGGGAACCATAGACCCAAGGGCGGTAAATAAGTTGAAGTGGACCATCTTGTTGCCCAGAGAGCCAGTGTTTTCTTGATGCCCAGTGTCGTGAAGGCTGAGCCCCTGGGTCCCCGACTCTGCGAGTGTTTCATGAAGTCATACTTGCTGTGAGTCAGTCCAGGGTGAGTCATGCTTCCCACATCTGCAGCGGAAGGAAGGGAAGGAAGCAAGAAAAATAATAATAACTTGGTTGTTATTGTATTAAATAAAGTGAATTTCAGTGTGTCAGGCCAGATACAAAATTATAGAAACCAATCTTTGTGAAAATGTAAAATACAGTATGTTGGATCAAGTGTTCTGTTTTCTTCATTTTTAAAAAACTGTCATTTTTTGACCAAAAAGAAAAAAGTTTATTCTCTGACCTCTTGGAACTGCCTATGAAAAAGGGGCAGCTAATTCCTCTGGCAAACGTTTTGGAAACTTGACACGGAGTCTTGGGAGTTGCATTAAAAATGCAAGAGGGCATTTTACTCTCAGAGGAGCGCGGGGGTGGAGGGGGCTGCACCGTCAGTGCTCCAGGTCAGCAAATTAAGAATTATTTATTTATGGAAAGTGGGCTAGGTGTCAGCAGGGTTCTGGGGAAGCAGCGTGCCCAAGGATGAAGTGCTCAAAACCAGCAGATGAATCTCCCCAACCCTGATGATTTATGAGAGAGTTTTTGAATTCGGTTTTCATTGTCAGTGATTTTTCATGTTATTATTTGTTTATTTAAGAGCGCGAGAGAGGGAGAACACAAAAGCAGGGGGAGACAGAGAGGGAGAAGCAGGGTCCCCACCAAGCAGGGAGCCTGACATGGGACTTGATCCCAGGACTCCGGGATCATAACCTGAGCTGAAGGCAGACGCTCAACCGACAGAGCCACCCAGGCGCCTCTCGAGTTATATTTTGAATTCAAGCTGCTGATCTCCCACTTTCTTTGGCTTCAAGAGGATAAAGTTTAGGTGGTACTTTCATTAATTGCACCGTAATCCTAGGAATCACTGGATATGCGTGTTTACACCTTTAGTAACTTTCTGGCCCCCCAAAGACAAACCATATAAGAAAAATAGTTAACATTTAATGAAAGAATCAAGTTCCCCAAAACACTCTCATTCAGGCTCACCCAAAGAAATCTAGACCCCTGACACTGACAAGGAGGTCTGTTCCCCCTACATGACGCAAAGGATCGATCACCAAGGCTCCATTTACGTTGTACCTGTGCCATGAAAGTTCATCATGATAAAGAAAGCAGAAGAATTCAGAACCACAGCATAAAATTTCCAAATTTATGTAAATTTCCGGGGAAGCTTCCTCTTGAACCCAGTGATAATGCAGGTAAAACTGTCTTCTAGAAGCCACAGGTTCCCTGTACCTGCTTCCTGTCTCCCCTCTCTTGCCTTCTCTTCACACTTTCTTGGAGCATTACTCTTGAAAAAGGGTCTGGCAAGTACAGTCGTGCCGAGGCATAAATATGGCTCGTGGTGGTGATTTTTATCGGGATATTTGCTATTTTTTAATTGGTCAAAAAGACTTCAACCAAAGCAAGGAATTCCTTTGGCATTTTGCAAGGAAAGACGCCCTAAGTGGTATTCCAGTGATGACAATTTACTGTACTCATGCCTGCTGTTGCATTTTGGCAACAAGCAATATAGACATCAAGCATGAATTCGTCCCCAGTATTTTAGTCGGGGATGCCTTTTCTCGCAGCTCTAACACAGGCAGGTCAAAACAGACAATGTGTCTTATTTAGCGTTGCCCACCCCCCTGCACCCAACAGAGGACAGTGCACACAGGAGCTGAGCCATCGCCCCATGAGGCTAGGCACTGAAGGATGGGCTGCCACTCCCTCCAGGCATGCAGTGACCGTTACGATGCCCTACGCAAGTTCTATACAGAGAGCTTCTCTGCCTTACCTTGGTGCCACGTGCCAACGGGTGAGGGAAGTGGCCTCAGGAGGTAAATGAAACACAGGGAAAGGGTATTTCTCTCTTCCCTCTCCATGGTTCAGGTATTATTCTTCTGACATTTCCTCGTTATGGATCCTAATCTCAGCCTCTTCCAAGGGCTGCCTCCAACTTAGAAGCACCTCTCCCATCTTGTCTTCCTAACTAGAACATGACGCTAAGACATTAGGAGTTTGCCTTATTTGATTGGGCAGCACAAAAGATAGAAAATTAGTCTGCCATTCCTCCACTACCACGTCTTTCTCTCTTTTAATTCATCTTGACCTCATTTTCTATAGTCACCAGTATTGGAGAACATGGCAGATAAGCAAATGAAGACCTTGGTCTATTTTTAGGGCCTAATTCCCTGCCTGCTCCATATGTGATCCTGGGCTATCTACTGAACACGCCTAATTCTCACTTTTCTCATGGTACATGCCTTACGAATGAGCCAAGGTCTATAAAGCACCTCGCACAGTACCTGGAATAGAGAAAGTACTTAAGACATGTAAGCCGTCATCATCGTCATCAATAATATCATCACCATCACATCCAGTAGCGACAACCAACTCTCTTGGTGCTAATAAGGCAGCTATCTGGTGTGGTTTATGGGTGGGCTGGTAGAGAGAGTCACAGGCCAGCAAATCCCTGTGAACCATACACTTCTCCATATGTCCTTCTGTGTTTTCCCTGATGAAAGAGCAGGTGGTAGAACAAAGCAGGTCTGGGTCTAAGGTCTGGACTCTAGCTTTGTCTGCCACCGATGAGTGATGGAGTGACCTTGACTAAGCTCCTTATCCCACCGGGCTTCTGCCTCCTCACCTGGCAAACAGGAACTTAGGCTTGATACCATTATTCCCCTCAGGCCTGGACAGTTTGTGTTTCATTTACGATGTATTGACTTCACTTTTTTTCTTTCCATTTTCCCATTGAGAGGCCAAGGCAAAAGTGATAAGAAGCAAGAAAACAGCGCCCTCTAGGGTTTTCCAGAGGTGTGCCAGGGTTGATGATGTGAGCGGAAGAAAAACACCAGGGTGAGCATCTGGGGGCTCTGAATTTCCTGAGGCCTACAGTTACCTGCCTCACTTCTTAAGAGGACCTCACAACGTTGCTTCTATCTTGATGGGTTGAAATAACTTTGTTTTGAAAAATTACAAAACCCCAAAGGAAGAAAACCAGCAAAAACAAAGATAAAAACCCTTGAGAACACTTGAAGGTACAGAAACCCAAGTCAAGTAAGAAGCACTGAAGAAAAGAATTAAGTCCAACTCAGAGAGATCAGCCATTATTTATTTCAAATGTAAGTTAAACGTATTTAATGAAGAAATATAACCTTTTGATGCTTGCATCGAGAGAGTTAAGACAGTGTTCGGAATATTTCAGCAAGGTAACCATTAGTATTTTATTAATGTAGCATTTAAAAACTGTAAAAATAAAGTTTGGGAGGGAAGTCCATTTAAGTTTATATTTTTTGAGTTTATTATTATTCCTCCTAAAATGAGGCAAAAAACCAAAAAAAAAGGAACGTTGTGGTCCCCCAGACAACAGAGTCGCAGAATGTCACAAATCACCTGGTCTAAGGCTCCACTGTAGAGATGAAGAAGCTGATAACTCGATGCTTTCGTATTTAATTCAGAGCTCTTGATACTTTCTGGAAGGATACATAGAATAGTAAGAGCAATGCCAATATTCAAATAACAATAAACATGAACTCACTATGTACCACGCATCCCGCCATGTTTCACACGGAGCATCTCATTTAACCCTTGCGATAGCTCAAGGAGTTCGTTACTATGGTGTTTTTCCCTTTTGCAGACAGAGAAACGGAAGCACAGAGGACTCACGCGATCGCCCTAAAATTTACAGCTTATCCATACTTGTGGACTTTTTATGTACAATCGCAAATCTATCCCACATTCAAATGCATGCATATATTCTCAGATAGATGGCACTAGGCTTTTCATGACCGCTGCGTTGAGTTTGGAACAAAAATTATTCTGGTTTTGAAAGCTCTTCCTTGACCATTGTGAGGACAAAATGAGTCACAGGGAGTTGGGAAGAGCACTCAGAGACGGGTGGTAAATGGGCCCCAAGGAAGGGATGGGAGGCAGCTTGCCTGGGAATTGGTCAGTTAGGTGCCAGCTCTTTGAAGCGAGGGATAGCTTGAGGTTCCAACATAAACTTTCATAGATGAAGGGTCCATTGAGCAAGTATACATGAAAGGAAGAAGCTGAATTCACACTGAGCCTTTACAGAACTTTATGCACATGGGCTTATATTTTCTTCTATTCTTTGGTAAAAGCACACGAATGCACACTTGACTACCCAAACACATAGTTTTGTGTTGTTCTAACACAATATTTTTCATATGCATTTTTCATATGCATAATGTTTCACTTTAAATAGTTACATGATATCATTCCATCATATTGACGTCCCATGATTCACTTAGTCATTTCCCTATTGTTGAGGCTTTGGATTGTTCCCCGTTATAAATAGCATTGCTATACCATTTCCAGACCGTTTTTAATTTGGGGGATTTTTTTCTGATGTAAATCCCCAAGGGTTTAATTTCTGGGTCAAAGCGCATACTATATTGGATCTTGCTATACATTGCTAGTTTGCATTCCAGGAAAGCTAAAAAATAAATTACAAGTCCAACAGCATTGAATTTTTAGCATTCGGTTTTTCTGATTTATCCACCAAGAAATGTATTTATCATTTCAAGTTGTTTTGATCACACCACAACCATCACCCCTATCCTGACATCATGACCACTCCCAACATCATCACCTTTGCCAAGACAGCTAAAAGCAACACAATTACTATCATCAACTACCTTGACCATCAATACTCCCACCACCAACATCATCCACCCCCACTGTCACCATCATCTTCAAAATGTCACAACACTGTCACCAACATCACAATCACTTTCATCAACCAAACCACCACCCCATCTCTGTCATTTATTACCATCACCGTCATCAAACCCTCTAACTCAGAGGCTTATGGTCACTGGCTTAATCTTCTCAGTACAATTTGTCTTCTACCCACTAGTGATCTGCCTTTTGGTGAATTTGTAAACAAATACCAGCCCTTCCTGTGATTCTCCAGTTGGACGTTCCCTGTGCTTTCAGCCACGCAGCGATGGCCACGTTCCTAGTACACGGCCAGGATGGGCAAGAATTGTTCAGCAAAGCCAGGAAGCCCCTGATGTCTGCAAATGATCCATTCACTTATTTATTCATCCCTTTGTGCTTTCATCGATCTCTTACCGAACACAGTCCACGTGCCCACGCTCTCACCTTTTTGCCCAATAACACAACTGAAGCAATCTTTTCTTTCAAGCTTGCCAACGATGTCATTCAGGGGATAAACTGTGACCAAAAGATTGTGTTTTTGATTTTTGAACCAAATCAAGTTTTCGATATCCATTTGCAAAAGAATTCCTTAACACTGTTGTGAATAGAGGAGGAAATAATTAATAGTTGCCAACCAGAACAAGTCATGACCTTCTTATGGAGGAATTCCTTGACTATTCATGAGGGAAGCAAAAGAGATAAAATGTAGCACCTGCAAAAAAGTATTAAGACCTTTGTAAGACACGCAAATATCAAATCATTATACTGTATACCTGAAACTAACATAATGTTATATGTCAATTATATCTCAATCAAAAAAAATTTTTTTAGGGGCGCCTGGGTGGCTCAGTCATTAAGTGTCTGCCTTCAGCTCAGGTCATGATCCCAGGGTCCTGGGATCGAGCCCCGCGTTGGGCTCCCTGCTCAGTGGGATCCTGTTTCTTCGTCTCCCACTCCCCCAGCTTGTGTTCCCTCTCTCGCTGTCTCTCTCTCTCCGTCAAATAAATAAACAAAATCTTAAAAAAAAATTTTTTTTTAATGTTAAGAACTGAGGTTAAATAAGAGTTGATAAACTATGGATGGAAAATCATTCTTTTTTTTTTTTTTTTGCATTTTTCCCCTGCTTGTTCTGGAGGGATCTTAAAATCAGTTTTTTCAGCTTTTACAGAATATACTATGGAGACCTCAATTATTGTCTTGTGTGTAATTTGGTAGTAAGGAGATGGACAGAGAATTTGGAAGGCAGGAACTCCCAAGACTAAGACTTCCCGTGTTATTTTCAAAATAAGCTATCTCAACTGTTATACTACCAAACACATAAGGTTTATAAACCCTGGACCCTTGGGAATCCACTAATAAAATACTTGATATTCTTCAAAGCCACTGAATTTGTTCAACACCCATTTATTTGTACAACAAATGCTTCCTGAGAACGATTCTAGCACTGCGTGTGCTCCGGGAGCAAATGAAAAAAGTATAAAACGTTGTCCCTAACCTCAAAGATATGGCAGTGTGGTTGGGGAGACAAGATTTACAGACCGAAAGGAAAACTAATAATAGAGCACAGCTTAAGATGAAACAACAAGGATAAAAATAAATAAATTGCCAAAAGATAAATAAGTGCCAAATGAAACAATAAAAGTGACCCGGAGTTTCAAAAGGAATAAATCACTGTCGGCTGAAAGGGTCAGGACAGACTCTTGGCAAGGTAGGAGGACTTCAGCGTTGGAACACAAGGAGGACATGGGCGAGGCCACGAGTGGGGACGCGTTATTGCGGACCGACTCTGGCTATGACACAGCCACCGGGTGAGCCGGGGCCCCAGTCAAACAAAAGACTCTCAGAGGGACCTGACTAAGTATGCAAAATGACCAGTGACTTCTGCCCAAATGGCCGAAGCGAGAGGCTGGGGTGGATGGACACGGCGCGCAGGCCTGACGCAAGTCTCTCCTGGAGTTTTCAAAACACAATTCTGAGAGATTCAATATCCAGAGGCAAACAAATCCAAAGGATGGGAGAGCTGGAGGCATTGATAGGGGAGCTGAGGCAGTTCGGTCATGGAAGAGGAACGGAAGCATGGGACAATCGCCAGGTAGCCGTTAAATAACACACTCGTGTAAACAATACGTTCTGAAACCCATGGCTATATTTGTCCTTAGTCGAAGTGCCTTTTGCTTGAAGGAGAACATTTTCTGCTTCATTAGCTCTTTTTTCTTCTTCTAATATTAGTCAAGGACTTGGAAATTTCTGCTGTCTTTTGAGGCAAAGGTCACAGCACAAAATAAAATAAGGAAAAGGAACTGGCTATTAGGAGCCAAGACACCTGAGTTCCTGGCCTGCGTTTGCCATTGATACTATTTGAAACTTGAGACTTGCCACTTACACTTTCTAGATCTGCATTTTTCCCCACAAGATGAAGGTAATATCGTCTACCTTATTTACTTTACGGGGTTATTTGGGATGGAGTACGATGACATGGGGGAAAATTAACATGTTGAACACCTGTTTTGAATCAAGTCCTTTCACATTCTTATGTATTGAATGCTGAAGACGATAGCTCACATTAAGTGCTAGTAGTTTGCTCAACACCACACAGCGATGGCGATCCCGTTCTCCAAAATTTAGTAGCCACTCTTGTCCTTTAACGCCCACAGGTCAGGTTGAGCCCATGGCCTCATGGCCTCCATCAGCTTGGGGCTCCTTTTGCTCTGAGAAGGTCTGAGACAGAAAGTTGGGAGTGCGGTCCTTGGGGTGGGATGTCAACCTGTGCCAAGCTCAGGGGTGTTGTCTAGTGAAGGCAGAAAACAGGGGTGGGTTTTGGAGGTGGGATGCAGTGGGGAAAGCTGGGCAGCCATCACCCTTACACACTTAGACAGTGAGTTCCGGGTCTCAGCCAGAAGCGCCTGAGTCGGGATTACTTCCCAGCTCAGCGCTTTCTGGAGGGTAGGTCTGGCCTTCCATGGGTGGGAAATAAGAAGACTCTCTAATGAGCAACACTCTCGGTTTGGGTGGCTCCTTAGAATCAGCTGAGCAGTTTACAAATAATGCCAGCGCCCAGGCTGTAGCCCAGACCAGTGATGGCAGAATCTTTGGTGGTGGCAGATGAGAATAACATTCTGATAGCCCCCAAATGCAGCCAAGTTTGAAAACCATTGATCCCACAGAATAGAGGAAGGGTCTCCCTAAGGGCAAATTTGAGCTTCTAGTATTTTAAGATCCAGACTCTTCTAGTAACGGGGAGAAGCTACTCCGGCATTATCTCAAATGGCATCTTTGGTTGGTTGGTGGATTTCTGTTCTAATAGCAAGTGGTGAGTAGGCGTCCTAGGATCCTGCCCTAGGTCTTCTGCAAACATGGCAATGTCGCCCTTAAAAACTCATAACCCCTTGTATTGACATAGCATTTTATGGCCGTGTATTCTGCTTATTCTTCAAACTGCCTCTTCAGATGGCATTTAAGGACCAAACGATGTTTTTTTTTTTAAACCTTCAGTCTTATTAAATAGCTATCCTGGCCGTGATCAGTCTACCGGTTACAGTGACGGTCAGCACAGGAAGGGCAAAGTAGGAAAGACTCTTCCCAGATGGAGGTAAATCTACAGAGAAATGCGTCTACGGGTAGAAATTTCATTTGACGAAGTTGCTAGTCTCCTGCCTTTGGTATCTCTTCCTCCTCCTCTATTTGGGGTTATTGTAGTGCTTTCAGAATCCAGACTTGAGTTTCCTGAGCTGATACTGTCAAGGACAACCAGGTGGGTCTTCCTGTGTGTGCAGAATAAAGGTAGGAAGGCTGCGGAGAGCCGCGAGAAAGTGTCCGGCCCCCAGACTCTCCTCTCTTCTTGCCCTGGGCGCCCATGGCGCTGAAGCTCCAGTGGCATAAGGATCCCGAAGGAGCTTATCAAAACTGTAGCTTTCCTGGCCCCGCCCTCAGATTCAGTGTTTGTGGGAAGGGCCCAGAGAGATGCATTTTTAGAAGCTCCCCCTGATTCTGGTTCAGACTGTTCTAGGAAACTCCTGGGGGCGGGGACCAGATGCTTTGGGAATGCGGGCCTTTGTGTTCCCAATTGCCTTCTCCTGTGATGCCCTTTTAAAATGTAGATATGACCCCAGCCTGAGTCACTATGTTCCTCTCTCTGGACAGATGGGAGGACAACAGCAGGAGGAGGGTCTTAGTATGTGTTTATTGAAGGGACAAGGGGAAAGTAAGATCTCCTAGTGTGAGAGTTTGGGTAATGGATGAGGATTTTGAATCCAGGGACACCGCTGAAGAGGAGGGAATTGGCTTCGCAAAGACAAACATGGCTGACTTCACAGAGGCCCAGGGAGCTCTAAGAGGGCTGCACACGGTCTAGCTGACTTGCCTGGGCCTTTCCCTACAACGGAATTAGAAAAGACGCTTCTTGTTTAAAAAAGAAAAATCGGACAATGTATAAAATAAAAGTTGTAAAAAGTAAAAATTGAAATGTTCTTCCTCCTAATCCCACTATTCTGAAATAACCATTATCTGTACTTTGTGCGTAACCTTCTAGACAACATATAATATAAAAATCATATCTATTTTACAAGAAATGACATAAGCTCATGCACTTTTCCATAATTGATTTTCTTTTTCAGTTAACAGTATATCCTGACATCTTTCCATGTCATTCCATATATGTTCTTTTTGTGATATCCTTCATTATATGGATGCGCCAAATGTACCCAATCAGTCTTCGGATGGACATTTCGTGCTCTTCTAGTTTTTTATTTCAAACAATGATGCAATAAACACCTTTGAACATACACCCTTTGTTTCCTTAAGAGTTTCCTATCAACGGGCCTGTTGAGTCTTCATAGACCCATCCATGTCCTCTAATTTGATAGATAACTGACCTCTGAAAGGTTGTACCAACGTACACTCCCTGCTAGTATTGTGTATTTACTCACAATTGTTTTCATGGGTCTTTACACATTTTTACCAGTTAAATAAGTGAGAAATCTTCCATTGGCGCAATTTGTTTTGTAGCTAAGTGGTATGCTTTTTCATGTTTTATTCATCCCTGTGATGCTGCAATGTAACTGTTTATACCTGTTACCTAGGAGTCAAGGCTCACTTCTGTGTATTCATGCAAATACTGTGTTTTCTTGTTTTCGCGATGGCCTCTGTTGATAAACAGCAAGTAGTCATGGGCTGCAGAGAGCAAATCCTGCGGAGAGGGGGAGGGGCAAGGGAGTAATCTTCCACTTAATCAAGATATCAGAAGCAGCAACTTATTAAAAAGCACTCCTGTCTATCCCATTCTCATAGTCCATAGTCTCTCATGTTTCATTCCTGATGGGTAGTAAGGAGGGCACGTATTGCATGGTGCACTGGGCGTTATACGCAACTAATGAATCATCGAACTTTACATTGGAAACCGGGGATGTACTGTATGGTGACTAACATAATATAATAAAAAATCATTTAAAAAAAAAGCACTCCTTACGTTATTTAGTGTGTAAACTTTAAGAATTGGAGCAATGGGTTCTATTATGCAAAGTACAGTGACGGGAATAAAACAAAATCTTAGTAAGTTATTTACCAAACGAATGAGCGAATGCAGGCAGATAGACAGATCTAGATACATACTACAGGCCTGGCTGTGTGCTGGGCACAAGGAAACACACATAAGAAACACCAGTCCTGCTTTCAAAAAGCTAGAAGATTTGTTGGGGTTGTGGGTGTGTAAAGTGATGATTACGATGCAAGAAGTGATTAATGGAGGGATAAGGAGATTGTCTTCTGTCCTTGAAGGTCTTAGTTCTAGGAGGCAACGGATTCATAAACAAATAATTTCGATGTGATAGCACAAGACTTTGCACAGGTGTTATGGAAGTGAGAGGGTTTTGTTTGTTTTTTGGAGGGGTTTTTTTGAGAGGGGAGGTGGTGGAAAGGGGGCAGAAGAGAATCTTAAGCAGGCTTCACGCCCAGTACCAAACCTGAGGGCTCAAACTCACAACCTTGAGATCATGACCTGAGAAGAAATCAAAAGTTGGAGGCTAAACCGAGAGCCACCCAGGTGGCCCAGGATGCAGCCTCCTTTTCTAAAGTGCATCACTGTGCTGTTGACCCATGGCCACCTTACAATGGCCCTGAGATCTTTTTTGGTCATATGGCCCATCTCTTGCCCATAACATTCTTTATTCTGTGCAGGTTCAAACGGTTGTGGATACAAATCTCCTGTTGCAAACATTAAAAAATCTAACTCGAGACAGTTTGAGCCAAAAAGGGCTTTTACTGACTATCGGGACAGGAAACTCTAGGGGTATCAATTTTTAGGTACCAAGAGATCTAGTCATTCAAACAATACATCAGAACTTGGGCTTCCTTTCTCTATCTCTTAGCCCTTGTTTTCTCTCTGTTGGCTTTACTCTCAATTATACTCTGTCTCAGCGGTGGCAAGACAGTGCAAGCAGCTCCAGGACCATATTGTCGTTTCTCTGCAAACCCAGCAGAAGGAAAAATTATCTCTTGAGCACATTTCTGACAAAAACCCAAATCTGAGCAAAGTCTGATCTCTTTATCACATAATTTTGAGGATTCGTATTATATCTTCTATGAGTTACAAAGAAACAGCCTTAACTAACATTGCCACCTGGAGAAGATAATTACAGTTTTAAAAAATGATTCTCTGCCAACTAGATTGTAAATGAGAACGTCATGAACTCAGCACTAAGCAGCTCGCTCTGCAAGTCTATGACTTTTTTTGTTTAAAAAATGGAACATTGGGGGCGCCTGGGTGGCTCAGTCCTTAAGCATCTGTCTGCCTTCGGCTCAGGGCATGATCCCGGCATTCTGGGATCGAGCCCCACATCAGGCTTCTCCGCTGGGAGCCTGCTTCTTCCTCTCCCACTCCCCCTGCTTGTGTTCCCTCTCTCGCTGGCTGTCTCTCTCTCTGTCGAATAAATAAATAAAATCTTTTTTTTAAAAAAAAAGGGGGACATTGGCTCCAAGTTGATCATGTGTCCATTTTGAACAATCGCTGGGCTCAGAGGGATTCCCTGCTCCTGCCAGTCACCTGCCCACCCCTGAAGCTCGGCTGGAACCTAATGGAACAGGTGTAGATTCCAAGGAGAATTCAGGGGTCCTTTAACAAAAGGGCTAGTGGATTCTGGTTGTCAGTCATAACAACTCTTCTCTTTTCCTTTCAAAATTCTAATCTGTTTGGTCATGGGCATTTGCCCACTTTCTTCAACTCATTCTGTATTCTTGTCCCACCCATGGACAAGCTGACTCCCCCTCCCCAACATTCCTTATCTTGCTTCTCCCCCAGCCTGGGGTCCTCTTTAATACCATGCCTTTTTTTGAGTTATTAAAGGCTATCTCTGGTCAACTGGCAAGATGGGCCTGTTGTCCAAAAGAGAATTAGATGTGTGCATAAAAGTAGTATGGGTCAACAGTTTTGTTTTGTTTTTTGGAATTTTGTTACACATGTATTTATCTTGGATCCTGTCCCAGGCTTTTAAAAATATATTTGTGTAATAGTTGTATTTTAATGTGATCTTGCTGTGACTAAAGTATGAACTTTGCCGTTAAGTGAGACAATTACCAGAACAGTAAATCCTGCCAAAAATTCATGGTGCTGCAACTGAACATGACCTCAGATCACTTTTCTCTGGCCTCTTGTCTCCCATGGTTTTCCTTTCTGTAGGGGCTAGGTATTTGTTTATTTTTCCTGTGCCACATTTTGGTGCCCGTTTCTTTTTTCAGCTCTGTCTCTGATGTCTCTGAGGTTAAGCAGAGTGAAGGAGGATTCCAGAATCCCCAGATCCAGCCATTCCATATCTAAGATCAGTCATTCACTGACTCCAATTCAAGAAGCAATTGCTTCTATCATCATCCCAGCCTCCTCCTCCGAATGCGTTCTGCTTCTCACACCCCAGAAAGCAAGGAAGTTAATAAGACAGGCTTTCGCGGTGCAGAGACCTGGGTCAGAACACCAGCTACGTTGTTTATAATGATCTGTGTGATCTTGGCCAAGTTCCTTAACCTTCTTAAGTCTTTGCTTCCTCATTTGTGAAATGGGACTGATAGCACCTGTCGTTCGGGCTATTATAGAGATGAAGCAAGCTTAGACGCGATTCAGAGCTGCCGGCACATGGTGGGCTCTTGGTAAATGTTAACTCTGGTTTACTTCAAAATTAGAATCTTTATAAAAACCCCATACTGTAATGTCCATTTCACTGATGTCAGCCTTTGAGTAAAGTAAGGGCAGAATCCTTAGTTGGGGAGGACTCTGTGAGTAAAAGAACTGCCTGATACTCATTAATTCATTCCACTATCATTTTTTTCCAAAATGTACACTGTACTTGGATTATTAACAGTTTGTTTACAAGTGGTTTTTTTGGATGTTGTTGTTACAAGTCTATAGCAGGGAACCGTTGTGTTCTGAGGGCCATGCAAAAGAGACACGGAACTGGATTCCTGTCCTCAAGAAGCTTTTACTTTTGTGGAAAAGGCATAGGGCAATCCATGAAGTCATAATGCAGGAGCAAAGATTGCTCATCAGCAGGAGGCAAGAGGCACCATGTCTGTTCTCGGAAGGTTCTCGAATGAGCATGAGCAGTATGCCCCCAAAACACCGGTGGAGAGAATGTGTAATGAGTGAATCAGTGGATGAGTGACGGTTGTTGACAAGGACACTTGGCTTTAGTCCCATGTGCTCCCAGGCCCCTCCCTGGGAGACTGTAGGCAGACTGCTGTGGGAACCAAGATTACTTGTCATGTTCGGCATGTCCAAGGGCACTTTGGTTAATAAAGGAATAGACAGAGCTAGCAGCCCACACTAATCCTCCTCACGCCCAACCTGTGACTTCATGTGGGTGTAATCACTCCAGGACTCACCTCCCCTTGTCTACACCCACCCGGCCCTCCCACGGAGACACTGGTGTTTCTGCAGCTGTCATCAAACCCTGCTGGTCCCTTTAGCTTGAACCTCAAGCCCTTGGGATTTTCCGAGAGATCCTTTGTAAAGAATGTCAGAGAGGGACAATCTAATTCTCTTAGAAATAGCCGCTACCCTGGGCGGAGTGAGTGGGTTCAACTAAATATCATTAGGCACATAAAAGTGTGAGCTTGTAGCTAATGACGTGCTTAAACTCTGGTGCCGGGCAAGACATTTCTAAAAAAATAATCTTCCTAAAAGGATCATCGTCATTTGATAATAAATGTCCTTTTATCACATACACGCACACTCTCTCAGTCTAAATATGCTTATTTTGTTGTTTTATTTTTT
The DNA here is from genome assembly GCF_017311325.1 of Ursus maritimus. Lineage (NCBI taxonomy): Eukaryota > Metazoa > Chordata > Mammalia > Carnivora > Ursidae > Ursus > Ursus maritimus. Next base: position 5,224,735 of record NW_024425452.1, on the reverse strand, counting down.
TATTTCAGTGAAGGTTTGTTCTACTTTATTGATTGACTATAATTAGGAACACTAGGTCTCATGGAACAGAGACTTGTTTTATATATCTGAAGTCAATGGGAAGATGAGATCTGATACTAAGGATTTGAAACAAAGAATGTGTGGGAAGGGCATATAAAAATAAAATCCAGTGGCTTTACATTTTTTGGTTTAAGAATCTTGATCATTTGAAAAATTTGTATACAGAAAATTCTCATTTTGCATATAGGGTTCTGTATGTTTTCATGCATGCAGAAACCTCTATACCCACCACCACAAACAGGACACAGAAGAGTTCAATCACCTGAAAAAATTCCCTTCTGCTACACCTTTGTAGGTCCCCCCTCTCCCCGCCAGTCCCAACACCTGTCGGCCACTGATGTGCTCTCCGTCGCTGTAATTTTGCCTTCGCAGAATGTCACAGAAATGGAACCATTCCGTAGGCAATCTTTTGAGACTGGCTCCTTTCACTTAGAATAGTGCAGCTAAGATTCATCCTTGTTTGGTACGTGTTCATTCTTTTTTATCGCCAAGTGCTATATTGTTGTATGGATGGACCTCAATTCTCTTATTCCTTTAGCTAGTGAGGGACATTTCGGCTTCTAGTTTGTGTCAATGATGAATTATGCTGCTATGAACATCCATGTACAGGTTGTTGTGAGAACCCAAGTTTGCATTGCTCTAGGATAACTCCCGGAAGATGACAAGTGTGTCTTATGGTTAGTTTATATTGGACTTTATATGGAATTACCAAACTGTTTTGTCAGAATGACTGTATCGTCCTGCATTCTCACTGACCGTGTTCGGGAGTTCCAGCTGCTCTGCAGTCTTGCTACCACATGGGCTTATCGTGTGTGTATTATTCTCACCATTCTAATAGGTATATTGTGGTATCGTTTTATTTGTATTTCTCTCCTCAATGACGGTGTTGATCGTGTTTTCATGTGCTGATCTACTCCTGGCATGTCTCCTTTGGTGAAATGTCTGTTCAGATTCTTCTTGCTAATTTTTAATTGGATTGTTTGTTTTCTTATTTTTGAGCTGTGAAACTTCTTTACAAACTCTGGATACAAGTTCTTTATTTCCTCCTCTTCTTATTTCTGGAAGAGATTGTATAGAATTGGTAATATTTCTTTCTTAAAGGTTTGGTTGAATCTATTAAGGAAGACATCTAGGCTTGGGAGGGTTTTTTTTGGCGAGAGGAGGATTTCCAACTATGAATTCAATATCTTTAGTGGATGTGGGACTGTTCAAGTTATCTCTTCCTTCTTGAATGAGTTTTGTTAGTTTGTGTCTTTGAAGATTGGGTTAAGTCTCCAATGTGTATGCAGAGAGTTGCCTGTATCCTTTCTTTGTTAATCTTTTATGACTGTGAAGTTTATAGTGTTATCCCATCTTTCATATCTGATACTGATAATATACAGCTTCTCTCTTTTTTCTCTTCGCAAATCTAGCTAGAAGTTTATCAATTTTATTGATCTTTTACGAGAATTAGCTTTCAGTTTCATTGATTTTCGCCATTGTTTTATCTTGTTTCAGCTTCATTTTTTTTGTATTTATTATTTTATTCCTTCTTGCTTTAGGTTTTGCTGGTTTCTTAAGGTACAAGCTTAGATTTGAGACCTTGATTTCTTTTTAAACAGAACATTTCAAACATAAATTTCTTTCTACGACGACTTTGGCTGCATCCCACAAATTTTGATACATTGTATGCTCATTTACATTCAGGGTGGGAGATAGGCTAGCCCAGTGATGGGTATTAAGGAGGGCACGTATTGCATGGAGCACAGGGTGTTATACGCAAACAATGAATCATGAAACACTACATCAAAAACTAAGGTTGTACTGTATGGTGACTAACATAACATAATAAAAAATTTTAAAAATTTTCTAATTATCCTTGAGACTTCTTTATTGACCAATGAATTTCTTAAAGTGAATTGCTTAATTTCCAAATATTTAGAGGTTTTCCAGAAACATTCTTTATTGATGTAATTGATTCTATTATTGTCAGAGAACATATTTTGTATTGTTTCATTCTTTTTTTTTAATTTTTAAAAAGATTTTATTTATTTATTTGTCAGAGAGAGAGCAAGAGCAGGAGCAGGGGGAGCGGCAGGCAGAGGGAGAAGCAGACCCCCCGCTGAGCAAGGAGCCTGATGCTGGGCTCGATCCCAGGACCCTGAGATCATGACCTGAGCTGCAGGCGGATACTTATCCAACTGAGCCACCCAGGCATCCCTGTTTCATTCTTTTAAATATAGTGTTTGCTTTGTGACCCAGAGTATGGTTTATTTTGGTGAATATTCCATATGTACTTAAAAATAGTGTGTACTCTATTGTTATTTAGATGGGATATTCTATACAAGCTCATTAGGCCAAACTGGTTGATAGTTATTGTTTAGATCTTCTATATTCAGGGGCGCCTGGGTGGCACAGTGGTTGGGCGTCTGCCTTTGGCTCAGGGCGTGATCCCGGCGTTGTGGGATCGAGCCCCGCACCGGGCTCCTCTGCTGTGAGCCTGCTTCTTCCTCTCCCACTCCCCCTGCTTGTGTTCCCTCTCTCGCTAGCTGTCTCTATCTCTGTCAAATAAATAAATAAAATCTTAAAAAAAAAAAAAAAGATCTTCTATATTCATACTGATTTTTTGTTGTTGTCTGTTTGTGCTATCAATTACCAAGAGAAAAGTGTTGTAGTCTCCAACTACAATTGTGACTTGTCTCTTTCTACTTTCAGTTCTATCAGCTTTGCTTCATGTATTTTGAAGCTCTGGCATTAGGTATGTACACATTTAGAGTTGTCATATCTTTTTTTTTTTTTAAGATTTTGTTTATTGATTTATTTTAGGAAGAGAGAGTGAGCCCAAGCAGGGAGAAGGCCAGAGAGGAAAATGTGCCATTTTATAATAAGTTTTGTGTTTACTCTCTTTTTTTCCTCTGTCAAATCCATTAGATTATTTGAAGATTTCTTCCCATTACATTTTAATTTGTCTATTGGCTTTTTACTGTATCTCTTTGTATGACTTTTCTAGTTGTTGCTTTCAGAGCGGTTACAACATACATATCTAACTTTTCTTAATCTGCTTAGAGTTCATAGTTTGCCATTTCAAGTGAAGTATAGAAAACTTACCACTATATAAATCCCTTGACCATCACCCTTTATGTCTTATCATTCAATCCGAATATATTGAAAACCCCATAAGACATGTTATAAGTTTGCTTTCAACAATCATACAAAAGTATGGCTGTTACACAGATTTGCATGTCTTTCACTGGAACCATGCCAATCTTCTCTGTATTGTTTCAATTTTAGTATATGTGCAGCCAAGGTGAGCACTGAAGATGTTTTTGAAGTCCTTTGCTGGTAAATATTTATCCAAAACTTGCACCAACTTTGTGAAACTATGATTATTAGAAGTACAGTCTGTGATCAAGGAGGTGTTTTTCTCTGGACAAAGCTGTAACTGACTGCGACCAATTATGATTTGACATTAAAGGGTACAAAATGAAAGCTTTTTATCCTGAACTAAAGCAGAATGTGGAATTAAAAACTAGAAATTATGCACAAAAATATTTTATCACCAAAGCTGACTTACTTTTGTTTGTTTTGCAACATGAATGTTTAGAATATCAAAACTACCAGTCGTCTGGAGGGGTGTTCAAAGGGAAGGTATTAGCTAGAAATTAAAAGAGAACTGGTCCATTTTCCAATAAGCAGTAGATCTTTGGAGAAGATGAAACAGAAGCCAACCTGGCGAGGTGTGGAATTAAGGAGAGTGGAGGTCATAGCGGACATTGTTTAGATCTTAGTCCAGAAAATGATCACACATGTAAAGCATCTTTCATCTAAAAATAAATAGCCCTCAGAGGCATAAGCATATAATTTTATTTACCTCTGCCACATTTGCTATTGCAAACACTGTCCAGAGTCCAGAGCAGGAAAGTGATGAGTCTGTGTGGCACGCGGTGAAGGTATCAGTCCCCCTCTGCGCCCTTGGCCTTCGCAGAGTATGCAGTCATTGGCTCAGAAGGTACTGTTGGGTAGGTGACTGTTTCTCTAAAGGCTTTGGTGATGTAAGCCCGAAACCAAGGAGGAAGAGAGGGCATTGAAACCTCCCCTTGGTTGAGCTGTGGTATACTGTGAGGGTTGCAAACTTGGGCCTGGTGACTGTTTCTTCAGTGAGAAGGAAGCATTTGTACTTGGACTTTATGGGGAAACAGCCTGCCATAAAGGGTGGTCAGGATACCTTGCCGTCTTCTCCACCTGACCAGTCAGGAAGGTTCAGCCGAAGTGCCTTCTGCTTCATGAGGCCTTTCCCTCTACCCGCTCTGCCTGTGGTGAATAATCTATCTACATGCTGATTGATAGAGCTCTTGTATCCGCCCCATTCATGTGACAGGTTTGTCTTCCTTCCATGGGACTGTTACCCGGAAATGGATCTTACTCTCCATCCAGACCAGGACGGTGTCTTTGTTTCTTCAAAGCGACTTACCCAGTGTACGCTAAGTTGGAGAGAGGCAGTTCGTAGAGTCGTTGAGAGCACAGGCTCAGTCTTTCTGTGTTCAAATCCCCCATTTTCTAGCTGGTTGTCTAGGGACAAGCTCCTTAAATACTTTGAACCTCTGTTTCCCCACCTTGAACACCGGGATAATAACACTATTTGTAAAGACTCAACAAGTGAAGATATACAGTGCTGAGCGGTTTTGTCTGCCATATAGTAAGTACTGTTCCCTATTTTTATTATTAAGTGATTACTTTTTTTCTTAACGCAGCAGTGACATACACACATATTCGTGAGCAAGGCCAACCAGAACGCAAACAGGGCTAGCAAAGGGAAGGCAGAGAAAACAAACAAAAATTGACCAGATTTCAGATGCAAAAGATTTAGTACCTATTTTTAAAAGAAATGAAAGGTGGGAATGCAAATTGGTACCACCACTCTGGAAAACCATCTGGCAGTGTTTATCCAAGAAGAACATTCTCATACTCTATGACTTCTAAATTCCACTTGTAAGTATATACCCAACAGAAAAGTGTCCATGCATCACCAAAGGATGCTTGATAGAATGCTCATAGCGGCAGTATCCATGGTAGTCGATAACTAAAAACTATGCACATGTCCATCAACTGAAAAATAGATACATAAACTGTGGCCATGAAAATGGATGATTTACCAACTACACAGAACGGAAGGGATCAATCTCACAAATGTCGGAGTGAGCAAACGAGCCAGACATCAAGGAGTGTCTATGCCGCCTCTACTGTAAGATTCCAGGCAAAACTAACCCGTGTTGTTACAAGTCAGGATAATGGTTACTCTGGGGGAAGAGGGGGTGGAAGGCGAGGGAAGGGAAGAGAGGAGAGACCAGGAAGTGCTTCCTAGCTAACATTGTATTTCTTCATCTGGTGCTCCAACTGGACTCTTAGGCGCATTTTCCCACACGTGTATCATACTTCACTGCAAAATAGAGAACGGAAATAAGAATAGGAAAGCAAGGAAAGGAAAGAAGAGAACAGAGAAAGAAAGGGAAGGAAAAGCAAGCCCAGAAGATGAGAAAGACAGGGGTCCTCAGCTCTGGCTGCACCTGACCAGGTTGGCTCACTCCTCTACCTTACACACCAGCCCTGCCCACCCCTATCCTGTGCCCTCCTCCATTTGCCCAGCAGGAGGATGGCTTGTACTGGGGGGAAGGGGGGGTCCTCTCCTTCTCTGCACCCCCCCAGCTCCTCCCCACTCTGAGCACTGCTAAGGCAGGGAAGGGGCTTTTGTGGTGCGTAATGCTGGTGGTGGAGTAACTTGGAAGAGCTAAAGCATCATTAATGAAACCTAAGACTTAAACCCATCTTTCCTCTCCTCTCCTCTCTTCCTCTTCTCCTGGACTCCCTCTCCCTCCCTTTACCTCTCCCATAAGGTCCCCCGGCCCCGGTGGCGGGGCCAGCCAGGCTCTGGCCCTCCTGGGCTCCGGGCGGGGCTGGGGCGGCGGCGCGGAGCGGGGACCGGGGCCAGGGCAGGGGCCGGCTCGCGGTGTGCCCCTCCCGCCCCGCCCCGCCCGGGCTGACCCCGCCCCGCGGCCTCGGGCTATTTTGGGCGCGTTGGCGGCGACGCGGGGATCGCTGACAAGCGCGGATCCTGTGACACCTCCCTGCAGCCAAGCACTTGTTGCTTGCTCCCAGGACCTGCTGCCATCCCTGAACCCACCTTTCCCCCTTGCCCCCTGTCCCCTCTGGCTTCCCTCCTTTGCATGTGATCTCTCCGGACACTGATCTCTCAGACACTGCCGTTCCTGGCTTGGGAAATAGATTAGAAAATAATAATAATAATAATAATAATAATAATAATAATA
>NW_024425452.1:5148579-5218363 GCF_017311325.1 Ursus maritimus | reverse complement strand
TAGTAGTAGTAGTAAGCGCAGCTCTCAAGAAGGGCCCCGCAGAGCAGGAGCAGGAGCGCAGAGCGCTGGCCCGGGCGCCCCAGAGGTGGCACCTCCCCGGCCCGGGACCCTGGCCCCGGGCGCCGACGGCATGACGGACTCGGCGACAGCTAACGGGGACGACAGGGACCCCGAGATCGAACTCTTCGTGAAGGTAGGTCGGCGTCCGGGCGCCCGCCGCACCTGTCGCGCCTGCAGTCGGGCTCCCTGCGGCGCGAGCTCACGTGCCCGCGCGGACCGAGCTGGGACGCTGGACCCTCCCCAGGGAGGACAGTTCGGCCCTAGCGCTCCCTTGGGTGGCCTTTCTGCAAGCCAGACAACCTCGCTTGGAGTCAGGTGGAGTCAGGTGCAATGTGGGAGGTGGCCGTCTTCTTGGAGAGTTGGTAAACCAGCTACGGAACAGGCGGATCCGTCCAGAGCCGTGCCCGTGCGATTTTGGCTAGTCCTTAAGGGCATCTGGAGGTAGAAAGAGATGGCAGCAACGTGGCTGGACCCGTGGACCTTTCTTCTAGAACTGGGGGGCGGGGTGGGGGAAGCAAGAGACGGAAGGGAAGAAAAGGAAACCTTACCGATACAATTCTCTTTGGCAAAATAAAAATAGCATTTCTTCAAACGTCCTTTCTCTGGTTTGCTCAGAGCTACTTCAAAGAAAAGCAGAAAGAAACAAAGGTGTTTCTTGCTTTGTGACCCGCAAAGCAGAAAGCAAACCCTCCTTTAGCCCACATTACTGTTACTGTCATAATCATGATTCCACAGGGTAGTACTAGGAAATGCTAAAGGTTTGGCAATAGGGAAAACCCCGGTCAGCCTGGGGCAGAATGGGATGAAGGAGCACATGAACAAACTGAATGAAGCCGCCTTGCTCCCTGGGCAAAAGGATCTACCATCAAAACTGTTGCACTTTATTGCAACCTGTAGGAGGGAAAAGGATGGAGGCGGCAGGGGGGTGGGGAGGCGGCGTTTCCCGGTCCGCCGGTGGTGGGGTGTAAGAAAGAAACATTTGATCAGTCCTCGCCTCGCCTCGGCAGACTCACCGCAGAAGCCGGGAAACCTGAGGCGGCAGGAGAGTCGCCTCCTGGGCAGTGCAGAAAGCGTCGCCAGCACTTGGGGGAGGGGAGTCCGCCGGCTGCCGGAGCGCCAGGACTTTTCACAAATGAGGAAAATACCCTTCCAGGGCAGTTTCCCTGAAATGCACATGTCCTTGGTACCTTTCAGAGGTCTCCCGGTGGCATTTGAAAGGCATTGTGTATTCCCCGCCATGGGAACGATGTTATTTGGGGCAAATTACCCTGATTTCCAAGCTAATGAAACAGAGAGATTGTCACAAAAAAGTGTAAGATCTACATAAACCTTGATAACCACCTTTTGGTCTTTGGTATCTTTCAGATGCCTTAAGAAAAAAAAAAAAGCAAACCCATCAGGTTGTGACTTCCTTTACACTGGGTAAGTGGTCTGTCCCAGTTGACCCCGCCTACCACAAAGGTCTGTTACATTTTCTTCGCTAGGTGTTACCTTCCTTAGGTTTATTTTTCAAAATTATCCATAGAAATTACACCTGTCATTTAATGACATTTGCTTTGCTAAGCCTATTTCTCTCCCTTCAAAGGTGACCTCTGTTTCATTTGGTTTTTGGGACCCCTCTGGGCAAGATTGCCAGGTCCTTTGGCAGACCCAGGTAATGACAGAGGTCATGTCCTCCTCAAAGTTTGACAGCGTTGGACCAAGGGCCAGGAATGGGTGCCCTGAACCTTGGCGTCCAGGTCTGTAGCCTAGGGAATCAGCAGGGAGAGCTTTAACAAAGCAATGAGTCTCTCTGCTCTCCTTGAAGAAAGCTGTTCTAGGACTTTCTCAGATTTCCTGGGGGCAGGTAGTTTCATAGTGTCAAGTTCCTGAAAGCTATTTGAAACACAAATTGACTCTTTAGAGCCAAAGGGCCCTTTGCCCCACTACTAGGCACAGAGACCAATTCTGCCGGCACCTTTGGAACCTCATGTCCGCAGCTTGGAAGGTTTTCTCCATTTATGTAAAAAGCTCACTGCACAGCTCTCAGGGCCCCCAAAAGAATTCTAAAATGCCTGTGCTGTGATTTGTTCTGTCCCTAAAGGAAAGTGATCCATGAAAACCAGGCAGGCCTTCATGATTAGCTCAAAAACCAGATTGATGGTGGGACAAAAAATCAGATAGGAAAGCTCTTTTTTTTCTGTTTTTTGTTTTAGATTTTATTTATTTATTTATTTGTCAGAGAGAGAGAGAGAGAGAGAGAGCGAGCACAAGCAGGGGGAGCAGCCCGCAGAGCAGGCAGAGGGAGAAGCAGGCTCCCCACTGAGCAAGGAGCCTGATGTGGGACTGGATCCTCAGACCCTGGGATCATGACCTGAGCCAAAGGCAGATGCTTAACAGACTGAGCCATGCAGGCATCCCAGATAGGAAAGCTCTTGGTTTTTCCCCCCCTCTTTTATGAAATTCTGGGTTGTGGCTATCATTCATAGGGGCCAGCAAAGGCTGAAAATGATTGTGAAGTAAAGATCCTGCCCAGGTTATGCATGGGTTTATTTTAGGGAAACCAGGTCCTGATCTACAGAATCAGGGATTCCCAAAGGACATTTCTCTTGGCTACGTGATTCCCACGAGAAAGGCCTTCCTGTTGAAGGTGGCTGGGGCCTGAGGTGCCCCTTCTGCAGGGCAGGGTGGATTGGTTTCTAGGAAGCCTCTGGGGCAGGCGGGACCCCACCCAGAGTCCGATAGGTCATCTTCAACACTTCCTTGAAGGGATATCCTTTCCGCCCAGCCTGTATGCTGGGTGTGTCATTCAAAGCCTGGGGTCACCCACAGAGTTTCCAGGATGCACGGTTCTATCCTACATCAACTGATCATCATTATCTGTTAACTACTGCTGTTGCTGTTGGTAATAATAATAATAATAATAATAGGCAGCATTTTAGGATTTCTGGAACACATTCAAATACCTTACCTCGTTGGATGCCCTGCATCCCTGTTTATGAGCCTCGGTTCATTCATGTGAACAATGAAGGAAACAAATAAATGTGAGTCACAGGCAGCTTGTGAGAGTTCCTGCTGTGAGAACGTTCAGTGAGCCACAGTTTGCTCTCTGTGTCACAACCTAGGGAGGTAAGAAGGATGATTCCACCTGTTCCATGGTTGAACAATGCCTGTGCTCAGAAGCACACTGTAAATAACATTCAGATCCACTTCTCAGATGTTGCAGTTTGGACTCTGAATTTCTTTTTTTTTTTTTTTTAAGATTTTATTTATTTATTCGACAGAGATAGAGACAGCCAGCGAGAGAGGGAACACAAGCAGGGGGAGTGGGAGAGGAAGAAGCAGGCTCATAGCGGAGGAGCCTGATGTGGGGCTTGATCCCAGCCGGGATCACGCCCTGAGCCGAAGGCAGACGCTTAACCGCTGTGCCACCCAGGTGCCCCTGGACTCTGAATTTCTTACTCTTTCTTTTCCAAATACCATTTGTCAGGGCTTATACCTTCTTTGGCTGAGTTAGGCTCTCGAGTACCAGCCGAGGTGGCGATTCATTGATACCTCACCCATCCATTCTAATGTCATAGAATGCTGTCAAAGAGCCCTCTCTGCTCTGCACTCCTTCCAGGGGAACATTCTAGTAGTGACTTTTAGGAGATCTTCTCCCCCACGTTTTTAGTTTCTTCATCACTAGTACGAAAAGCTTGAGTAAGTCAGTAAGTCTGATCTAATGTTTCATAGATGTGCCATAGATGGGCAGAGGTTTAGAGACACGGGACATGAGTTCGAGTTTTGTCCCTGCTTCTGATTAGCTCATAACTGAAGAAATTACTTAACTTCTATGAGCTTCAATGGCCGCCTCTTGAAAACAAGAGGATGGTTATATGGTTATAAATAACCACAATTATATGATGGTGATCATATAATTTATGGCTCAGACCAAGACATTTGGTTGGAGAGTGAAAGCTATGAATAATTAGGCTGAGACACCAGAACTGTTCCGAGGCAAATCAGGATGTGTGGCCACCCCGCTTACGAGAATACTGTCACCACAGACTTGCTGTGACGATTCCACAGGATCAAACAAGGGAACGTACTTTGTAAATGAAAATTGGTATAAACACATAAGAGTAAAATAATGACATGAATTCCATGGCAGATTAATCTTTTCTGATCTGCAGGCCCCTGATTTGCCTTAGGGAACAAAAGCCTGGCTCCTTCCTCACTAGCAGGGCTATTTCAGAATAAATGAGATCATACACAGCTTGTACTTTGATCGTAAGGGGAAGACAACAGGTTAGAGAGTTGACGGTGGCAGCCGGTGTGGTTTACAGAAAGAAGAGTGAGGAAGTAAAAGCAAAACAGAAAGTGATTTGGAAAAACAAATACAGGATGTGCTGAGTAGGTTAGATCGAGACATTCCTCCCGTCGGTACTGACTCCTGGACGCCCAGCCCCATCCTTCGACCCAAGAAGTAGAACACCACCAAAATGGTTAGATCAGTTTGTTACAAATGTCTCTTGGTGCCAGGGGTGTGAATTTCAGTAGAAACCAGTGGTTCTGGACTTTGGCTACATATTCAAGTTGTTTGGGGGAGGTTTAAGAGCTCCTGATGGCTGCTACTCCCTGGTCAATTACAAGGAAATCTCTGCCGGGGGGAGGGAGAGGAACCCAGAATCTGTCTTCTCACCCCCACCTCCAGGTGACTCCAGGGTGCAGCTCTGGAAGAGAGCCACTGAGTCATGATCAGAGACAAGTCTGACTGCAGGCAGCTTCTGCCACGGCTGAAATAGGTAGCCTTACTAGAGGGGATTAATGTCGAGAATTTCTAACAGCTTCAGGGCATCACGATCAGGAGTGTTGTTGATTGGAGAGCTTGCACTCAATCTGTGCTCAGTTAACAGATGCTGACAGACTATAAAGCCCTATCCACAGGACTCCAGAACAATCCATGCATGGGGTCGGTCTAGTCAAATAACCATTAATTCAGCGTGGGGGAAATAAAACAGGAGTCCTGCTGATTGTCGATGGAAATGACTAGTTGTTTTGTTCATTGAGTGATCTGGAAGGCCCTGACAGGGGTGCAGAGCACAAGTCAAGTCATGGTGACCCATAGTATAGTCATCTGACTTCCAGAACAGACAAGATCAAATCTTGTGGCATTCCCTCTCAGATCCCTGCTGTCTGCTGGCTGCCTGGTCCCCTTGGACACCTCGCCTAAGCTCGGGAGCCCTAGGTTTTGCTGTTCCCTTCAGCACATTAAGCAACTGTTTTTCCCTTCCACTAGTCCAGGTTTGGGTCTGTGGGCAGGAACCAATACCCAAGTTCACCTGCCCTGCTCTGTCTGTGAGTGTGTCTTTTCCTGTTTGCCTCAGGTCCCGTGGCAGATGGTGGGAGTGAGTGCGGTGGGTCTGCAGATACTGAAGCCCGTTGTTAGTGCGCTCAGCTCCTGTCTCCCTGCCCGCTGATGTTGCTTCCCCCAGCCTGCCTTTCTCTACTTAGGGCCAAGACTCCATCCATTTAGACAGTCAGGTAAACATCTTTTCGTCTGGATTCCTTTTGCGTTGCCAGGCGCTGGGTCCCTATTAGTGGCGGCAGGAGGCGCAGCAGAGGAGTGCTGGCTTTGGGCACCGGGCTGTGGGTGTCCGGCTGGGTGGGCTAGAACAGGCTGCTCTGGCTCTCTGTGCCACCGTTTTCTTACCAGTGCTGGGCTGATGATGGTAGGACACATTTCGTGGCGTTGGTGTGAGCACTGAATAAGTTCTGTATGAATCTGGGGCAAAAATGTAGCTTCTACTGCAAACCTATTGCAGCCTAGTTAGTGAGAAGCCAAGCCCGTGACCTCCCCTGCCTTGGCGTGTCCAAGAAGTCAGACTCAGGCCTGTCTGCACCTGCCTTGTCGCTGGGGCAGGACACAGACCCCGGGAGCGGGAGCAGCGTGTAAATATCACTGGCTCTGATTGCCTGTGCCCGGTTGCTGCTTGGGAGCTGGAGGCCCCCAGAGGCCACTGTCTGGAGTGATGTGGTGGGCCTGGCCGCAGGGGGTGTGCAGATCCCTGACCAGTGTTCGGGCTCCTCTAGCTCCAGGGAGGTTGATTCCTCCTGTCAGTTGAGCTCTCACATAGCTTTGGGGACTGGACCAGGATGCATCAAACCACTGGGGGGCTGCACTGGCCCTGACCTTGCACCCCATGGAGATGTTGTTTCAGGGGCTTCATTCCCTTTCCTGTCACTGGGCTCTGGGCAGGGTTTCGCAAGCTCACCTGGAAGATGCCTATCACTTTAACCTGTAGATGAGAAAGAAAGCTCTAGAGTCTATGCCCTTTGATTCCAGGAGGACCCCTCCCTCCCAGCGACCTTCTAGCTCTGCCTAGCCATAGTTGCTCTTATAGAAAATATCATACACATGTGTTTACATGTATTGTCTAGCTGGTCTACGCAAATAACATAATAGACTCTCGATAGCTGGTATTTTTAAAAACTGTTGTCCAGGAGACATCCTCTTGGTCTTTGTCATCAGAGCTGGAGGGCTAGAAATAGTGAAGGAGCAAAGTGGGTAAGCACGGCTTTCCGGAAGATGTGGGTCAGTGATAAGAAGGTTCTCTCTACCCAGGGCATCCTAGCTCTGACTCTGCTTGTGTTCTGAGGGGTCAGCTCCAACTACTGGGGCCATTTGTCTGCCAGCTCCCCGATAAGAATCTACTTTGGAAACACATCGTAGTCAAGGGGTCTCTTAGTTCTGAGAGGTGAAATTCTTTGAGGATAAATAAGCCAGAGAGCCTGTCATCAGAAATTAAATGAATCCTTCCTAGGAAAAAGAAATGAAGTTTTAACTTCTAGAAGCACCCTGTAAAGCTCTGCTAGTGTGGGAAGATTCTTTGAATTACATTTGTTGTGGCAGTCGTGGGCAACAGTGGCTAGGCCAATGGTGCTCCTCTTCGGGGTGTGAAAAAGTCACAGGAAAAAACTTCTTTACATGGGCTTGTTTAGGCCCTTTCTCCAGATATTCATGTTTAGGAGGCTTTGGGGAAGGTCCGGGCATCTGTATCCTTATGAAGCTACCCTGGGTGATTCTGGGATTCATCAAAGACTGAGAACCACCAGCCCTGAGCGTGGGTAAATAGAGCTACCCAAATAGTGGGGCATCCAAAGGGCGCCATGAAGTTCAGCCCCTCCTAGAAGCATGCATTTCCTAGGGCGGATGAGGCTGAGGCAAGAAAGTTCTTAGCATGAATCATCCCGAACTGACCACAGGTAAACCAGAAAGGGGAGGAAAGGAATGCATTGGACCTTTCTTTCATAACTTGCTTTATTCCTTTGTGATATTGCACTGGGACATTGGAGTGACAAGTAATTTTAGAAGCTAGGCATGAAGGAGGTATTAGTAAGATAAAGAACTTTGAGCGTGAAGGGATTGAAAACAGTCAGTCAGTCAGTCAACCAAGCAACCAATTACCAACTATGTTTGTGAAGCCACCTGCTCTGTGCCGGGCTCTGCGGAAACTGAGGAGGGGGCCTGGAGAGCAAGGAGGGTAGGCTGCCCGCAGTCCATGAGCTTGCCACTAAGGGGTAAAACTTCAACCAAGCGTCAGTGCTTCATTGGTGACAGGAAATGAAATGAGGGGTGTAAGTGTGGGGACCAGTACGGCCTGAATGAGGTTTCCAAGCGTAGTCTGAAGGGAGGTAGGACCCGAGTTGTGGTTGGAAAAAATGATTAGGATTCAGAGAATGGCAACCATGTCAGTTTCAGCAACAGTATGAGGTGAGGCTGTTCAGGGCCCAGGGGGTATGCAAGGTTGGCTGGAGAGAATGGCATATGGAGGGTGCAGTTGGAAAGAAGATAGAGAAAAGAAAAAACAATAATGGAAAGGGTTGTGAATGGCAGGTAAGTGGTTTTTGCTCCCTCATAAGTACATGGGAAGCAACCAGGAGTTTCTACACAGGGTAGGGCCTTGACTTGGTCCCTGGTGGAAAGGCTCATATGCTTATTGCATGATGTGGTGGCAGATTCATGAACTCAGGGTAAGAAGCCCTGTACTCCAAGTCCAGCACTGCCTCATAATTGGGTGTGTGGCTGTCTTTAAGGCCAAATTTCCTTTTCCATAAAATGGAGTTAAAAAAAAATCATAACATGGTAGAATTCCTGCCTTGGAGAAAGCTCTTAGAAGTCATTTAGTCTCACCTCATCTTAGCAGATAAAATTCACAGTCGAACATTTTAGGATACATGCTGTATGGCTTTCAGGAAGAGAAGTTAGTTAAAACGTGAGCTGCTCTGTGTTTGCTGTTGCTCTCAGGCCTGTATTCGCCATGACCATGTCAGAAGGAGTCTTGAGGCAGACGCCATGACGAGGATTCTCCGGTGTTCCTTGTGAGGCGGCCATCATGGGCTCAAAGTAGGGCTGAAAGGAGGGGTATGCCGTGGAAGAGTGCAAAATAGGGCATAGGCCTTGAAAGAAAAGTGTGCAAATACGTGAGGGGCACCGAAGCTCAAGATTCAGTGGTATCGTGGTAAATTCAGCTCCCAAGAGACTGGTTTCCATCTTTGGGATGGTGACGCCATGGATGGGCTTGATCGTGATTGTCTAAGATGTTGTGAATGGACTGAGTGCAGACAAACTAATTGGGCTTGAGCTTTACAGCTCCTTTTAACCTGAAACCCTATGAATCTATGACAGAGCAGCGAGGACAGGAGCAGTTATTAATAAAAATAATCTTCTGGTGTTACAAGTGTTTTGTTTGAGGTGATGGCAGGTAAGTCAAGTGCCAATGTCCCCCAGAGTGCTGGAAAACCCACAGTCAGAATGACAGGAAGGCCGGGGCGCGGGGTGTGGGTTTGAAGTTCTGCTCAGAGCTGCAGGTGAAGGAATAAGTTCCAGGAGGAGGAGGGTCCCAGCCTGAAGGAGTAAGGAGATAAGGACTGTGCTCAGGAAATGCCCATTGGGGGGGGAGGAATGAGGCACAAGAGATTCTGGCAAAGCTGATGAAGAAGCAGAGACTGAGGGAAATAAATAGAATGCCCTGGATGAAGGGAACTGTGGGAACGATGGCTCAGAGGCAGGAGATAGCAGCGTGGCCCGGAAGGACTGAGTTCTGTGTGGCCGTGGCGAAGAAAGCGTGAAGAGAAGCGGGAAGGTGACAGGAATATGAGTTAGGGTAGGACCAGGAAGCCCTTCTGAGGGTAGGTTGAGAGACGTGGACGTGTATTTACAATGTTGAGGGTGCATATGGTACCACTGCTTCCAGGGCAAGTATATTTTAAGAGAGAGGCACACGCGTCATTATCTGAAGCTGGTGGGCTTGGCCCTGTCGCATCTGAGGAGATTTGAAACGGGAGGTCTTCTCAGTGTGTCTCGGGCCACCCGCGGGCTGTGTGTGTAGAAGTTCGGTGCTGGTTACTCTCCCCGCCGTATCAACCTCTACGGACCTGAAGACGGTGTGTTCCACTTCTGTTTATCATTATTCTCTGGCAAGGAGGAAAGCAGCAAGTATCAGGATGGAGAAACGACACAATAGATGAAGGAAGGATGTACAGTGAATGGCATCCAACGGGGAACCCATTACCTAGAATGAAGAGGAAGTGAAAACCATGTCCCAGTTACTATCTCTTAAAAATCCAGTTGGGGAGGTTGTCATGGCAACAGGTATAGTTTTCTTGATTCAGCTCAAGGCTCCTCTCTCCTCAATGCACGCCTCTGCTACGCATGCTGACAAGGAGCAGAGGCCCAGGGAGTACATACAGCACGTGGGCGGGGGAGGGGGGCTGCAGCCTCACCTGCTTTTTCTTCATTTTCTCATTTGGGTGCTGTAAGCATTTTGTAGTCACTTCATAAAATCTAGGATCCACAGTGTCATTTGCCTTAGAAACTGAAGGAGCCATTTGTCTGTGGTCATTGATCACAGATGCCTCAGATTTTCCCTTTGGGGATAGAGCTCTGGGCAGGGCCTGACCCCAGGACTCCGGGAGAGGGGAGCCATGCCGGCAGAGTTATGTGACCTCTCCTCAGTTGGGTACTTAAGGAGCGTCACAGAGATCTGATCTGTGTGGCAGGATATTGTAAGGGACAAATAAGATCAGAAACCCGAATCTCTTTTGTAAGCCAGATTTTTCGCTGTGGCATTTTGTTGGTCAGCGTGTGGCCACTGCGGAAACCACGGCCCATCAGCTTGTTCACCAACTAGCTCAGCGCAGGGTTGGGTGAATGGTTTTCTCTGCTCAGGCTTCTTCTGCTCTAGTCCTGCGCCCCCTAGGGCTGCCAGCTCCTCTGTGGGACTTGGGGTTTGCCCGCACATGGGGAGATGGAAGGTGGAGAATTATCTGGAAGGTTTGCGTGGTCTCTGATGGGAAGTGGCCAAATCATTGTCTCCTGCTTTCCATAGTCCAGAACTCAAGTATCACCTAGCTGTGTTCCCAGGAAGAGGGGAGCAGGCTGGTGAACGATGAATCATTCTCTACCATAGAAATGATTTATTTCCTTGTTTTTTACTGCCACGTCACCTCATCACCCCCTGTCATGGCATCCTGCCTGCAGCCTCTCTCTCCTCCTGTCCACCAGGTTTGATGCCATTAGCTTAATATTCCTCGAATACTTTATCACACTCTCTCCTCTACCTGCTAGGTCGAGTTCAATTGCTTTAGCCTGAAAGTGAAACACTCCAACCAGGCCAGCGTTCCCTTTCCTGACCTTTCCCCTGCACCCCAGAAATGGTTCCTTATGTGTCCTTACAGTTTCTGATGCATTGTTGAGTCTCTTCCTGATTTTATTCTCACTCTCAGCCCCTTGGAGGAAGAAAAAGATTTCATCTTTGTCACAGACAAGGTGCTTGCTGGGCTCTGTGTACTGTGCTGTTCGGCATAAGCAGAAGGAGAAACCTGGAGATCCTGACTGCAGAGCTGGGACGTCTCCACCAGAACAGGGTTCCTCAGCCCTTCATGGTCCTAAGAACTGCTGGGGACACGTTCCAGACTCCAGCACAAACTCATGAGTCGGAGTCTTCAGGGGATGGGGTCCCAGGCATCTGTAATTCACCAGTGCCCTGTGATCCAGGTGCATAGCCCGTTATGGGAACATCGCCCATAACATCACAAGGTCCCATGGGAATAGCCAGAACCCAGACGGTGGTGGGAATTTAAGGCCTCGTGACATGCAAACATGGGAGAGAAATTTGAGGGGGCAGTGAGCCTTCCAGCTGCTCTCAGGTCACCCCAATGATCATAGTATCTCAGTCACCTTAAATATTGGCCCATGCCTTTAGAATCCACTCCGTACCCTATGGCGTTACAAAAGCAGTCATCGACATGTTTCTGGTTTTTGGTTTTTTTCCCAGCTGCTGATCCCCATCCCCAGATCATAAGGTGCTTGAAATAGAAGATGTTGGGGAAGAGATTGGGAGGATGGCAGGGGTCCAAAGAGTGGGGGAGACAGAGGGAAACAGACTTGACTTTGAGGTCGAGAACCTCGCCCTCACCCTCCAGTCGTCTTGGGTGTACTGGCTCTCTCTGCATTTTTGGAAATCAGACAGTCAGTTTGGAAGGTGAGTCATAATAGCCGTGGCTGTGTGCTGGTCTGAATACCTTGCTTACCTTGGCTCCGTCCTGTTATTACTCCCAGTTTGCAGATAAGGAAGCTGCAACTCAGAGAAAGTGTGTCCCCTGCCCAAGGCCGCAGAGCTAGGACATGGTGGGACCGGCTGCAAACCCCACCCCTGGGCGTCAGGATCCATGCTCTCTCTATTGCCTCATTTCCCCCACCACCTTCCAGCTGTGTGAGGACAAAGTGTACTAAACCTAGAGTAGGATATGTAAGGCTTTGTTTTTCCTAAATTCTCTGTGGGTCACATGAACAATCCAAGATCAAGTCAGATCTCTACACTTAGGCGATTACCAGGTAAGGGCATTAGAGCCACCTAAAGACCCACCTGTTCTCAAGTGTCCTCTCTACTTCTCTGCCACGGTAGCATTGACCCCTTGGCTTAAGGCACGGCACCCAAAGGCCCTTTATCAAATATAGGTGTCACCCTGAATGGGCTACACATGCACGCTGGGTCACCAGATGCCACATTAGCTGGGATTACATTATCAGGTTAGGTGGCAGGAAGAAGAGGATGAGAAGGAAGGGCAGAGGGAAACCAGGAGTCTCTCTGTGTGCCCCGGACATCATGTGCTAGGTGTCTGTCAGGGCAAGGAGGGAATGGTGCCTGCTGTGTGATGCGGGGGTGGCTACCAGAGGCAGACTTTGTCCCCTTGCCAGTTCGTCCAAGATTTGGGCACCGGCCAAAGTGCCTTAGGATTCTAGGGTACGCTTTGAAACTCATCTTTGTAAGGCTGAAGCCCTTGACTTAAAAGAAACCTCGAGTGTATTCCAGTCAGCCTTTACTCCACTACTAAGAACCAGACTCATTTGCAGATAGATGGTAGAGTCCTACAATTAAAAAAAAAATTACAATATTCCAGGACACTATGAAGATAAAAAAATCATTAATCAAAAGAAAATGAACCATGTTATTTGTGGAATTCAGTGAATTTCCTGGAGTCTTTATGGGATTCCAGCAGCTTCCAAGCAGCGTACTATGGGAGATTGAGGCTCAGAGAGGTTAGGCTTTTATAATGCCACACAGCAGACTCAAGTCAGGGTGGAGAATAGAACTATTGGCTGCGGTTCATCACATGACAGCCCAGCCCCACTGATGTTAGGGCCTTTCTGAATCATCCTGAGACACACGACAGGGTCGAAGATGGCAAAGAGCAAAATTAAGAGGTACTATGAGTACCTCTTAATTCAGTATCCCTGCTGCCACAGTGTCATGGGGTAGGGAAATCTGGGGCTTGAAGGGTTCACTTTTTACTTGGGGTCCCACGGAAAGTGGTAGAGCTGGGACTCCAACCACATCTTTCAATGTGCATTAATAATTAAAAATAACAAAATTAAAGTCAAAGTTGCTTGAAATACCCTTTTCCATGTGGGAGCTGTGTATCAAGGTCGACCAGATGCCAGGCCATGGCTCTGCTAGGGAATGAGCTGCACAAGGCAGGCATAGTTAGGCCCGGCAGACCTTGCAGCCTGGGGATGGATGGGGCAGGGCACACTGCGCACGCAGGAGGACTGTGACCCAAGGGCAGGTACAAGACTATGGCAGCTCCAAGCAAGGGGGCCGGGTATCAGGAAGACACTAAGCAGCCTTTTACAACACATGCAGGGAAGGACTTGGGACTCAGTTCAGGGGTGGGACATGAGAGGAGAGTCCCAGCTAAGCTGAGACAGAGAAGGGAGAGGATGCTATTTACCTCTTCCCCTGACGGGCCTGCTGCTGGGGCAGCAGAAGGAAGGAGCAAGAGGTGAAGGGACCCCAGGTGCTCCACCCCGATCAAGACTGCAGGAGCTTCTCTTGACACCAGTGAGAACAATCTTGGAGGATCCCTTCTGGCCCGTCTCCCACTTTAGGTCACCTAAAAGGGCTATTTGAAGCTTATCTCAGCCTGATGCTCTTCAGAAAACATTTTTCTACCTGGGTGCCAAGAATTACACTATCAAGGGCGAGGCACCTTTCATTCCAGAGTAGGAGATAAATGGCCCTCGGTGGAAATGCCTGGCTGGCTAGCACTTTGGAGTGAAGGAGTACCTCCCAATGTGTAACCAGACATCTGTCAAGGAGGGGAAAAGAGGGGTTATTAGGTGCACCCAGTTGTGACGCAGGGAAAGGAGAGTCTGCAGGAGCTGTGGAAAGAGGCCATGGGATGGAAGATAAATGTCACTCTTGCCATGGCTCTGCTCTCTGGGCTTGGTGCTGATTTCCTTTAGTTGAAGCAAATAGGAACAGTAACCAACTGACAATGGTTACCTTGAAGTCACGGATGAGACAGTTCCTCTCCTCATGGCTGGCTGTTTCCTACAAGGGAGTTTGTGTGCCATCATCCTACTGCTAGGTCTAAAGACCACGTGTATTATGCATACTACATAGTATAAACATATGTTAAGTATATAGCGTTTGGCACACACTGTAGGCTCAAGTAATGCCATTGGTAAATAATACATACGTATCTGCATTGTTTCCATAGTCGCCAAATATTGGTTGAGTAACAGCAATACAGTGGCATTCAGGGAACTTGGTTTTTGCTTCTGCTTCCCAGCAGTCTCTTATTTTGAACTGGTTGTTTGGGTTTCTTCATCTTTAAACATGGGGATTGGATGAAATGCGAGCCGAGGTCCCTGTCGGCTTTGAAATGGGTTCTTTGATTTTACTGTGTACTGAGCACTGCGTGAGGCGCCGAGGGAGATTCCAGAAGGACTCGGTTCTCAAGCAGGTTACCGTCTACTTGGTCCAGGATCGTGGAGCTCCCATAACCTAGGTGGGGGCCAGCATACTGCTTCTGTTAAGGGTGACGCAGTGTTTTCGGCTTTGTGGTCCACACAGCGTCTGTCACAGTGACCCGGCCCCGCCGTTGTAGCATGAAGGCAGACGATGTGTAAAGGCGTGCTTTTTCTCACTTCCTCCATACTCGGGGAGGGGATCTGTCAAACAGTGCCCTTGATGTTTTTGCCTGGCCTGGCTCCTGCCACGCCACGCGCTGCTAACTCACCCTTGCTGCGTCTCCGGGCGGGGCTCAGACATCTGTGCGGGGACGTGGCCACCTGGCGGTGTGGACGTACAACAGGGTCTCTGCCTAGGGATGTCACCACGTGAAAATGAGATGATGACCTCATCGCCAAGCCAGTTTTGCACACTGGAGGGAGAGAGGTAAGCGGTTCCAACGGGCAAGCCAGTCTGGGAGGCCTCAGACCGCTGCTCCAGAAGGTTGATTTCCTGAGAAAGGAGAATGTTGTCTTCTGGGGCAAACATTCCTAACAGTAAACACTTGGGGCACTTTATGCCCTTCACTCCCTTGTGCCCTTGACTGAGACACTTGGCCTCTCTGGGGAATTTTTCAACTATGACACAGATGGGACTGCATTCCTAGGCCTGCTGGATCCTGGCCTCAACTCAGATTGTGTAAATTCATGGAATCCACTTATTTCTGGCCATTGTTTACTTATTTGGATCAACGTTCACTAGCCAGTTGCATCGTGCCTGCGCGTCTGTGTGTGTGCATGCGTGCGTGTGTGGGTGTGTGCCTGAGTGTGAGCGTGTGTGCACCTCATTTCCTCATATTCAGGACTTCTTTCTCAGCAGTCTCAGATACCGCGATCTGGCAGAAAATTGGTTCTGTCCTATGCCAACGAGTCTTGATAAAGGGCACTTGGACTCATTATTCGTATGTTCACGTCTCGGAGAACACTTTCAGCTGATTTCAATGCCGACACGCAGAGCGAACATTTGTCCTTCTCCACTGTGGCCCTGCACGGTTCGAACACGCTCCTCGTGGGCCCTGCTTCTTCACAGCAGAGTCAGAAACGGGCTTTCTGGACCAATTCCTGTTCTGCTTTAATTAGCTAGCGTGTATTCTGTGGTTTGCAACAAAAAAATCCTTATCAGTATTTCCTCAGAAAAAATTGTACAATAGAATCTTCTCTGAAGTCTTACAGATCCTAGGACATCAATGATAAACGCTTAGAATGTCCTATTAGGATATTTAACACCGACTATTGATTTTATAACTCCAGCAAATTCTTTGGGGGTGATTCTAATAAAGGTTATTCCAAACGTAGATCCAGGGACGTGGAATTATCTGACTCACCGGGCCAGCCTGGGGGAGGCTGGGGTAAAGCCAATCACACGGATTTTGTTCTCCACCCTCCTCATCCCCTTGAGTGTCCCCAAAGTGCAGCCTTTTCACTGAGGGAAGACAAGTTGCAATAATCAAGGGCTTCCTTCGAGACCAAAGTGTGATAGTAATATTAACTAACATTTATTAAGTGCTTACTACGTGCTTTCTAATTGCTTTACGTTGCATAATAATACTATCACTAGTAGCCCTGTTGTGTAGACGAGGAAACTGAGGCAGCAGCGGTTAAGTGGCTTATCGAAGTCCCATAGCTCCTAAGTGTTCCTAACTTACCGACTCCCTGGAGCAGTGACCAGAGGCCAAGGCAGGCTGCGTCGTGTTTGGGGGTGAGGGACAGTGTTTCCTGACCACCTTCGGGCCTTTCTACGACCTCCTGCCTTCCCCTTCCTGCACTGGATGTCGTTCGGACTTGGGGCTGCTCACTACCCATATTCCAAGTTCATACAAACCGCTTAAAAAGGAAAGTGGCTGGACTCAGTGCACCTTTTCGGCCTGTGTGAGTGGACGGATGCATGTCAAGAGCAGACATGGCCGTGGCTGAGGGTCACGGGTAACCAGCAGCACCCTCAGGGAGGTGTGGGGTACTTCCTGCGGCTCCCAACATGGCCGCCTTCTTTCACTTGCCCAGATTCATCTGCTTCACTAGACATGGAGTTGGGGGATACAGGCCCAATGAGATACGAGTCACGCCACTCAGTAACAGGGACAGCATGTAAAACAGTCCCCCAATAGCCTTACCCTCAGCCTAGCGATTCCCCCCTCAGCCTGTCCTGAAGATGGGACCCCGGTGAGGACGTCTGCTGAGCATGAGCCCTGCTATCAGTCAGTCATGTGGAGAAGGAAGTAGACTTCCTGGGTCAATCCCGAGGGTGAGTGCTGAGGGCTGATTTTAAATTTTAAGTAGGAAAGGGGCTGATTTTAATTGAACAGACTGAAGAACTTCCTTGCACAGAGAGTTGTCAGACAGAGCAATGGATACCTTGAGAGAGGGGTGAACTACCCATGAAGGATGTATTTATTTATTTTAAGATTTATTTATTTATTAGAGGGAGGGAGAGAGAAAGAGTGTGAGCGCATGTGCATGAGTAGGGGGGAGGGGCAGAGGGAGAGAATATTCAAGGAGACTCTGCTGAGCACGGAGCCTGATGCAGGGATGGATCCCGGGACCCACGAGATCATGACCTGTGCTGAAACCGAGTCTGGCACTTAACCCCAGGCGCCCCTGAGGAATGTATTTAAACAGAGGCTGGATGACTCCCACAGGGCTTGGTGTAGAAAGAATCCGTGTATTTGGACATAACATGTAGCCTTGGGCACATAGTAGGTGTTCATTAAATAGTAGCAGTTGTTAGCAAATCTGTTCCCCCTCTAGTAGCCTGTTATTTTAATCTTCTTGTGGAAAGATTATTTCATGGCAAGCATGAAAGTGGTCAGTACCTATTACGTGAAGGGTGTCTTATGGTTAGAAATGGGTTAAAATGATGCTGTGCTTTTGAAGAGCTGGGGTTACTCAGAGGAGCAAGGGAGGGGCTACCTCTCCCCTGTCCTGGGGTTGCTGCGGCTCACACAGGAGTTGATGCGCTCAGACATTCTATCTGGTTTAAGTTACAACAAAACTGGGCTGTAAGGCATTTGAAGGCAGTTGTGCTAACCTTTACTTCCACATCCCCTGCGAGTCTTTGCAAGAGCTAACCACGGGTCACATCCTCGGGGAGTTTCTCAGAGATTGATCGTTTGTTTAATACGATCTTGCCAATCCTGGTGACCAGGTCTAGAAAGGGTTCAATACGCTGCTGGTTCTCTTTTGTCCCAAATGTGTTCTGTTCACTTACCTTGAAAGAGATCCGTGAACTTAAGAGTTTACAATGGCAGTGTAGAAATTAGATTTCAGGAAATTTCCTTTTATATACAATGAGATATTTTCTGCTCATGTGGCTTTTTGAAATCTCTCCCAACTCTGAAAATTGGGAAAGGAGGTCGTGCCCCGCGAGCTTAGACTGGCTAGAGTGCCCCAGCTTTCTAACCACCGGCGGCTATTTCCTGCAAGGATCACTGGGCCAGAGCTGCTCTCCTGGTTGGCCGTGACGGATGGCGAGCCTCTCCTGTGGGAGCTCAGAAAGCTCGGTCGGTCTCTTTCCCAGGAGCCAGTGGGCTCGCGTGGTGTGTTTGTGGGCGTGCACTCATGGGGGGGGTGTGTGCGTGCACGTGCACGCGCATGCGTGTGCACAGATACACGGAGAGATCATGCACTCTCCAGAGGAACGCCGTCTCCCCAAGGGGGTGAAATTGGCTCTTATGGGGTGAAAAAAATCTTACTGTTTTTTGTAGAGAAAACACAAATACACGTATAGTGTATCTGTGGCATTCGATTTTCATGGGGGCGATGAGAGAACAAATGTCTGAAAAGGCTTCCTGGGGAGAAGATAATGAGAAGAGTTGGAAAACGCTGATACAGATTTAGGGCAGATACACTGACATACAAAAGCACCCATGCATTTGTGTCCCCGCACGTACACCACACACACATGCACGTGTCTCTATTGGACACACACACACACACACACACACACATGTAATGAACACTATGGTAGATTCGCCCCAGATTTGAATTGGTGACAGGGACAGGACTGAATTCTGTGTTCTTTGTGGAACTTTCTTTTCCTTTTTTTTTTTAAAAGATTTTATTTATTTATTTGATATATAGAGAGAGACAGCGAGAGAGGGAACACAAGCAGGGGGAGTGGGAGAGGAAGAAGCAGGCTCCCAGCGGAAGAGCCTGGTGTGGGGCTCGATCCCAGAACGCCGGGATGGCGCCCTGAGCCGAAGGCAAACGCTTAATGACCGAGCCACCCAGGCGCCCCGAAACTTTCCTTTTTTTAAAAGATTTTATTATTTATTTGAGAAAGAGTGAACGGGAGAGAGCATAAGTGCACAGAGGGAGAGGGAGAACCAGACTCCCCAGTGAGCAGGGAGCCCGACGTGCGGCTTGACCCCAGAACCCTGGGATCATGACCTGAGCTGAAGGCAGACACTTAGTGGACTGACCCCCCAGATCCCCCTTTGTGAAAGGTTCTCCAACTAAAAGTCTCCCAGTGAAGGATTTGCTTTCACTGTCATGGCCCTCATCAAAGATCTGATTTTCCATGAACTGCCCTTCTATTCTCTCTCTCTTTCTGTCTCTCTCTTTTCTTTTTAGAGAGAGAGAAAGAATGACGAGAGAGTGTGCACGTGCACAGGGGGCAGGGAGGGGAAGAGGGAGAGAGAGGGAGAATCTTAAGCGGGCTCCACGCTGAGCTCGGAGCCTGACACGGGGCTCGATCTCACGATCCTGAGATCATGACCTGAGCTGAAACCAAGAGTTGGATGCTTAACTGACTACGCTCCCCAGGTGCCCCTGCCATTCTCATTTTAACTTACAGACCCTTCAGTTTGCATTGTGCACAGATAATCCACGTTCGCAGTCGTTCTGTGGAAAGGCTGCCTGTTAGAAGTGAGCTGGATCCCGGATGCACTCCCCCAGACATCTGCCGAGGCCCTCCCCGTTGCGTGGCGTTGTAGGGTACCCCATGGGGGATGCACAGGTGGAGCGCTAGGCCCCTGGGTCTGGGGGCCCCAAGGCAGAGTCAGGGTTAGGGATGGAACTTAGAGGCATGAGCACCCCTCATGCCACTGAAGGATGGGAGGTGACCGAAATAGGACAGACAGGGGCGGGGCCTTGCCTCACATCCTTCGGAACTCCTGATCCAATTTTCTCCTCTCTCACTACCCTTTATCAACGTCAGCCTGATCTCCATCTTTCCTCTTGTTAATTATTTGTGCTGTGATCAGACCATGTTTTGGTTTAGAGTGCCTTGCAAACCTTTTTGGAAGTAGGTGGTATATATAAAATCCGTAACATAAAATTAAAGTCTAATTTTAAGAAGAAGTCTTGTTACGCATCTGTACAGCTAATACCTGTATTCGACCAGGCTGTCAAGAATCAGTGTCGAATTCCCTGCACTCCATCTCAGTGATCTCCTTTGCCATTATACTGACCCTCTGCTCACACTCACTCTTCTGGTTACTTCCATGATAGATTCCCGACCCTCCTCAGAAAGCACCCGGGGAGTTTCAAGAAATGCTAATGCCTGGTTCTCTGGACCAATTCAATCAGAGTCCCTGGGAGTGGGACCCAAATATCTGCGTGTCTTAAAACTCCCCTCGTGATTCTAATTGTAGCCGAACTGGGCATTACTTGTTTAATCCATTAGGTTCCCCCAAAGACTGCACATTAGAACCTTCCAGGGAACTTCTGAAAAAGACAAGCCCCTAGCCTCTACCAGGGAACTCAGGTGTGGAAAGAGAAATCTATATTTACTGTTGCCTTAATGCCAGAATTTCACGTTGCAGCTTTTGGCTTCTGGACTTACCATTTTCTTTACTTGAAAAGTTCTCTCTTTCCTTTTCCTTTTCCCTTTTTAGAAACCAGCCCAGCATTTTGTTATTTTAAAGAAACCCCTTTCTGATTGACATGCACCCTCTCCTGCATCCCCGGGGGTCTTGAGCCCTCTGTCTCAGTACATAGAATACGGATTTGAAATATCGGTTTTGCGTATGATTAAAGTAAGTGTGATTTGGGCACCTGGGCGGCTCAGTGGCATAAGTGACCGCCTTTGGCTCAGGTCATGATTCCAGGGTCCTGTGATCAATCCCTGCATCGGGCTCCCTGCTCAGGGGGCAGCCTGCTTCTCTCTCTCCTGCTCCTGCTCCCTCTGCTTGTGCTCTCTCTCTCTCTCTCTGTCAAATAAATAAATAAAATCTTAAAAAAAAATAGGTGTGATTTTAGGCACACAAAGAAAAGCTCCCAAGTTTTTCCAAATAGTGCAGATACCCCTTGGAAACTGAAATGGTTAATTCTGCTTTTGTGTGAGTGAACCGTCCAAGGTCAGATATGGGGTGGGATGGTAAGGGGGACAGGACTGGGGAAGGTGGGGTGAGGAGCGCACACACAGTGGTAAAACTGAACGTCCGTGAGCCCTCCCCGTCTGGTGAGCAACTACCCTGCGTCAGGGGCAGGGCGGGGGACGAAGGACATGTTCCCAGCCCACAGTGAGCTTGCTCCCTGTGAGGTGTATAGACCGTCAGCAATTTCTACACCTCCCTCACGGGCTCGTTGGGAGGATTGCATGACTTAATGTCTGCAAAGTGCTGAAAGTAGTGCCTGGCACGTAGTAAGTGCTTCGTAAACGTTGACGATTATTGTTTTTGTTAAAGATTTTATTTATGTATTTGACAGAGAGAGTGAGAGAGCACAAGCAGGGGGAACAGCAGAGGGAGAGGGAGAAGCAGACTCCCTGCTGAGCAGGGAGCCCAACTCGGGGCTCCATCCCAGGACCCCGGGATCGTGACCTGAGCCCAAGGCAGGTGCCTAACTGACTGAGCCACCCAGGTGCCCCAGATGTTGACTATTATTATTTGGCTTTGCACATGGCTGTGCTGCTCTCCTCACGTTCTCTGGCATTGGAAATTTTTTTCTTATTGAGTTATAATTGACACACAACATTCTATTAGTTTCAAGTGTATGACATAATGATTCGATATTTGCATATGTCGTGAATTGTTCACCACAATAAGTCTAGGTAACACCCATCACCATACATTGTTAGACTTTTTTTTTTTTCTTGTGATGAGAACTTTTACGACTTATTCTCTTGGCATTTCTCATTTAAAGCTTCTAGACTTTATTCCTTCGACAAACACTTACCTTGGTATTTCATCTTGTATCAACAAAGGTTCACGGAATGCTGTTAAGTATTCCATGTGGTGGCCGGGCTGGGCTCAGAAATGACAAGAATGAGTCAGGGTGTCTGCCTTTGATCGGACTGGAGGGGAAGGTACCACTTCCACGCATGCCCACCAGCCGGCCAGGAGCTGGAGCCGGGAGGAAGGCCCCCCGAGCCACTGCAAGGATTCAGAGGGGGAGCTGCCATTTCAAGCTGAGGGGTGGAGGAAGCCTACATAGATGCTGGGCATTTGAGGAGAAGCCTGGAAAGAGCAGGACTGGGAATGCAAATGGGCCACACTTTCTCTCTTTGCACCTAGCCCTGGACTTGGGCATCCCCTGTGCTGCCATTTCCTCCTTACCTCGTGAAGTAGGTCCTCTTAGAATTCCCACTTTAAGGATGGGACCACTGAGGCTTAGAAAGGTGGTCGCCAACTCCCAGTATGTGAGTGAGAGGGGATATAGTGGGACAGAGAGCAATGGGGAGTGGCGAAGACATCCCAGGTGGAGGCAGCAGTGGAAAGTAAGACAGAGCATGAGAACTTAGGGTGTGGAGTGAAGGTGAGGAGTCTAGTGACAAACCCACTTTGGCCATGCCCAGAGGAGGACTAAGAATTAGACTGGGGAGGTTGGCTGTCCAGATGATAACCACATGACCTAACGTTTGGCACCCACTGTGGTGCTGGGGCAAGGTCTGGAGGCCCCCACCGAGCCTGCCATCAATCCATGAATGCTGGATGCTTGGGGAAATCCAGAAGGTCCCAGGAGGGGCGGCCAGGGTGGTGACGAGGTGCAAGAATTATTAATTAGTTGTTAAACTAAATGAGTTGAGTTATGATTATTGTTAATTATTATTGTTATGATCATAGCTGGTTTTGATTTTGAAACTTTTTGGGGGGAGCTGGTGGAATAGATGAAATCAAGAATATGAAATTAAAGATGAATTTTTTAAAAATTCCTTGAAAAACGTATAGCTTCTCTCTATATTTAGCTTTGAGCTATGGAGACCTAGGAACCAGTGCACCTGATACTCTCCTACGTGTGAGAGCGCTTGCTGCTTCCAGATGGGATTTGAAGCCTACCTTGAAGGGGCCAGAGATTGCCCCCTCACCCCCCCTTCAGTAGAAGAGCCACTGACGTTCTCTTTGATTTTAACTTTTAAAAAGCCTGTTTCCATGGTGATTACTTTGTTATTCTCACAACATCTTTCTGAGCTGAGGAAAACTCATATAATTATACCTTTTTTGCAGTTGTGGAAACTAAGACCCCTCCCCCCGCACACAGATGAAAATAAGAGATTAGCCCAACTTTACAGAGCGCTCAGCAAGCCAGAGCCCCAGAGCAGGTGGCCCTCGTGCAGCCTCACGGAGACCTGGCTGTGACCAGCGTGGCGAGGCTCAGGGGAGGGTCCAGCGCACTCCATGAGAGGTCTTCCCAGGCGCTGCTCAGAACAAGGACCAGATGTGTCTAGGGAAGCTTCTTTGTCTTTCCCTCCTTCCTACACCCACGAGTTCAACAGACGGGATAGAGGTAGACCCTGTCTTCCCTCCGTCCATCCCTATCTGTAGGAAATGACTTCCAGAAGCAGCGGTGTATTTGCTTCCCATCACTCTGTACGCTTGCTACGAATGTAATGGTTCAAAACCAGTGCATTTATTACCGCAGAGTTTCTATGGGTCCGGAGTTTGACATCAGTGTAGATGGGTTCTCTGTTCAGCATCCCCTCCGGAGCTCAGCGTCCTTTCCAAGCCCTCGTGGTTGTTGGCAGAAGTGGGACTGAGGCCCTGAGTCTGTGACGCCCTCACAGTTGCCAGCCTCAGGGCCCTCGACACGAGTACGTCACATCATAGCAGCTTGTGGCTGCTGCTTTTTTTTTCTTTTTTCTTTTTTTAAAGATTTTACTTAATTGTTTGTCAGAGAGAAAGAGAGCACAGGCAGGGGGAGCAGCAGGCAGAGGGAAGGAATTGATACGGGCCCATTTCACGGTAAGGGAAGCTGAGGTTTGAGACCCAGTCCCTTTCTCAGGTTCCCACAGCTAGTAGGGGCAGAACTTGGTCTTGAATTCAGGTGTGTCTGATATCAAACCAGTCAACCGAAAGTCTATGTGCCGCTTCAGTGAGTTCGTGGACAGTTTTAAGTCCTCTGAGGACACCATTATATTGGGAACTCAAGTTTTACTCTGACCTTCCTGGATGCTTACCCATTTTCTATTTCTTCCCAAGCTTAGATCAAGAGCACATCTATGACCTTGGACTTGGCATCATTGGGTTTTCTGAGGGAGGAAGAACACTGCCACTACGTAATAGGGGTTTTTGCGTATACTCCCTTATAAGCCTTGAGCCGTGTGAATGTCATTATCCAAACTCTTGCTACGAGGAGACTCGGCGGCAGGCTCAGGGAGGGATATGTGACATTGTACTTGCTACACTTGTCGGGAGTCAGATGTTAAACCCACCGTCTTTCTATCACACTTCATTCCATCGGGCACCCGTGGGCCGAGCCAAATCATTTCCTAAGACAAAAAGGAAACAAAAATAAAAGTCAAGATGGTGGGTTTTTCGTTCCTTTGTTTGCTTTAGGCAAGGACTTGTTTCGCTGCCTCTTTAACGCACTGACCTGTTGCTGGAATGGAAACTAGTGACTTAAACATGAATGGAAACCACTTTAAAAAATAATAGGGCAAGGCTGGTTCCGTCTACAGGGAGACAGAGGATGAGGCTTTCAGAGGAGCGCAGAGAATCTATCTTGTTTGGCTTGATCTTTATAATACCTTCCCTTTGTCAAAACACACTGCGGGCTAAAGCGTATTTGTATAATTACATAGTCACATCGTCCTAACAACTCCGTTCGCGTGTCCCTACTTTACAGACAACGGAAAGTTTCAGGGAAAGACTCGGTGCCTTGCCCAAGGTCACACAGCGCATACGAGGAAGAACTGGGTCTGCCGCACAGGCTTTCGCACCACGCTCTCCATCTGTCCTCCCCTCTCATGAGCAAAGGTGGACGTATGCACGGGCATGTCACCGAGGCAAGCTTATGGATGAGAGATCACTCTGATCTTGGACCCACAGAGGTGACCCCTGAATTTAGTCATCCGTAGCTGTTGGTGAAACTCCTCAAACCACTAGCTCAGGGCTGGATCTTTACTGTCGTCTCCCAGCCTGGAGGGCGAAGTGACTTGCCCTGCATGCTGCCCCTTGGGGGATTTTGGTACCTTTAATGGGATGCCTAGTTTTTTCGAACTCGTTTTTGGTGTACTTAAGTATTATGAAACAGAGCCAGGCAGAGAATGCTTGTAAAGACCGGGCTGGGCCTTTCCTATTTTCCCATTTAGATTACACTGTCCTGCCTGGTTGACATGTTTTCATGCTACCCGAGGCCATGAAAGCAGCCCCCAAGATCACGGGCACACAGTGATATTCGGCCCAGAAAGGTGGTGAATCTAGAGAACTACTTCTGTCGATCTTAATTTTAGTCTGGGGCTTTTCCTCAATGGTTTTTCCAAAATTTCAAAGCAGCCCTGACTCTTGCCGGCTAAAACGATTTCCTTTTTACAGAGGTAGTATCGGGAATTAGGATATTTACAGAACAATACCACCTTCAATGGGATGCTGGGGCTACTTGCAGGAGAAGTTGGACGGGGGCTCTGAGGTCCCAGTGATGACAATCAGGAAAGGGGACATCGCTCATATGGAATGGCACCTGGAAACTGTCCCTAGGGACCGTGAGAATCTTCAGTTAGAGCAGATCATGCCATGTGTTCTGTCCTCCCCTCAACATTTTGACCAGAGTGAAACAAGATGCGAACGGACAGCAAGTACAGCCTGGAAGGGCAGACCAAGTCCCACAGGTCAGCTCCTCCAGGCTCCAGAGCAGTTCAGCCCACGTGGGCAAGAGATTCACGCTGCTGCCTGGGACGGGGAGAGCCTCGGCCCTCAGTACGGACCCACTGTACTCATAACCAGGGTCCCTTAGACTGAGATTAGCTTTCAGTTTTCTTTCCAGGACATTGCCCCCCTACCAGAGACTTTAGGAGCTCACCACATGTTCCTTTCTCCAGCGGAGACCACAGTTTGGCAGAAGAGAGAAAGCGTGGATGTCCACACTGACAAGTGTCTAACTCCAAAGGTCAGAAAAAGATGGTGCTGAATGTTGAGTTTGGAAAAAGAGCCACAACTGCTGGCCAGGGAGTTATCAAGAAAGACCTGGTAGAGTGAGACATGATGTGAATACATGTCTGGAGGAAGCAAACACTTGCAGAGCTTCCCACATACCGGCTGAGTTAATGGGGTCAGAGGCTTGGGTTCAGTCCACAGTACCACTCATGTTGCTATTCTCAGCATCTTCCGCTGGCTGCCGATGGAAGGGTATCAGGTCTCCGTTCCATGAGCAGCACGGGGGCCACACTGATTTCCAAGTGAGACACACCACCACTGATACAGAGGAATAGTTCATGGAAGATGACTCAGGTAAATGCTGTTCCGGAAACATGCACAAGAAATATGGCTCCAGGTCGTCTGTCCCTGAACAAGCCCTTTTATGGTGGGCGAGTCACAATTACTGTCTCGTTGTAATCTCAGCATTTCTGATGCTGTGAATGCTTAGGCTCCTGGCCGCCATACTTGTGGATTGTAGTGGAGATCGCATCCTTACCAGGTTCTCTACCCCATGAATGGGCAGATGGGAGATCTCAGCTCTAAAAATCAGGAAAGACCTCACGCTTCATCGAGCTCAATAATTTCTAAGTCTTTCCAAGGAATTTTTGTCATTTTTGTTAAACTAAATCATATATAGAATCTTACTATATGAGGAAAGATAGAAGAGGGGCTACTCTGGTCCACCTCCCTTACCCTAAGGTGGCCCTGAGGCACCTCTGAAGAACAATGGAGCTCCAGGGACCATGGTCCCCAAACCTCAGATCATGCCTGCCACTGCCCTGTAGTCTTGGGCAACGAAGTCCTCTCACCCAAATTAATGCCCAGAAGGGTTTTTACTTGCCGGAGGTCACATAGATGGGACTGGAACCTGGGTTTTCTCACTCCAGCCAGTGCTCCTTACCCTCTGGGTGGCAGTAAGTACCCTGACTTTCTGTTCCTTCAGACCTCCTGTCTTCCTCTGCTGCCTCACTGGTCAGCCGCATGCTCAGCAGCCAGAGGGCAAGGAACCCCGGAGAGTTTCCCCCGTGTCAGCCTCCCAGGGCGCGGGCTGGGTGGAACAGGTGGAGAGGGGCTCTGGAGGGACACACAGAAATGTCCAACGTAGCTGGTTAGGAAGTTCACTTCACTGTTTCACTTCCTGGTCAAACATTGTTTTGAGATGAGCTTGCTTTACAGAAAGGTACCTGGGAGGAAGTTTGGCAGGAGGTGAAACCTGCATATTTCCTGTTCTTCTGTACGACAACGGTACGGTGACTTTGAGATTCTCTGCTTCAGATTAATATGCGACACGAAGTCCTCGTGTTTCTGCTCTAGGTAGAATGGATGCTTTAGGATCTGCTTCCTGGGTGTCTCACTGGATCCAGCTCTCACCATGCCCTGCCCAAGTGACAGCCATACTGAACAAACCACTCAAGGTTCCCAGAGGGGCCAGACTCTCCGGGCTCCCAGTCCCTGCACATGCTTCTCTCTCTACCTTGGGGGTTCCTTTTCATCCTTTTTGCCTGGACTTAGCCTTTGGAAGCCTTTCCAGCCTCTTCCTCCCACCCGTTTTAGTTTAAGCCTCTTGGGTGTCCCTCCAACACGGTATGCATGGCTTTGTCACTGCTCCCATCCCATTGCCTTCTCAGAGCGTGTTGAATGTTCCGTGTCTGCCCTTGAGGCAGTCACAGGGTCAAGGATGGCGATTGTTGACCTTACCTCCCTGGTATGGAGCCCCTCCATGGATGCTTGTGGAGGGAAACAAGGATTTCCTGCCCATGGTCTGCTTGTCTTCGTAAACAAAGTATCATGGAAAACTCAATGAATTCTTGATGAGTGATTTTGATCAATAGCTGGGGCACTCACCTCATGATTTCTATTTTTCCTCTAAAGTCCATTCCTAGAACTTCATTTTGTGAGTAACCAGTTCCGGTGAAAGCAGCAAGCCCATGAAGGCCTGCCCCTGCCGTGAGTCACAGGAGGAGGCCTCCTGGGGACAGCCAAATAGCAGACGTCTGCCTGCGGTTTCACAGTTTACAGAGTCCATGTACTACATTTTCAGCTTGGACCTCAAAACAAAGCTGTGGACATGGGCACCGTTAGTGCAAATGTCATTATCCCCATTTCACTGACAGAAGAAACTCATGGCTCCCAAAGTCACATGTCTTGTCCCAAAGTCACGTGACTTGTCTCAAAGTCACACAGCCACTTACACTTACACATCAGTATGGGGCTGGGCCTTCCACTCTAGCACACCGAGTCTCAGAACAGCATGGGTAACACGAAAGAGCATTGGCATGGTCTAGCTGAAGACAGTAGATCACAGACCAGGTGGCCTGGAAAGTACTTAAGAATTAATACCGCTAACCCTCTCATCCGAACACAGGGAGCCAGTACACTGGTGGTTCCTCTGATGTTTTGTTTTTTGATGCCAAGTATCTTGTTAAATGTTAGGGGATGGGCAATTCAATCTTTGCCCTGGTTTCGCCTTTCCTTTACGGTCCCAGTCGGTGCTTTTCCACACTCTCTTAGAATATCTTCTCCAAGGACCCAGGTTCTATTCATCTCTGTGAGTTATTCATTCAAAAAACCAGTGTTTTGAGGGCCTATTATGTGCCAGGCATTACTCTAGGTGCTGGAGTGCAGCAGTGGAAAAAGTAGACATGATCCCTGCCTTCATGAGGCTTATATTCCAATGGATGAGATAGATAGGACGTAAATAAGTAATGTAATTTCAGATTATACATAGTGTTATTAAGGAAATAAGTAAGGGGCTATTTAGATAGAAGAGGGGAGTAAAAGACCTATCTTTCTGAGAAAAGCAGTGATTTTAGCCCCTAAGTAGGTACTAGGGAAATATTTGGTGGAAGAGTGTACATGTGCATAAGTTAAAATGAATGAGTGAATGAATGAATGGTTGTTTTTACTCTTTTTTTAAACCAGACATCCCCTCCCCCTGCCGCCACAATCTGCCCTGACCTACCTGTTGCTCCCTTGTACCGGCTGGTCCATACCTAACTCCATGTGACTCTTCATCACCCCTCCTCCCGATACACCTGGTACTCCCTGAGGTGGCCTGGTGTAGGGGAGCAGTATAGGCTGGAGCCGAGCTCTGCAGAATGCCACATTCACTGTTCCAGCAGGCGGTGATGACACCTGCCCATGACAGCGTGTGGTGTCAAGCCCTCCTCTTCCTGTGTTGATTTCACTTACCCAACCACAAGCCCCACTCAGGAGTGCAGGGACATTACTTTCAATGGCACTTTGCTGGCTCTGTGTGCATGACCGAACACACCTCTTCCCAGAGGGTGTGGACTTGTAGAGCTTTCCAGGAAGACGACTAACAAAGCCCTACCGAGCCATCCACCCCCACCCTTCTCTTCCTGCTCTGCCGCATGAACTTCTGATCTGGTGGGATCAGCCTGTGAAGAAGCAGCCCCTGGGTGGACGTCTGAGAACCTAATGGATTTATGGGGGAATTACCAGCTCTGAGTATATGCCATAGGGGTGCGCAGTTCCCATTTTATGACTGTTTCGTCTCCTTCCGTTTCCCTGAACATGCATGCTTTTCCCTGAACAGCCCATAAAATTAGGCAGCTAGCCTCAGTGGCTCATCTTGCCCTTGAATCATTTGTCACCTTTGACCAGGGCTTAGTCTGGGTCTGGATCTATGCTTGTCCTTTTCCGTTCTCCCAAACTCCAATTGCATGCCATTTAGATGGTCTCCCAGGGCGGAGATAAATGTCAGTCAGTACTAAAAGCTAATCATTGACTTCTTAAATGTCTCTTATTAAAACCACTCATCTCTGCAGTCGTGCAACCTGAGACGAGCAGAGTGGTCACCTTTATCTCTGTGTGCGAAAACTCTCGTGAGTTGCAGAGCTTTTATGTAGAGAGAGAGTCATGGGCTCATCCACCGAAAGAACTGGAAGAGCCTTACGGATGTACTAGCTCCACTCACGAGGAAGCTGAGCCTCAGGGAGAGGAAGGGGGGCGCTTACCCCAAGTCACCCCAACCGATAGGGCGGGCTGGGGCCAGCACAAAAGCCCCTACATGGTTTGTGGTCCAGGGGTTCCTTCACTGCTGGTTCCACAGCCACCTCTCTTGACATCAAAACTTTCTCCTTAAAGTCGGATCCTCTCTTGTTTCTCATTTCTCACGTCCGCTTTGCCTTTCCCAGTGTCCTGAGATCATAGCTTTGGAAGTATCCTGGGCTGCCCCCCATGTTCCATCAGATACCGTGTCTTCCTGCAGAGTGGTCTCCCCGGCAGACGCCCACCGAGGCTGAACAGAGATGGGGAAGGTGCAGGGTGGAGCTCCCACCCTGGTCCGACACCTGCAGGGACCGCAGCCGGGGGAAGCCCTCGCTGATGGAGCCTGCATCTTGACCGCTCACCCAGAAGGAGCACTGTGTACGTCGTGGTCTTTGGCAAACGGCGAATCAGATTTGCCCACTGCTTCAACTTCTCCCTGGTTATGAATCGTAAACCTTTGAGAAACAATGTCTGTTTTCCAGGTGTTTAGAGACGGCATTATTTAATTTGTCACATTAAATGTTTAACTTACCTGTGGGCTCCTAACAAGTTTCTAAAAAGGTCAGAGTGTGTAGAAATTTCAGAAATTACTTAGCACACGGAGTTTCTACTTGTATAAGAAGTAAAAGCACGTGATAGGAATTGCGATAAAATACAAAATGAAAGTAAGGACTCTGAACCCGTGATGAGAGTCAACAAGCAATTGCGAGTGTGCCTCAGATAGGATTTTGAGATTCTTGGAAGGCCAGGGGAGAAAGAGAAAACACAGTTAGTTCTAGAATACTCTTTGTGAGAGTGGAAGAAGCCATCTAATTTTGGAGAGGAAATAAAATTCCCCACCACTGAATTGCTTTGAAAAATAATGTTATTTGTTTTCTATTTATAAAAGTAATTCATGCTCTTTGTAGAAAATTGGGCACAGATGAGTCTAAGGATTGCTCCCATGATCCACCTCCCAAAGATAACTTCTGGTAGCATTTTGGTATCTTTCTTTCCAGTCTTTTGTCTGTTTTGTAATATTGGGATCATATAGCCTATGCATTTTGCAGTGTGTTCTATTCATAACAAGTTATCACTAGCATTTACTCTTTTTTTAATATGAGAGAGAGAGAGAGGGAGCGAGCACAAGCCAGGGAAGGGCAGAGGGAGAGGGAGAAGCAGACTGCCCTCTGAGCGTGGAGCCCGACATGGGGCTCGATCCCGGGACCCTGGGATCAAGACCTGAGCTGAAGTCAGATGCTTAACTGACTGAGCCACCTGGGTGTCCCTGACTAACATTTCCTCTTAAGGTTACGTAATCCTTTCACATGCGTCACTGGATTCTAAGATCATTTCTCACATGGTGCTTTGTGCGGAGCGTATAAGGGACACAGAGAAATATAAGGAACAATGTCTTCAACTTTTTTTTTTTAATAGCAAATGCAGTAGAAAACTTTGTATGATGATTTATTCTAGTGATCGTTGGTGAATGCTGAGGCCAGGACACTAAAAACTAATTCCGTGAGGTGATTCTCACAGATGCTAATCTTCAGCGGTAGGAGTGTTTCACTGGTGGCAGCCCAGCCTGATTCAAGACAAAGCAAAAGGTCAGAGGGTAGGTAGAGTGCCGGTAGCCCTTATCTGAACCTCCCTCATGTAGCTTTCCAGAGACACGCGCTGGATTCAAAGCTGCTTTCAGGTTTTGAGGAATTTATTTAGGTACTTGGGTCTTTAGGATAATAAATAATACCTCAGTGAGCTGGGAAAGAAAGCAATTTGTTCAGAAGGTCTCCCTTCCATTCAAAGGGTCACTTTGGACTGGAGAAAGGGAGGGTGTGTCCCTTCCCCTGACTCTCAAGTTTGGTTTCCAGTCAGTACATATAATACTTTACCTTTGTCCCTGGTCCATACAGCACTGTGAGGTATGAAGGGAAGGTTCTATCCTAATTTTATGAATAAGGAGACCAAGGCTCAGAGGAAGTGAATGACTCATCCAAGGTCATATTCCAGCGAAGGATGGAACCAGGGCTAGAATTTGGGTGGTCTAACCAGACCCAAGGTTCATCCCACTCTGCTGTGTGCTTTCTTCAGACCCCAGTGCTAGGCTCTTTGGGAAGGCCGACCCACACCCCTGTCATAATTCTCCTCTATCCCAGGCACCCGGTACAGAGGTTCTTAAAGTGTGGCTGCTAGACCAGAATCATCACCTACAAACTTGTTAGAAATACAAGTTCTTGGGCTCCATGTAGACCTGCCATGTTTGAACAAGTCTTCCAGATGGCTCCGAGGCATGCTAAAGTTTGAGAACCACCGTTGTAGACGTTTTCCATAGATACTGTTGAATGAATATGTCCTAGAATTCCCACAGACTTCCATGAACATATTTGAAATGTCGAAGAACTCCCATTTATGTTTTTATTTGAAACATTCCAGTGACTTCTCAGGAACCACTCCTTATTAACCAATTCCCAGTCAGAAGGGAGGATTTTATCACACCGTGACGAGGAGGCCCGACATGGCATTCCTGAACGTGGAAAGCATAGAGAGGAAAGAAGGCACCAGGGGGTGGAAACAGCAGCCCAGACGTAAGATCATAATATAAGGACTGTTAACTGAGCTGTCAGTTTGCACCCTTAAGTACTTTACAGGCACTATCTTATTAAAGCCTCACCACAACTAGAGGAGGTATGTACCACACTGCGTCCCCACTTTACAGATGAGCACAGCAAGGCCAGGAAACTTGCCCAGGATTACAAAGCTAGTAAGTGCGACAGCCTGGTAAGATCCCAAAGCCCAGGGGCTTACCTGCTCCTGTATTTTGCCTCTCATGCTCTGCGTCTTCCAGAGGCAAGCATGAGCACCGAGCAAGCTACAGGGAAAATGTTGAGTGGAGACTCAGTGGGTGTCCCTTGCCCCTAGAATAGCGCTTAGCGCATTGTTGATGCCTGATATTGGCGTAGAGAATGATGACGGGAACTATCTGCATGATAATTCTAATAGGAGTGGGTGGAAAATGCTTGCCAGGGAGGGTGGGATCTGAGTTGGCATTGGAAAACAGAGATGTAGGGAAAAGGCATTCCAGAAGAGACGAAGGGCGCAAAGGATAAGTGCAGCAAACGGAGCTTCAACAGATGTGGTGGGCTGGCCGTTGCCTCGGGGGCGTGGGGAGGGCGAGGAAGGGGTCCTGACAGGGAACTGTTGATAAAGCTGGAAAGAGAGGGTGGGAGCTTTGAGGGCAGCCCGAGGAGGTTGAAGTTTATTCTGTTACCGGTGAAAGGTTGTTGGAGGGTGGTCAGGATGGGCTCCAAAAGGCCAAAGAAATAGTTGAGGGTGTTCTAGCATATCTGTTTATTATTTTTAATTTTACATACGACAGAGGGAAGTTGGCTGGACTAGAGATCTGGAGGAGTTTACTGGGAGGGCAACAAGAAAATCATCTTTCCCTATTTTGATTCATAACTATTTGCATGCAGTCATTGTAACTGCAATATGCCTGTCACTAAAGCCTGCAGAGGCATTTGATAAAAATGAGGTTATATCGTTTACTGTAAGAAGCCTGATGTACTGTCCTAGCAAAGAGGGAGGCAAAATCCAAAAGACCATGGAGCCAAAAATGAAGACTGGAGAAGTTGCTGTGATCTCTCTTATTCCAGGGTAGAATGAAAGCAATTACCCAATCCATTTATTTAAAATAAATATTTATCACAAAAATTTATTATAGGTCCTCATAGAGCTTCAACAGGGCTTCTTTGCAAAAGACAAAGCCCTAAAAGGAAGTGATTTCCTCTTTTGATATGTGGGCAGTTTTGTTCGAACTACACTGCCATTCAGCAGTGAAAATCAGGCAAAAACGGCAAAAACAATAAGCACCTTGCAGGCCCACAGCACACATGAGACCCACCCCTAGAGAGAATGTTCAACAATACCCCTTTGTTATTGTTGTTATTTTCCTGACTAGCTGCCTGTTACCTGTTCTGGTTATTTTAGGAAAACACATAGGTCTGAGCCATTACGATGTCCATCCCCCATTTCAACAGAGTCTGGAGTGATTATTAATACTGAAAACCACTGGATTCGATCCAATGAAGGATACATTGTAGTGTTTTTAAATAGAAAAGGGATCACCCACTCCCTCCAGAATAATACATAAGAATCCAACGACTCATTCTTTTAAAATAGCTGTATACTATTCCATAATCTGGCCCCAGGGTTCTGTAATCAACCAGTTGGCTATTGGTGGACATATGTTTACAGTATTCTGCTTTTGAGTATCAAATATTAGTGATTATGAAAGGACACCTTATTTATAGAGTTTAGCTGACTTTATGTATGTTGGCATGTTGGTTGGCAAAGAAACCTTTTCTCTGCATTATATAGGCAGAAGCCGTGAGGCAGATAATGTTTCTGTTTATTTTTATTTTTTTTAAGAGTTAGCCGCAACATACTGGCTTTCTTATATTTTTGCAACTTTTTTTTTTAAAGATTAATTTACTTAAGATAGAAAGAGAGCAGGGGGGTGGGAAGGGACAGAGGGAGAGAGAGAAACTCAAGCAAACTCTGCACTAAGCCAGAGCCCAATGCAAGCCTCGATCGCATCACCCATAGATCAGACCTGAGCCAAAACGAAGAGCCGGAAGTTTTAACCGATGGCACCACCCAGGCCTCCGTATTTTTGCAACTTTCTATGCAAGTTTTCTATGCACTGGGGCTTGCAGGCCTGTAGCCAGCCAAGCCAGTGCATTGTACCATGATGGGCGCTGGAAGCGCGCAGTGTGGAGCCTTCAGAAAGCTCCATTCATTGACCACAACATGTCAGTTTCAGTAACTTAACCTCTCAGGCGAGGGTCCAACAGCTGACCGGTTCCACAGGTAGAGGCAGGTGACTTCAGGCCCCTTCAGGATGGGGACTGCACAGGGTGACTCCGTTCGATGCTTCTAGGCTCTGTGGGCTCCTCACGGACAAGCCACATCATGGAATTTCAATAAATAATGTAACCCCGGCTCCGGTTTCAGCCTCGGTGTTCACTTTCAGCACCAGGCTGCCATTGTTATTTGCAAGCAGGCCCCTCCTCTGCACGAGGTATGGAAATTTGGCTGAGATTCACTGACATTTTGAGAACATGGGAGGGCCAGATTACTGTGTGCAGGAGTAGAGATTTTTTTTTTTTTCTAAATAGGAGCAATGTGAAATCCAGATGTGCAAGGATGTACTTTTTAAAATAAAAAAGAAAACCTGGTTATCACTGACCTAACATGTTCGCCTTGTTGCCCTATGAGGCCCTTGTCTTCCAAAGGTGCTGAATACCAGCCTTCTCAAATACCAATAGGGGCAAATCACCTAGAGATCTTGTTAAAAATGCAGACCGTGATTCAGTAGGTCTGGGGTAGGGCCTGAGAATCTCTATTTCTACCAAGAATCTACATTCCCAAGGAATGCTGACATTGCTGGGCTGTGGACCTACATTGAGTAGCAAGGCTACAGACAACCTAGAATTTGCTCCTATCAAGAAAAGTTGTTTCCCTTAGGGCCACTGCTGGGAATTCTCAGGGAGAGATAAAACACTCTTTTTTTTTTTTTAATTTTAATGTTTTTTTTTTTATCATATTATGTTAGTCACCATATAGTACATCCCTGGTTTCCGATGTAAAGTTTGATGATTCATTAGTTGCGTATAACACCCAGTGCACCATGCAATATGTGCCCTCCTTACTACCCATCACCAGTCTATCCCATTCCCCCACCCCCTCCCCTCTGAAGCCCTCAGTTTGTTTCTCAGAGTCCACAGTCTCTCATGCTTCATTCCCCCTTCTGATTACCCCCCTTTCTTTATCCCTTTCTTCCCCTACCGACCTTCCTAGTTCTTATGTTCCATAGATGAGAGAAATCATATGATAATTGTCTTTCTCTGCTTGACTTATTTCACTTAGCATTATCTCCTCCAGTGCCATCCATGTTGCAGCAAATGTTGAGAACTGGTAATATTCCATTGTATATATGGACCACAACTTCTTAATCCAGTCATCTGTTGAAGGGCATCTCGGTCCTTTAGCTGTTGTGGACAATGCTGCTATGAACATTGGGGTGCATATGGCCCTTCTCTTCACTACGTCTGTCTCTTTGGGGTAAATACCCAGTAGTGCAATGGCTGGGTCATAGGGTAGCTCAATTTTTAACTTTTTAAGGGAACTCCACACTGTTTTCCAGAGTGGCTGTACCAACTTGCATTCCCACCAACAATGTAGGAGGGATCCCCTTTCTCCACATCCTCTCCAGCAATTGTTGTTTCCTGCCTTGTCAATTTTTGCATTCTAACTGGCATAAGGTGGTATCTTAGTGTGGTTTTGATTTGAATTTCCCTGATGGCTAATGATTTTGAACATTTTTTCATGTGTTTGTTAGCCATTTGTATGTCATCATTGGAAAAGTGTCTGTTCATATCTTCTGCCCATTTTATGATTTGATTATTTGTTTCTCACGTATTGAGTTTGAGAAGTTCTTTGTAGATCTTGGATACCAGTCCTTTATCTGTAGTGTCATTTGCAAATATATTCTCCCATTCCGTGGGCTGCCTCTTAGTTCTTTTGACTGTTTCCTTGGCTGTGCAGAAGCTTTTTATCTTGATGAAGTCCCACAAGTTCATTTTATCTTTTGTTTCTCTTGCCTTTGGAGATGTGTCATGAAAAAGGTTGCTTTGGCCGATGTCGTGAGATGAAACTCTCTTATTTTATTTTATTTTTTAAGATTTATTTATTAGGGGGAGGGGCAGGAGGAGAGAGAGAATCTCAGGCCAACTCCGCACCGAGCATGGAGCCCCACGCTGGGCTCAGTCTTACGACCCTGCGGTCATGACCTGAGCAGAAACCGAGAGTCAGACGCTCAACGAACTGAGCCACCCAGGCGCCCTGGAGTGGGAAAGCACTCTTGATGGGACTTGGTTGAGGAATGGGTTTATGTTCGTTTCCTAAGACGTGGTGTGCTAGCTCTGATGTCAATCTACTGGCAAAGAAAGAAGGGACGTGGGCTGGCGGTGCTCCTGTTGGGCCACAGCCTTCCAGCGCGCGGACACGTGCGTTACCCCCATTTGAGCCTCACCGAGAATTTGGGAAGCACCTGGGCAGCTGTTGTCATTCCCAGTTACAGATGAGGGACAGAGCTTTGAGGCCAACGCAAGCATCTCTCTCTCCTCCACTGTCCCCCCTCCATGGGAGACAGGATTGAGAGAAGAAACGCCTCGCTTACAGTTAGTTATGTACTGCAGACCGAAGTCCCAGATGCTCAAATTTGTTTCGAAGGCCTCGTTTCTCTTCAACCCCAAGGTCTTTCCCTGAGGTGGTGGTATTTGCATGCAAACTACATTTTGAACAATTAGAATGAATATGTCTGGCCCTGAACTTATCACAAGACCCAGAAGAGAACAATAGGACAGGGTCTGTTTTATGACTTAGTAGAAAGAATCCCATTAAAAAAAGATCTGATAAGAGCTATTTGGGAGAACACAGGAGGAAATTAAGCTGCTCATTTTAGCTGTGTCCTCTTGCTTCTGCCTCTTCTGCGGTCTTCTGCTCTCTGTGGACAAGTGTCTGCAGAGTCCCATCTAAGGTTGGCATTATAGATAAGACATGTGATCCCCAAACGATGCTGATATTCCATCCCACCGATCTTAGTTGAGGCCTCAGAATTGTCTACATTATGCTTCTGGCATCCTCTTCAATACTTGAGAGATGAAATGCAAGTTGAATCGCCTTTGCCGTTCCTGAGCCTCCATCAAAAGATAATTTGAAGGGGACTCCTCCTAAACATTTGATAGAATTCGGAAATCCATCTGCTATTTTTGAAGGCCAATGCTTGGCATCACCCATTCTAAACATAGTCCAACCATAGTGGGATTTCTTCCTTACGTAGAGCTCGCAAGTGAAGCTATTGTGACTGGCTCATTGAGCTTAAAATGGTAGGCATGGTTGAGGGTTGGTCTAGAGGTCAGGACCATAGTAGGATTTTTTTTTTAAAGATTTTATGTACAAGAGCACAAGCAGAAGGAGCAGCAGGTAGAGGGAAAGGGAGAAGCAGTCTCCCTGCTGAGCAGAGAGCCCGATGTGGGGCTCAATCCCAGGACCCTGAGATCATGACCAGAGCCAAAGGCAGATGCTTAACCGGCTGAGCCACCCAGGCGCCCCCACAGTGCGATTTTTAACAACCACATGCAGCTACTTTATTTGGTGACTTCAAACTAACGGAGATACAAATGATATGCTTTGGTGACTGTTGGCATCATCTTACGTTACGTAAGTTTCTACTCCAAGTCTATGGATGGGGCAATTTCTGTTAGAGCTGGAAACACACTTTCATATCACGTGATATACCAAGTGGCTGATTTTGAGGGGTCCTTTCTGTGGATCCCAGTAATAGAATGCGGGAGCAAAAACAGGGTTTTTTGGTGCTTGTGAATTTCAGTAATCCAAGAGCCTCATGCTAAATTCTGAGACTGGCAGAAAGGACCCAGGGGGGGAGAAAAATTCTTGCACCTCACTTGTTTTGGAATCATTCGGGGGGAGTTTTGTATCCTTATAAAGGCCAATTTCAGTTTTTCCTCCGAGGCATGAAATGGAG
The DNA here is from genome assembly GCF_017311325.1 of Ursus maritimus. Taxonomy (NCBI): domain Eukaryota; kingdom Metazoa; phylum Chordata; class Mammalia; order Carnivora; family Ursidae; genus Ursus; species Ursus maritimus. Next base: position 5,180,091 of record NW_024425452.1, on the reverse strand, counting down.
AATTTATATGACCGTTCTTCATAAGCAAGGGCCATTTCCAACTTTTTTTGAGCCCAAGTAAGATTGCTGAGTGAGTGAGCCAAAGCAGAGCTGGACATTATGCAGTCATCCCTTCACTTCGCAGGCGAGGAGGCAGAAGGCCACACTGAGGCGGTCACTTGCTCCAGGACACATTTATCTTGCAGGACATCCGGGGCCAGCACACACGTCTCCCAACTGCCGCTGGCCAGACAGAAAGCAGGGTGGGCGATCTGTCTTTTGTAACGGTAGAACTTGTGAAAGAAAATATTGTAGGTCTTGGAAAAATTCCCTCTCTGCATGGAAACACAAGACTTCATCTCTCAGGTTGGGGCTTCCTGGGTGATGGCCTGGACTGTTATGTGTGGTATAATTACTGGGGTGAATTTATTTATTTTTTTTATGGGAGTACAATAAATAGAACATTTCCTGCCTTGGTCTGCCATTTGGAAAAGCTTTTCATTTCCCCTCTGGGCTTCGGGGATTACAAAAGACAGACTTCTTTTCAATTAGAGCTCAGGCTGAGCCTGAACGTAGGTAGGTACGACTCAGCCAGGAGCGAGCTCAGAGTGATTTCTTTTTCAAGGCAGAGAAGATGAAATGGGGTCTCCTTGACACCAAACCTGGCTCAGCTTCTGTGTCTGTAGCCGTGAGGTTGTTTTGAAAAAGCGGAAGATAACAATCATCCAGGACTCCAGTCTTCACGGGACATTCTGTAGGATCTGGAAAGGAATTCGCTGGGTGGTCTTGTGGATAGGAGGCACCGGCTGATGGGAACCTTTCTTTTCTTTTTTTTTTTTTAATTAAAGATTTTATTTATTTATTTGACAGAGATAGAGACAGCCAGCGAGAGAGGGAACACAAGCAGGGGGAGTGGGAGAGGAAGAAGCAGGCTCATAGCGGAGGAGCCTGATGTGGGGCTCGATCCCATAACGCCGGGATCATGCCCTGAGCCGAAGGCAGACGCTTAACCGCTGTGCCACCCAGGCGCCCCTGATGGGAACCTTTCTGTATTGCTCGGTGGCACGGAAGACTTTTTCCAGACTGTGTCTTTTAGTGTAGTGGTGGGGGGCGGTGTGCGGGAGGAAGGAGGGACAGGCCCAGAGGGCAGAGTCACAGCGAAGTCAACTGATGTGTTGAAGGCTTGCTCTCCGCCAGGCTCTGGGCTCCCATGACACCAGTGTGATCTCTCTGGATCCTTCTAGTCATCCCCTGAGGGAGAAGCAGCGTGTGGAAGTGGGGTTTAGCCATACAGCTTCTCCCCTACACTCCCCCTGCGGGCTCAGGCCCTTCGTCAGGAGTCTGGCTTCTTGTCTTTACCCTGAGTGAATCCCGCACATTAAAGTGGAATAAACCTTAGCTAGATTCTGTATCCTACAATAATCAGAATTTTCCCTCCTCCAACTTCAGTATTTTACTCTTTTAAGAGAGTCAAATGACAGGTAAGCCAGGGCTAGCAGGAACCCCCTCTAGAGATGGATTTTTGGCAGGATTCAGTGCTCCCAGCTCCTGTGATTATGTCTGAAGTACTTACGCTGATGATTTTGACTGAGATTTCAACAGTCTCCACTCTCCTGCTAACTCCACCCCACAGGTGACAAGTCACGCGCGCTTTCTAGACCTCGGTCGGCCTCATCTGAGAAACGAAGGTGTTGGACGTGGCTTGAGGGATCTGGGTTGGATTGAGGGTGGGGCAGCCTTCCAACAGGAAAGCGTCTGCAATGGCTTTCTGAGCTATCTTGCTGAGAACACTCTGGAAAGGTGTTAAAGGAAAATCCTGGGAAGGCAAACCCTTGAAGGAGCCTGTAAAGGCTGCGGCCCCAGAGTGAAACCTGCCTGCCTTTCAGGGTGGAGGGCCAGCCCGCAAGCTCCGTCCCCTCAGCGAACGTTCACGGAGCCCGAGTCAGGAGCCAGCGTGGTTCTGGGATCTGGGGGTCGTGCTGGCTCACAGGATCTCTATTCAGCCAGTAGAATTCTGAGCTGCAGGGAGAAGATTCACTGATATGTGCTTTTTCCGAGCCACATTTTGGCCCTATTTTAGAGTGTCTTTCAAGATCATCTTTTTTAATTTATACACTTTATAAATAATAAAACTAAGGCTCAGGGAAGGGGGGGAAATTACTTACACAAGATCACACAGTTATTTGAGCCCGAAGTAGGTCTGGAACACAGGACTTCTAATCCTCTGCTTTCTATTACACTCCCCTCTTTTGATTAAAGGGCTACCCAGGGAACTCAGTTCGCCCAGACATCCTCCATACACTCTGGCTAGGGGCTTGCCGCAAGCTACTAGTCCACATTCATAGCACTCGTATCAAAGGCAAAGTTAAACATTCCTGTAGTCTCCCACCCCCAGATTAATTAAAAAGGAATGTGTTTTGTTTTTAAGTCTTGCCTTTCCCCACTAGCCTTGAAGTAATTTTAAATAGAGTATTTTAAATGGAAATTAAAGCAGCCCTGTGACAAGAAGTGCTTCCTTTGGACCGGGCACCCATTATAGAACCCTTGTAAGTTGCAGAGGTTAAGAATTGACTGGACCTCACATAGGATTTAATATGGAAAAGCCCATGTGTCTGGTTTCCAGACTCCTGTTGGAAGTTGGGAGGCTACTGTGACCATTCTTCCTTCTCTCCCCGTTCCTTAGTCCCCCGGCAGATGCCTGAAACCCTACCACTAAAGCTCTATCCCTTCTGCTTATACCTGGTCCACAATCAATGCCAAACAATTAAGCAGAATTCATCCCTAAATTCGAATGCTTTCAGAGTTGGCTTTGAGAAATGGAAGTGGGGAAGACGCCATGTTGGCCAAGGGGGGCCAAAGGGGTCAGGGACCAGTGAAGGCAGGAAAAGCAGACCCAGGGGACATAGGGACTCCCAGAGGACAGGCTTCTTGACTGCTTTGTAGCCTTGCCTGTGATTGAGCCAGCTCAATCCTAGACTGGAGGAAGAAAGGAAGCCCTGGTGGTTTTCCCTGATACAGCACGAAGGACAAGACTACCTGCTTACGGTGCCCTACACACCCCACACTGTGTAATCAAGCCTCCAGACCTGTGCCTCTGTAGTCACTTCTGCTCCCATGTCCTCACCCACCGTTATGCTTGAATGAATCCTCTTGCCTTTAGACTCATATCATGAGTCTACCCCGAAGACCTTCCCTGAGCTCTTCGTGTCCCCACTCTACCCATGCTCTGTCATTACTCCACCTCACTTAGGACCTGGACATCATCTCCTTGTCTTTTGGTGCCTCTGTGTGGGCCAGCTTTTCAAGGAGAGGGACTGGTTCTCATTTGTCTGCGAACCCACAGGCTCTGCACTGAGCAGGCGATCAGCGAAGATGCTTGTCCGGCTGCGTGGACCCACCTTGCACAAGGTGACCGCATATGGTTCAGGATGGGGCTAAAGCCTCCTAGAGCTCCACACAGCCAGGAAAGCTGAACTAGGACTTGATGGGGTCCCTCCTGTAGAAGAGGCGGAATGTCTAGCCATTGCTGGCTAGAGGACAGGGCCTGGGAAGAGAAAATATGGTTGAGCGTGTAGGACCATGTGACAGAGCTTGGGCCTGGTCCCAGTGCTGTCTGTCACCCTCAGGGAGGACCCACCTGCAGAGGTCATGAGCAATCTTATGTGGAAGTGCAACCACGGACATGAGTTGGCAAGTGAGGCTCCTGGCATTGTGGCTACATTGACTTGACTTCTCCAGACATCTTCCATCCAGAATATGCTGTCCATTCCTGGAACAGCTCGAAATGGTGCCGTTCTTTCAGAGCCTATGCAAGGACTCATGGCGGGGGGCACTGATAGAAGTGGGATGGGAGAAGGCAGGCTGTGATCTGAAGGCGTCTCCAGGACAGGAGTACCAGGAAGTAGGGAACAAAACAAGTAAGGAGTGCACCTGAGATTTCCCCGAGACTCTGATTCTGTGTGTTTGGGGTGGGCCTGGGGACCTCTTTTGTCAGTTTTCTTGCTTAATACATCCCTTAGGTGATTCTATTTTATATCCCTAACCGTGAGCACCTCTCGGTCGGAGGTGGCCAGGCCGGGTCGAACGTTGGACACCATTTGAAAATTTTGAGGGGGAAAAAAAAAGAGGTCTGAATCCTACCCCAGATTAATTAAATCAGAATATCTGAGAGCAGGCCCTGGGCATGGCATTTTTAGATGAGTATTAGACTTCTCAAGTTCTATAAACCCACTTTGCCGACATATTATAAAATCTTAATTTTGAAAAAAAATTTTCCCGAGGGTTCCAGATTGAAGTGAACTTATGTAATAAATCTCATGACTCAGATTTGATGTTAGTGGCATAAGCTTTTCATCTATCCTATTTGGGAGTTTGGGGTAGATGAGAGTGACTGAGCCCAACTGAGAGGCAGGATGGCAGATTTCATGATTTCTCCAAAGTCTTTCCAGACCAGCTGGTGGCGTTACGAGGCTGTGTTCCAAACTGCACATTCAGACAAAGAAAGGGGAAGGCGGGACGGGTAGTAATCAAGGGATCTCTGCTATCACAGGATCCCAAACGCCAGCATTTGTGGCAGAAGCAGAGCTCAATGTCAAGATACCCGTGTCTGATACGAAGATCATAGGAGTTGCAGCTTCATTCCGTGAATGGAGGGGAAATGGATTCACGGGCAAAAGCTGGAACTAGTTTCTCTAGGATCTCGAATAAAAAGAAAAAAGAGTTCAGGGAAGGAAAGCACCACTTTTGACAGTGGCTTACTTAAGTGGAAAACATGTTTCCTCCATTAGGATTGGTATTCTCTGGGGCAGGCTTAAGTGAGACCCATGTGGGAAGGAGTTCTGTTTATTTGAGGCTGTACATGTGTGTTGCTCTTTGGTTTCCTAGGCCTGGTATATTTCTTTGCTTTTCTTTTTTTTAAAGATTTTATTTATTTATTTGACAGAGAGAGAGACAGCCAGCGATAGAGGGAACACAAGCAGGGGGAGTGGGAGAGGAAGAAGCAGGCTCACCGCGGAGGAGCCTGATGTGGGGCTCGATCCCAGAACGCCGGGATCACGCCCTGAGCCGAAGGCAGACGCCCAACCGCTGTGCTACCCAGGCGCCCCAGGCCTGGTATATTTCTGATGTGGGAGAATTCCAGCTTTTAGCCTTCCTCATTCAAGCACTGAGAGCCATGGTCAAGTCCAAAAGAACAGCATGATGATCCCATAAATATTTGTAGCAGAGGTTCCCGGATAATGAGAAGACACACAGGCTTCCACTGGGCTTCAGTAGAAGATCAGCAGGAACCTGCCACAACCTGACCCTCACCTTCCTCCATCTACCTTCCTTGAGTTCTTGTCTTTGGCAACTGAACCACTTGAAAACAGTGCTTGAAGAACGTAGCTCGGCACAGAAACTCCATGACCTTATAGAGAGCAGACATGCTTACGCCTCTGATTGTACCCACAGCTCACCCAACACGCATACCTTTCCCTGTCTCCCCCGTGGTCAGTGTGACACTGCCCTCATTTAGGGACACTTTTCTAGGCAGCAGGCAGCGACCGTCGTTCCCCCTGTGTTTGCTTTCTCTACCGAATGGATTGCTTCGCACACAAGGTATCGTGGCATTTTTGTGCCGTCAAAGAGAGGCCTGCTGACTCTTTAGCGAGGCGTCTCTTCAGAGATGTTTGTCTTCAACGGTCATAAGGACTACAGCTGTAAGTTTATAAAGTGAACGTCTTGGGTTTCATACCTACTACCATTCAGTTGTAGATCAGCCCCGTGAGGTAAATATTTCTGCCCCCAATTCGCAGGTAAAGAACGTGAGGTTAAGCGTGTGTGTGTGTGTTACCTGCTGGGTAACGAACGTGGTGGCTTTCAATGACGAAGACATTGAAACTGCAGTTTGGCCAGGGCTTCGTGGGGATGACTCATCTGACTTCACTAGGCGTCATTTGGGGCAGCTCGAAGGCGGGGGCCGGCATCGTCCGAACTTGCACTCATTCCCGTGTCTGGTGGGTGATGCCACCTGTCCGCCGAGCACTCAGCTAGAACCGTCGGCTGAAGCACCGCACAAAGCCTCTTGCCGTGCTGTGAGGTCCTCATGACAGGTATCCCAGAGGAAGACAGAGCGTGCGGGCCCAGTCTCTATCACTTGTTATGACCTGGTCTCAGAAGTCACACCTTCGACATTCTACTGCTCACCTACGCAGCCATAAAGGCCCAGCCGATTTCAAGAGGAAGGCAGCTATGGACTCCGCCTCTGGAGCGTGTATGGACCTGGAAATGGTCCTGGAGCCACTTTGGGAGATAAAACCTGCCACCTACAGCAGCTCGACTTCAGGGCTGGAATCTGAACCCACGTCTGCCTGACTCTGCACCGTGCCCTTTATACGGTACTGCAGGGCTCTGGGAAGTCAAGGACACAAGCCTGTCTCTAGTGCAATGGGATTTAGTTGTTAAATATTATACTTGGGGCCAGCCGATCAGGAAGAGCCTAAGAGGTTTGGGTGTTGGGGCCTCCCGGGGCTTGGCGCAGGTGGGTGAGAGGAGAGTCACCCTGCCTCCCGAAGCACCGTGGAGGAACGTGAAGGATGGTACCAGGACCGTCAGACTTCTATTTCTTGAATGTCTCTTGCGTTCCTGGGGTTTCATAAAATAAAATACATACATATATAAATAAAACAAATCACCAAGACGCACTCAGGCTAATGGAAGACTTCCTAACTATCTTATTAGAAAGGGAGATTGTTTGGAGTTAAAAATATTAATGACAAAGAAAACTCTCTGACTTTTACTAATAAGGAAATCGCAGGTGTGTAAGAACTGGCAAACTATTCGATTGAAATGAGGCAAAGTCTAGAATGATGTAGAAGGGAATAAGAGCGCCTGGGAGACGGAACTCCCCGGGAAACATGGAGACAAGCAAGTCCTGTAGCGTTTCCACATGTTCTCTTTTCTTCTTTCTTCCTCTTTCCTTTTCCTTCTTCTCCTGTTTTAAGCTCAGGGCCTGAATAGCATGTTCTCGATCTAAGAGCCAGCATTACTGCTGACTTAGGGAGGAGAATCACGTTCTTGGGAGTAGAGGAGTGCTCCTGAGGGTATCAAGCACGGAGGGGGAGAGCGGCTCGCTGAGGGGGCAAAGGTCAGAAAGAGGAGGCTGTCGGCCAGAGAACATGAGGGTCAAATGTGGGGCCAACAGCAACAGCAGAGCATTAAGCCAAGTGTGGGCCCTTCTGAGCCCCCGGGCCTTGTGGATCCACATAGATGATGGGCCCGTGAAACCAGCCCAGCAGAGAGGAGGCACCCAGGGACAGGGAGGCTGCAGAAACCCGAGTTTTAAGAAGAAAGGATAATCGAAAGTTCTCACTACAAGAGAAAAGTCAAGTAGGAGTGAGTTACAAAGAAAGGAAAAAAAAAGAGAAGAATTGCTTAGGCCCAGAAAGTGATTGAAAGAGAATCGTTTTAAAAGAGGGCGTGAAATAGAAGTGTTCCTGGCAAGAGGTTTAAAAGAGACCCATTCATTTATTCAAACAGTGTGGGTACGCAAGAAGAGAAATAAGCCATGTAGGAGTGGAAAGAAGGGCTGGGAGAAGAGGCATTGGTGTGGGGCGGGAAAGGGCAGCTCTTCCTGAGAGTGTGTGGAGGAACAGGAGGAGAATACAGACTCGGTGTGGATTGACATAAAGCGCAGGGGAGGCTGAAGGACGCTCCCCAGAGGCCTCAAGCACAGCCATATATATTATGCAACACAGCAAACTGCAGGTGTCCTTGGGCCCCAAGCCACTATCAGTCCAGAGCAGTAACTCCTCAGGGTCGGAGTCACCCCTGGACCCTGCTCTCTTAGTCAGACACTGAACAGAGCAGCCTTCTGGGCATGGCACCCACAGGTGCCTTTGGGAGGGGATGTTTACATAACTATACGGAGCTGTTTATAAAACCATCTCGTGAGCTAAGGTGTTGATGACAGACACTGCATTGGTGGGTTACCTGTCTCAGCTAACACTTTTACGTTTACCTAGCATGATGTTTAATTTTTTGTGTCAACTTGGCTGGGCTGCGGTGCTCAGATATTTAGTCAAACATTGTTCTAGATAGTTCTGTGCTACAGGTATTTTTTTGGATGAGACTAACATTTATTTATTTTTTTTAAAGATTTTTTTAAAAAAATTATTTATTTGACAGAGAGAGACAGCCAGCGAGAGAGGGAACACAAGCAGGGGGAGTGGGAGAGGAAGAAGCAGGCTCCCTGCAGAACCGGGAGCCTGATGAGGGGCTCGATCCCAGAACGCCGGGATCACGCCCTGAGCCGAAGGCAGACGCTCAATGACTGAGCCACCCAGGCGCCCCTGGATGAGACTAACATTTAAGTTAGTTGAGTAAAGCAGATTACCTTCTGTAATGTGTGTGGGCCTCATTCAATTTGTTGAATGCCATACTAGAAAGACTGACTTCCCTGTGAGGAAGAGGGAATTCTACCAGCAGACTGCCTTTGGACTTGACCTGCAGCTTTTCCCTGGGTCTCCAACCTGATGACCTATGCCATCAGGTTATGGACTTGCCAAGCCTCTACAGTCATGTGAGCCAATCCCTTAAAATAATTATCTCTCTCTATCTATCCACATACCCCCCTCCCCACACACACATCCTATTGGTTCTTTTTTTTTTTTAAATTTATTAGAGAGAGAGAGTGAATGAGAGGGCATGAGTCGGGGGAGAGGTAGAGAGAGAGGAGGAAGCAGACTCCCCGCTGAGCCAGGAGCCTAATGCGGGGCTTGATCCCAGCACCCTGGGATCATGACCTAAACCGAAGGCAGACGCTTAACTGACTGAGCCACCTAGACAAACCACCAAGTCCTATCCCTGCTAACAGAAGGCTTACCAACCAAATTGTTACAGACCGTTTAGTATTTAAAAAATAGTCATAATATGGAATACTCACAAGGAGAAAATGGGCAGCTCCATCCAAATATTGTCATTATAAAGAAAAATTCTTTTTCGTGTAATGGGAATCAGTTTCGTGCTCTATAGATGAGTCATTTTATATCCAGAGAAAGTTCTCTTCATGGCCTTTGTCACCTTCCCTCTTTCCCAGAAGATAACAAGCAGCCTAGCATGGCAGAAAGCTACAAATCAGAAATCAGCAATTCTACCCCTGATTCTGTCATGGGACCAGGCTGTGCAGCCATAAACAAGTTGTTTAACTTTTCTGGGCTTGTTTTCTGACCAGTAAAATGAAACAGCTAGACCATATCTTCCCCTGAGTTCAGTCCTAGCTCCATTATTACAGAATTTTTATTTCTAAACTCTAAAAAAAATTGCCTAATCACTTGAGTCTTTGGGAATAAAAACTTTGGGGATAGGCCAAAGCAACAAAAAGTTGAATGTGTCATAAATGAACTTTCTAGAGAGAATTAGAATTGGAATTTCTGTCTTCTAGTACTTCACCTAGAACTTATCCTTGCTAGGTTGTTCAATGAATCAAACAGGGACACCTGGGTGGCTCAGTTGGTTAAGTGTGTGCCTTCGGCTCAGATCATGATCTCAGGGTCCTGGGATTGAGTCCCACATTGCGCTCCTTGCTCAGCAGGGAGCCTGCTTCTGTGTGTGTGTGCGTGTGTGTGTGTCTGTCTGTCTGTCTGTCAAATAAATGAATAAAATCTTAAAAAAAATAAATGAATCAAATAAAAAGCCTAAAGATCTTGCATTTTGAAATATCAGACATTTAAACATCTGTAGTACTCTGGGCCCAATCCAGAGAGAGAAACCACACAGTGAAACAAGGGAAGTTTAACATAAAGTATTAACCACGATAGAAGAGTAACCATAACATATATGAGAATTCTGGAGCTGTAGGAGAGTGGCTAATGAAGGGGTTCAACTCTCATTGGAGAAGTTATGGCCCCCCCAGCAAAAAAACAGAGAAGCTCACTGGTTTGGCCAGGCCCGAGCTGGTCTGGTGTTGTTTGGGCAAGCCATAGGCTACTGTCCAGAGCTCAGGTGGGGCACAGGCGGTCACCAATGGTGTCATATCCATACGTGGGAACCAGGTGTTAGCGGGAGCTGAAGGCCTTCAGGCCCCATGAAGCTTGCAAAGTAAGCATCACATATGTGACATCCCGATCAGAGACATGCTGTGTGCAGGCTACATGGGGGCTTTGGCTGCGTGTCAAGAGGGCTACAGAATGGTTATCACCAGCCTCTGGCTGCAAGGTGCCAGAGGGATCACCTTCTGGGCTGTGGCTGGGGCAGTCTCTGCTGGATGTCTTCACACCCACAGGGCTGACCCTCCACCCACACCAGAGACAGCAGAAGAGCTTCTTCCTCCTGCAGGCTCCTTCTAGTGCTCTCTCCTGAGAAAGACACCCTTGCTCACTGTAGAAATGCTGAAAGGAGTTTCCCCCCCTGTTCTCACAGAACGTTTCCTACAGCATGCGTTCGGAGCTGAGGGACATTGATAAATGACACATATCTGTCATCTGACCATTTCCCGCTATTCCTTCTTGGTTCCTCTCTGAAAAATTTTTTCCTCTTCCAGACCTTGGTCCCCCCAAATGACATTTGGACAATGAATCAGCTTCTTCTTGTCTGGAGGCAAAGCTCTATGTACCTGGTCCTTTCGTGGAGTGTCTTAAACCAGCAGTTCTCAAATGTCGTTCATGACCTCTTGGGGTCTCCAAGACCCTTTCTGGGATTCTGGGAGGTCACAACTATTTTCGAAAGAATATAATTTCTTCGTGGGGTTGAAATTTCATGAGTAAGGCTTCTGGTGTTTTAGCACAAATCCAGGCAGTGGTACAAACAGGACCAGGAGTCGCGTGCGTGCAGAAAAAAAAAGAAGCCAGTCTCGCTGATGAATGTCCTTGATGAAACAGTAAAAAGTATATAATGGAATAAAATCTCAACCCTTGGGTACATGTCTTTTAAACATTCTGGCTGATGAAATGCGAAATGCATGTAAAGCTGCTGGGCTGCATTCCGAAGTGCAGCGGTGGTCGGTGGTCGGAGGAAGAGCTCTTGCTGGCTTGAGTGGTGATCCGAGCCAGCCGCTTCTCTCACGGAGCGGGGTTTTTACTTGAAATAGCAAGTGGCAGACAAACTATGGCTTTTCAGGCTTGGTATTTGCCGGGCATTTTCTGGAAAATCCATGAAATGAGCTTGTCATCTCAAAGCTAACAACGGACAGTATTTATTGTCTATGATCAAATACAAGCTTTCAAGAGAAAATTAGAATATTGGGAAACAGATACCTGCCCCCATGCACTTGACAGCGTCTCTTTGACTTCTCTGATGAGCTTAGTGGTGATATTACTGAATGAAATATTTTGACATTGTAGACATGTATCAGCATTTGGGAGATCAGCATAACTCAGTGAAATGCTGTTTTCCAAATGACGAATTTGTGATGTTAAAAAATCCTTCCTGGGTGGATGATCCATTCATAGTGTGAGATAGATGAATGGGTTTTAGTGGAACAGAAGAACTTGGCTGATAGGGTTTCAAATTCCACCTACCAACTAGGTTTTAAGAAACTACCACTTGAGTTTCGGTATGGTATTAAAGAAAAATGCCCACGATTATCTGAAAAAGCTATTAAATTACTCCTCCCTTTTCCAACTACGTATCTGAGTGAGGCCAGATTTTCTTTTTATACTTCAACCAAAAAGCAAAAGATTGAATGCAGAAAGAAGGCAGCTTTTATTAAGTCAGACATTAAAGATTTCGCAAAAATACAAAACAATGCCACTCTTCTCACTCAATTTTTTTAAAGAATATACTTCCTTTATATTAGAGTATTATTTTTGTTAACATACAATATGTTTATCATCGCTATTGTTATATTTAAATGAATACGTAAATAAAGATTTAAAATATTTGTTAGCTTTCATTTATAATACAGTAAATACAAAAAGCTCTTTGGGATTCTCAACGATCTTTAAAAAAGTACATAGAATTCTGAGACCAAAATATTTGAGGATTGCTGTCTTAAATAAATCGCCATTAGTCTCTTGAATTCACAAAATTATAGGAATTTATAAGCGCAGTGGTGGAGGCCAAGAGAGATAGGTAACTTCATTTCTCAAGGTCACACAGTGAATCGGAGGCAGAGATGGGTCGAGACCCATGAACTGCAGCTATCGTGTGTTATACAACCCAAACTTCTTCCCCGGGACACTCTTCAGAGTGCCAACGTCATGGTTTTGAGATACTCAAGCCATAGATAGGGAGCGATATCATTCTCCCCTCACCACGCATCCGCTCAAACAGCAACGGGTACCAACTAAGATTCAGGCCCCTGTGCTTGGTGCTGCTGAGGGCAAAGTACGTAACACATGGCCCGTGTGTGTGTGTGTGTGGGGGGTAACCAAGCTCACCATTTAGAGGGAGAGACTACATGAAAGGCAATATCTCATAGCATACGATACGACTATCATGTAATGTATATTCATACAACCTATATAATTCTAGTATGCTATTACTATCATATGCAATATTATATATTATATAAGCTTTATTATGTCTATAGCATACAATACGGTAGAGTACAAGTTCTAGTGAGAACATTTACTATATCTAGGAAAGGGGAAGTACTTTGGGGTCACAGTTGGCTGGCAATTTTGTCCATGGGCGTTAAGGCCCGTGGCAAAGCAGAACTGTGAACTTGGGAAGTCTGCCAATCAACTGTATACTGTGCTCCTTCTGACACTTCCTGGCTTGTGTTTGTTTCCGAGGGCTGTCATACCAAATCACCATAAACTTGGGTGGTTTTTCACACACACAGAAGTTTATTCTGGAAGCGAGAATTTGGACACTAAGGTGTCAGCAAGGCCATGCTCTCTCCAGAGGCTCTAGGGAAGGCTTCTCTTCCTCATCTCTTCTAGTTTCTGGTGTTTCTGGCGATCCTTGGTGTTCCTTGCCTTGTAGATACAGGACTCCAATTTCTACCTCTGTCTTCACACGAGCTTCTCTCTTGCAGGTCTGTGTCCAAATTGTTCTCTTCTTATGAGGACATCAGTCATATTTAGGGCCTACCCTAATCCAATATGACCTCATCTTAACTTGATTACATCTGCAGAGACCCAAATAAGGTCACACTTACGGGTTCTGGAAAGACATGAATTCATGTGTGTGGGAGGCATTATTTAACCTGGAACACTGCTTGTGTGCCTACCCTCAGCCCTCATTGTCCACAGCCTCTTCTCCATCCCTCACATTTTCCCTCACACTTTTCAGGGCCTGAGGTCCCGTTGAGCCTCACCTGGCCATTCTCTGTTGGTGTTCTGAGGGGTTGCCACAAGCTCCCTTCATTTGACCCATGAGTTTAACTAAGGGCTTCTCTGGGCCACATAACTGGTGAGTTGTGAAGGAGAAAAGAAAGAAGCTGAACAACTCAACAGTAAAAAAACCCAACAAAACGAATACCTCATTAAAAAATGGGCTAAGGACTTGAATAGACATTTCTCCAAAGGAGACGTAAGTAGCCAACAGGTATATGAAAGAATCTCAGTGTCACTCATCAGGGAAGTGCAGATCAAAACCACAACGAGGGGCACCTGGGTAGTGCAGTCGTTAAGCGTCTGCCTTCCGCTCAGGGCGTGATCCCAGAGTTCTGGGATCGAGCCCCGCATCAGGCTCCTCTGCTATGAGCCTGCTTCTTCCTCTCCCACTCCCCCTGCTTGTGTTCCCTCTCTCGCTGGCTGTCTCTGTCAAATAAATAAAAATAAAATCTTAAAAAAAAAAAAAACTACAACGAGATGTCACCTCACACCTGCCAGGATGGCCGTCATCAAAAACCCCATGTCAAAGCATTGCTGGGGGTGCGGAGAAGTCGGGACCTGTGTGCCCTGTTGGTGGGAACGCAATCAGAGTAGCTGCTGTGGAGAACAGTATGGAGCTTCCACGAAAACCTAAAGACAGAACCTACCCTGTGATCCAGCAATCTCACTTCTGGGTATTTACCCCAAATAACTGAAATCAGGATCTTGAAGAGATATTGGCACTTTCCCCTTCAGTGCAGCTCTGTTTGCAACAGCCAAGAGGTGGGAGAAGCCACAGTGTCCACGGACAGATGAATGGAGAAGGGGACTCACTGTGGTGTCTACGCACAGTGGAGTACTCCTCAGCCTTAACATGGAAGGAAATCCTGAAGATGCCCGCCATGGAAGACCCTCGAGGACATGATGCTAGATGAGTTCTGTCAATCACAGGAGGACCGTGCACGATTTCATTCATATGAGGTCACTCACCTTGTCAGCCTCACAGAATCGAAGAGTGGAACAGTGGTGGCCGGGGCTGGGGGGGTGGGGGAGCGAGGAGCTGCTCTTCAGTGGGAATAACATTTCAAGTAAACCAGGTGAATCAGCTCCAGGGCTCTGGGGCCCCACGCCCTGCCTGTAGTCAACAGTAACGTATTGTCCACTCAGGATGTCTTTGGGGGGCGGTCTCATGTGACATGTTCCTACCACAAGAAAGGAGAAGAAAAGGGAAAAGAGGGGAAAGAAAAGAGAAAAGAGGGGGGGAAAAAGAAGGAAAAAGAAAGAGGAAGCTGAGAATCTTTACATGTTATTTCTACGGGTCCTTGGGCAATGTTTGTTTTTACTGGGTAGCGTCATAATTTGCGACAGAGCATAGTTTCCTGGGCCTAGCATGGTTTACGGCAACAGGGAACGTGTGGGGAGCCGTGAAAGCCAGCATCCTCTGCACCTCTCGCACAGCTGGCTGCACAGGACGGAAGGGCGGGATGTGTGCCTACAGTCCCAGCACTGTCACCTTCGGTTCTGCCACCCGGGGCCACCAGGTTGCCTGTGTGGGCCTTTAGGTCAGACTCCAGCTGTGGCAGCAGGAGCACTCCATCGGGAGTCAGATCACCTGGGTTCAATCCAGGGACCCTTAGGCCACTTATCTCCTCTCTCTGTGCCTCGGTTTCTGCATCTTGCAACAGGGTGATAATATCTCACTACATAGGCTTCTCGAGAGGAATAAATGAGTTAATGTATGTGAAGCATTTTGAACAGTGCCTGACAATGTAGACATTGTTACTATTATATGAATTTTCTTTTTCTTTTTTTCCAAAGATTTGTCACCTGGGTTCAATCCAGGGACCCTTAGGCCACTTATCTCCTCTCTCTGTGCCTCGGTTTCTGCATCTTGCAACAGGGTGATAATATCTCACTACATAGGCTTCTCGAGAGGTGTAAATGAGTTAATATATGTGAAGCATTTTGAACAGTGCCTGACAATGTAGACATTAATTGTTATTATTATATGAATTTTCTTTTTCTTTTTTTCCGAAGATTTGATTATTCATTTGACAGAGATAGAGACAGCCAGCGAGAGAGGGAACACAAGCAGGGGGAGTGGGAGAGGAAGAAGCAGGCTTCCAGCAGAGGAGCCTGATGTGGGGCTCGATCCCATAACGCCGGGATCACGCCCTGAGCCGAAGGCGGACGCTTAACGACTGAGCCACCCAGGCGCCCCTATTATATGAATTTTCTGTCCAGCTAATATGAATTCCAATATTTTACTAGTTCCTCCTTCAATTCCCTTATCATTGCCCCCCGCCACCCCACCAGAATTAAAACTCCGTGACAGTATGTGGCTGTGGCTTTTGTTCTGTTTTTTTTTATTCTTTCCTTGTCACTTTTAATGGACCCTGGGAGCCGGTTCCTTTGTCAGGATGTCTTAAAGGACCAGGAACCAGGGTCTTGGAGCGAGTGCTTCTTGGAAAGGTCTTAGGGAGCTGACATCATAAACTCAGCGAGCACCAAGCTATTATTATTCGTCGCCTGTGCAGGTGCGGCTTTATCGGTAACTTTGGCTCTCTGTGGGTAGGTGTGCGCCCACATGCGGCCTCCCACCTTTCAGATTTTGTATAACCAGGCCCAGGGTTGCTCAGCTACTCAGGAGGTGGGTCTGTTTCCAGCACCGAGGCAAAGCGAGACCTGAATAAGGATGGGGCTTTTGGCGTAGCTAAGAGAGAGGATAAAATAACGTAATTTCATAAGCAATTACCTACAACCAACACCCGCCGAACCTCAGTTTTCCGTGATAAACCTGAGCCTCTGCTGGGAGCAATTTGCAAGGTAGAAATAAGCACGATTAGGCTCTCCGTATGAAAGCAGCCATCGGCCCGCCCCATCCAAATGCCGCAGGCAGAGCAAACCTCAAGGGGAAAATACCGTGCTGGTTTTGGGAGTGCATTTTCCTCCTTCTTTAAAAAAAAAAATGGTAAAGCTTCCATTCCAGGATGTCGTTTGGGTTGTTCGCAGCTTTGCCAAGAAGCCCGGGGCCTTCACCCCTCTGGCCCTCCTGTCCGCTGGAGGAATTTACTCCACCACCTGATGGGGCCCCAGTTTCCAGGGGAGCCACCAGCAAACTAGGCTGAATGTGGATTCTCCCTCTAACAGTAGCATCTCGAGGGCCCACCGCCACTCCGTGAAATAGATAGGTACACAGAATCCGGTTTTCCCAACCCTTTTGTTGGTTCATTCATGTGTTGAAAATGAGTTCCTTATAAAATTCATGTCTCTGCAGCCCACTTAGAAGTAAAGCCAGACTTGCCTTTCAGATAATTAAAACACACACACACACACACACACACACAAGAACAAACACAAAAAGCCATGCTATTCTGAGACTGGTCCTGAGAAAGGGAAATCTAGTGAGAAGTATGCAAGCACTCAATAAGGCTATCTGTTATTGTCATATACGCGTTCCTGCCTTACCCGCCAGCCACCCCCACAGAAGGCCACAAGCTTCTTGACTAAATGCATTTTGGAATCCCCTGTGTAATTTTCTCTAGTGCCTTGTACATAATTGAGAGTGAATTTGCATTTATCGAGTCAAAGGATAGTTTAACAAATGATGGCTTATTGACACTGAGGTCAAGTACCTGTCAGAATTAAGGGGGCTACTGATTAAAATCTTGAGTCCGCCGTCTAGATATAGAGAGATGTTGTCGAAGTCTGAGGTATTCGTACTCATGATACATCATGGAGCAAGGACCAAAGGGTAGAATAGAGTAACTAGAGAGGAACATAGTTTGGCTAGGCATAGCCAAAGAAAAGCATTTCTAATTGTTAGAACTACCCTCAGAATGGACTGCTTCAAGACATGTAAATTACTGGTGCCTGGAGATATTTAAGCATAAACTAAAGGATTACTTGGGGGTAAGGAAGTTGGTGGTCCGGCATCATTTATGTTAGACTGTGTGATGGCGATGGTCTCCCTTTACCCCGAGATTCGAGGGTCCTATGGTTTCGGAAAGTTATGACTACGTAATCGCCATGCTGGGAACTCAAATTCAGTCCAGCACCTGTGTATGGAGTGCATACCGTGTGCCAGGCATTGCCCTGCATAGACATAAGGAAGACGACAAAAAGACAGGGCAAGTGCCTTTGAAGTTAGTCTGGGTCGTGACTTTAGTCAGTCCTCCGTTGGGCATGTGTTCCTTCTTGACAATATGCAAATGCTGATGTAGGACACCGCTTCTCTTCCTTCTAGGCTGGAATCGATGGGGAAAGCATTGGCAACTGTCCCTTCTCTCAGCGTCTCTTTATGATCCTCTGGCTGAAAGGCGTTGTGTTCAATGTCACCACTGTGGATCTGAAAAGGTAAATAAACGATGCTGTACTAAGGAGGGATGTATTTGGCTGCACGGACAGAGAACTTTCTATGAGGGAGGGCGAAAGCCTGCCCACGGCTTCCAGCAACCTCCTGCTCTCACCTCATGGCCAGACTGTGTCCCAGAGCCCATCCCCGCTTAAAAGAGAGGCACCTGGGACTGAGCATTTCTCCACCCAGATTAACGAGGTCTGATTAGCAAGAAAGAGGGAAGGAGTGGCTATTGGATATGCAACTGAGAGCGGCCCAGAGGTGGACATACATGTCTTCAAATCCAGGAGTCAGCCGTTCTGGAGGTACTAGCGCCCCATCCTGGGGGACCCTAGCAGGACTTCAGGTGTAGGGGCTGAATTTCCAGGGCGTTGGCATCCAACCATTTCCCCTGCGTTGCTCTCATTTTTAGAATTCCTTCTAGATTAGAGGCTGGGATGGAGAGTTGTTCCTGTGGTTTTAATGGTTGTTAAAAATACCAGCCATCATTCGCTATCAAGAGCCACTCATTTCAGGCTCCTATCCTGCTTCCTGTCTCCAGCCTGTCCTTTCAATGCTAGCTCAAGGCTCGCTCCCTGAGCCCCTATCATCTGCCTGTAGCTTCTTCCCTGGTGAGTTTAGCATATTCTCCATGTTGCCTTTATGTAAATTATTCTATGCCCAGGACCCTACCGTCTAGAAATCTCTAGAGAGATTTCCACTTGGGTATTCTATTATCACTTTAAATTCCAGACATCAAAAGTCCTATCTGTCGTTTCTCCTTTGAGTTGGGCTCCCCTCCTGAATTCCTGGGTTCTTCCATTTTCTAAGCACTGGAGAATTTCTAAGCACTCCCTTCTCTTGCCACCTCCCTTGTCAACCAGTCGCCAAAGGCAGGGCACTGCCCCGCTGTGCTGTGGCCCACCTCTGAGCCCTCTCACCTGTTCCCAAAGCCCACACCGGGTTCGGGTCCCACTGAGGCCAGCTGACTATCTCTTCGTTCGTCTAGCTGGACGTCTTCCTCCCGGGTCCTCTCTCTCCCTGATCTAGCCTTTATACTATCCTAAGTTTATTCTTCCTAGAATGGTCCTTTAATCCTGTGGCTCCTGCACTCAGAAAACCTGATATTTCCCATTGCCTGTGGACTAAACCTATCTGTAGCTCTTTGTCGGATCTTCAGCTTTCCCAGCATTGTCTCCCAACACTTCTCGCCCTGACCTGGCCACCTCTGTCAGGCTGGACTACCTCTCACCGCACCCCGTTTACCTGCCGGCACCTGGCTAGGAGGCTTCCTCTGCCTCACAGACGCGCTCCGGCCTTCCAGAATGGACAGACCCTGCCCAGCCCCCAGGCGCAGCTTCAGCCGCCCACGGCTGGATTGTCACCTGCAGGAGTGCACTTGTATGTTTGGCTGGGGATCAGGATGGGGAAGGAAGCCACCTCAGCATTCCTCAGATGCTTATATTGCTCTTTTGTATCTGTTATCCTACCCTCCCGACGCCCGCTGAGGCAGGCCAGCCAATATCCCAACTGCAGTTCAATAGATAAGGTAACTTTCTTACTGCAATCAATCAAATCAATCAATCAATCAATCATTTCAAAAAAAGATAGAAAAGGAAAAGAAAGAAAACATATCTATAATAAAGAGTTAAGGACTTTCTAAAATGTATGATACTGTGACGTTTAGCAATTTCTAAGAATATTCATTTCTTATTCTGGCACCACCTTGTGTTGGCTGAGTGACCTTGAACGAGGTCTTTCGTTTTTCTGAGCCTCTGTTTCCTCGTCTGCACGATGGGGAGACAAGCAGGGCCTAGTTTGCAGAGGAACTGTGAGGATGTCGTGAGGCAGGCCATTTACATTCGGGGCTGTGTCTGGCGCACAGCAGGCACATCACACGCTGACTATTGTTAGCATCGCCCCTTCCCTCATGGAGCTGGCGATGCAGTCCGGGAAAGAGGACTGCTAGAGATGACATAGTCCATAAATTAGACCTGGCAGTATGGATTTAAATATGAACTGCATGATTTCAACCATAAATGCTGGAGAGGGTCCACAAAGAGAGAGGTCCGCAGCTGACCAGCATCCCATGGGCCAAGTCCACTGGGGCAGCAACCACGGTAAGCAGTAACCCCCCCTAGCCCCCCACCCCAGCCATGCCAGACTCCAGAGACCATTGTTCTCTTGAGTCACGGGGAAAAAAATAACTTCTGTGTCTTTAAGCCACAGAGAGGTAATGGCTGAAAAATAAAATGAGTATAGATTTCCCCGCCCAGCTGAGAATGCAAGCATTTCTGCCTTGTGTCAGCTCTGAAAAACAGGAGGAGAAGGTAAAGAATGTCCTCTTATTGTCCAAAGGAGGGACACACACCAAGTAAACAAAGGGACCCAGTAGATGAGATCTTAAAACGACTCTCAGTCCCGGCTGTCTCAGGAGTTTTAAGTACCACACGTGTGTTTGGGGAGCGATCTGGGAGTAGCACCGTAATTGAAATTCTTCCCTTCTCCTCCCCAGCTGATGATGCCAGGAATTTGTTTCATTACAGACTCCTCTTCCCCTTGTTTACTTTTCTTCGGTTGCTCCATCCAGTGTTTCCCGCTCCCGACTCCCACAAGTGTTGCGTTGTCTGCAAGAGCATTTGGGGTGAATCTGATGTTCCAGCCGGGAGCCGGGATGTGTGCTTTGCTGTTCCTCCTCTTCCTTACTGTTTCCTTTGGCACTGGCACTGCCTCTGCCCTGCCCCCCATCCACCAGCTTTCCCTCTCTCACTGGGCTCCGCCTCTGCTTTTACATTTCCATCGGCTGGTGGAAACTGGGAAGCACGCTCCTGGGCCTGACCGGGACTGTGGCGACCACGAGGCCACTCTCTCTCCTCTTGTGAATACTCTTCGTAAAAATGTATGATTGAATTCATTGATTTTTAAAGTTTGGCATCCTGGCGAGTGCATTTTTGTTAAGCTAAGTGGTGAAGAACCTTTTGAAAGCAAAGCCCAACCTCTGCCCTGGGTATGAAGATCTCGGTGCTTATTTAGACAGCCACCTGCCATCGCTCTGCTCTTTCACTAGGACTCAACGCCTTCATCTTGACTTATTCTAATGACTTCCATAGGACAGACTTCCTGGGTCACACCACATCCCTTGAGAACTTTTTCCAACCTCCCATGCTCTACGCGCCCCCACCATAAGTCCGTTTTGTGCACAGGCATGCTGGACAGCCCAGGGAGTCTCATTTACAAGCTGCGGGGTCCCCCGAAGTTGAGGTGCCCTGGGGTAATCCACCTCCTGAATCTTGATCTCTCTACAGAAAGCCGGCCGACCTGCACAACCTTGCCCCTGGCACCCACCCACCCTTCCTGACCTTCAACGGAGATGTGAAGACGGACGTCAATAAGATCGAAGAATTCCTGGAGGAGACTTTGGCTCCTGAGAAGTAATGAGTGGCTTATTTCTGAAGCTAATGGCGGGGGTGGGTCTGTGTTGGAATTAGAGAAGCACAGTGTTAGCTTCCAGGAGCTATTATCAGTCCAGAGCGTAGGACCCTCTTCTCAAGCCCAGAGACCTGCCAATCTCGAAACTGTCCCACCAAGTCCAACCCCAAGAGTGGATACCCCTATGAATAGAATATGCCTCCGCAGCAGAATGCCGGGAAGGGTGCCACCCCTCCATCCCCCTATATGAGTCCTCCCCAGTTCACTCGCCTGAAAGACCCCTAAATGAGGGCAAAGGCTTCTCCATTTTAGAACGAGAGCTGGAAAGCTGACAAAATGAGAGTAAGCCAGGAGAGAGGTAACCCCATGACTTAAAACCACACCCAAGTATAAACAGGAGTCGCAAATCTGACCAGGTCTGGTCGAAGCCCATGATCAAAGATGAAAAGACTGACTCCTCTTCTAAAGTGGACCCTGGAGGGTTTAGGGGTGGGGAAGAGACCAGAGGGCTGTAGGCTCTTGGGTAGACCAACTGCTCCTGATGGAAAACGGGAGTAAAGGGAAGGAAGGTGAATTCTGAAAGTTACTGGAAACTAGACTTGTTCCTTATACTCTACTGTAATCAGGGATGAAAACAACGCACTGTTTCATCTTAACTCGAAAAAGATTTCATACAGGTAAGGCTCACACAGACTCCTTCCTGTAGGACAGCCACTGGAAAGTTTGAAGCAAAATTGTTCAGAGCCAGTTTTCGGGCTTACTTCGGGGGGTGGGAAGATGAGGAGCGCAGAGGATGGAAAAGCTGGAGGTAGAGAAATCAATTAGCAGGAGCCACCTGGTGACGGTCCACAGAAGACAGGCCAGGTGGCTGAGCTAAGGCAGTGACAGTGAACTGGGGGCAGACAGGTAAGAAGAACTCAGTATCTACTTAGCATGTAAAATCAGTGGGATTGGACCCCTGGAAACCATGATCTTGCAGTTATTTTGAAGTTGTGTTTATTTATCAATACGTCTATAGCCCTCACCAAGTGCCCTAGGAGATCGATGTTACCTAGCCTCATTTTACAGCTGGGGAAACTGAGGCGTCGAGAGGTTGAGTCACTTGCTCAAGGTGACACATCTAACAAGTAACTATTAAATTAAAACTCCCAGTCATGTTCTTTTTTTTTTTTAAATGTAGCATTTTTTTTAAGATTTTATTTATTTATTTGACAGAGATAGAGACAGCCAGAGAGAGAGGGAACACAAGCAGGGGGAGTGGGAGACGAAGAAGCAGGCTCATAGCGGAGGAGCCTGATGTGGGGCTCGATCTCATAACACCGGGATCACGCCCTGAGCCGAAGGCAGACGCTTAACCGCTGTGCCACCCAGGCGCCCCTCCCAGTCATGTTCTGATTAAACTTTAACATTTATACATTCCTCCCAAAAAGTATTCTCTGTCATCTACCATAGGACAGTTTATTTTCACACTGAGAGTGGAAAGCTGCCTCGAGCCCATTGGTAGCAGCTGGGTGT
This sequence comes from Ursus maritimus, assembly GCF_017311325.1. Classification (NCBI taxonomy): domain Eukaryota; kingdom Metazoa; phylum Chordata; class Mammalia; order Carnivora; family Ursidae; genus Ursus; species Ursus maritimus. The sequence goes on along the minus strand of NW_024425452.1, from coordinate 5,157,594 downwards.
AGACTTTAAATGAGTGTGTTGATTAAATCAGCCGTAACTTCCACCTCAGGCACCACCAGAAGCCACAGCATCTCCAAACAGGACACCAGCCAGCCACTTTGCTGAAAGGTCCTGAGAGGGCTCCAGGGCCATCCACTGTCCTGGGACTCAGCCTCGTTGCTCGTGCTGTTTTGAAATCCCACACTAGAAAATAAATGCTTTTGCAATAACTGAACAGTTTAGACCGTGCATGGGGGCCCCAGAAGGGAATGTCCAGGGCGAAGCTACTTTCCTTTGAGAAGTAATACTCATGCTCAGGAGTGACCACTTCTGTCTAGGCCAGTGGGGAATGCGACACGGGAGCAGTGGGGAGCAGGTTGTCCCACCGGGTCCTTTGCCAGGCCAGTAGATGGAGATTTGCCAGGCTGGGCTGAGCCCCCCGGCCTGAGGCCTGCTCTCCTGGTTCTGCCAGCAGTGTGCTGTGACCCCTCCAATGTTCCTTCTCTGCTCTCAGCCTCCGTCCCCCCCCCCCCGCCCCGTGTAAAAGGATGACCGAGAGCCCCTGCTATTCTTCATGCCCACTTTAGCCAGGCTCCCTTCTCCTTCTTCTCTCTTCTTCAGGGTCTCCAGTCCTATATCCACAGTGGGACCAAGGGGGCTCGTGAGACCCCCAGAGTTATGTGCACCCAGTGCACGTGTACATTCTTTCGGTGGAGGACCTTCATCAGATTCATCACCATTTCCTCAGATTTCAAAACATTGCCATGATCCAAGTAGAGCTACCCAATGTCGGACACGGACACGGACACGCCCTCCTCTCTTCCCCGTCCCCGCGCGTGTGCACATTACCTGTCCTGGGTTCTGCTTCCTCGGGTCCACGTCCTTTTCTGGACTGCAGTTGTGTGAGGGTGGTTTTCCTCCATGCATTCCTAACGTGGCAGTGATGCAAGAATCCACCACACCCAAGTAACAGAACCTCAAACCTGTTCAAGTGCATGTCTCGAGAAGGCCACCAAGATGGCGGCCCCAGTGATGAGACCGGCAACCCTCCCGAGCACCCAGGAGTGCCCTTTAGATGACTTTGTATGGGTCATACTGGGGCAGAGGCCACAGTTACCTTTCAGTAAATGCCCCCAAGCCAGTGCCTCAGTCCCACAAAGGGAGACCTGCTGTTCTGCCCACAACAAGCCACCAGCCCCGGCAGGCTGCCCAGTGATTCGAGCAGCGAGGCCCCTGGGGCCCGAAGCGGAGGCCCCTGGAGGAGTGCAGCTTGACCTTCTGGTTCTCTAGGGGGCAGCAAAACCCCCAGAACTGTTCCCTGAACGCTGTTCTGCCATGTGTTTCTCATCACACCACTGTTTGTAAAAGCTGCCAGAAAGCCAAGAAATTGTGGTAGTCTTTTTCCCCTTAGCTTTATTTTTTAAAGGAAAAAACCACATGTAAACACTCCAACCTTTTTTTTTTTTTTTTTTTGAATCACATTTGGTCCCACGAAGCATTTGGTGTCAAAAGAAATTCAGGAAGTCTCAAGCAGTTTCTTAATGAGACTAACTTCCATTTCTTTCCTAAGACTGGCCCCGGTAACACTCAGCAGGGAAGCAGTGGGATCAGCCTTGAGATTACTGTCGAGGCATGCTGGGCCTCACCCTTCACCTCCACAGAGTGGCCAGAGTTCAGAGGATCCAGAGCTGAGAGGCAGGAGACCAAACTCTAGCCACCTCCCCATAGTGTTTGCTGGATGGCCTTGGCCAGCCTCTCTCCCATTTCCTCATGAGGGCGTGGAACTGTGTAGTCCTATAGATGCCTTTCTGCAGAAGCTCTATGATCCCATGAAGGTCTCAAAGCACTTTTCTTTCCAGAGCTGGTTATTATTTAAAATACCCCTCGTGCATAGATGCTGCGAGAAGAAGTCAGGAGGTCAAACTGCTACTATATCACGGCTCGGCAAGTAGTCAGTCAACTCACAAGTCCGAACTGAGTACAAACGGGGTCCAGAACGTTGCCAGAGTCGGAAGACACCTTGAATTCATTATTTTGAGAAGTGTTTATAAATATCTCACAATAGAAAAAAACAAGAATGCTTCTTCTCACCCTCCGGGAAGTAGAGAAGCAGCCTTGGTACCAAGGAAAGGATTGCATGGTGGCTGAGAAGATGGCCTTTGGGGTCAGAATGGCTTGGGTTCTAATCCATACCATGAGGCTGTGCGACACAAATTCGGCACAGAATCTCAGAAGCTTAACAGAATACAGTTTATTCCTCACTCTGGTAAAATCTAAGTGGGCAGTATAGCCCTCTTCCCTATTGTAGTCTTTGGAATATGTGACAATCCCCCCCCCCCGCACCCCCAAGGCTCCTTCAGCACAGAAAAAGTAAGAAGGTTCATGCCAAATGTTTTTAAGGGCCAGGGCTTTGAGTGGTTACATCATGTCCCCTCTCATCCTATTGGCCAGAATCCAGTCACATGACCCCAGTGTAACGGAGAGACAGAAGCTGGGAAATGCAGAGAAGCCCACGGCTATTTAATCTTGAATTCTCACATCTGTAACATAATGAGAGTAATGTCGATCCCGTGGGACCGCCATAGAAGGTAATACTACCTAGCCTGGGGCCGGACATCGAGTAAAAGCTCGTGAAGCGGCATCTTGGAGCATTAGAAAGAGAAGTCCCTGCCTTCTTTGTGACTGTCTTCCAGACGCAATCATAAGGCCCTTCGCCTTAAAACCGCAGACCCCAAGGGATGTCTCTTAATGACTGAGCCAGACCCTGTCTACCTCCAAGGATCACCTGCTTCATTAGCAGAGGCAAGACAAGCAAGCACATAGCCAAGGATCAGAAGAGTCGGAAGCATTAACCTGCTTTTCAAGTGAGGGTTTGGTGAGATGAGGGAGCAGGAATAAAGGAAAAGGGAGAGAACTTTCCAGCGCGTTAAACAAGGACGGTCAACACTCAAGCTCCTAGGGGAGCCCCTAGCATCGGCAAAGGCCCCTCCATCAGGGCAGGAGAATTGTCTCTCTTTCTCCAGTGTATCCTCAACCCCAGGAACAGGACCTGGCCGTGGTGGATGCTTAATGCACGCTGGTTTTATTGTAGGGGCCCCTTTCGTTCAGTGGCATGGTGGCCTGTGGCTAGTTAGTGAGAAGTCATGGGGGCCCTAAGCCAGTCAGAGCACTTCCATCTGCACACACACACACACACACACACACACACACATATATACACATATATAATATATATAATAATATACATACACATAATAATACACATATATTTATATATAATAATATGATTGTTATATAATGATTAACAATACGTCTATATCTATATAACATATAGATTTATTTCTCCTATTTACAAAAAAAATTTTTTTTATGAGGGGCCAACTGTTTTGCATCCCAGAATGAAGCTTAAGTGCATGTCTAAGATGAATGCATTTGAAATAGGATATCTTAAAAATAGAACGGTGAGAAATTGTCATCAGAGCAGGAGTCAGCAAACTTCTCTGTAAGGGGCTAGATAGTAAGTCTTTTTGGCTTTGGGGGCCATAGAGCCTGTGTCACAAGTCTGCCGCCGTAGAGCAGAACAGCCGTATGCAACACGCAAAGGAATGGAAGTGGCTGTGCTCTAACGCCATGACTGAATACTGAAATCGGAAATTCACATTATTTTCACAGGTCACAAAATACTACCCTCCTTTTGATTTTTTTTCCAGTCATTTAAAAACGTTAAAAAACTATTCTTAGCTCATGAGAGGTGTAGAAACAGATATTGAGCTGAACTTGGCCCATGGGCTGTAGTTCACTAACTCCTGAGTTAGAAAAATTCACCATCTCTTTGATTGTCATAAGACCACATCACAGTCTCAGTTCAAAGATGTTTCCATGAATGAAACACTATTTCTTAGCTTTCTAGAGAAACAGAATGTACTCTGTAGCCCACTTATTTGCATATACAAAATCTGGTGTATATATGGAGCGAACACTAGTGCCCTTAACATCTCAGTATAGTAGCCTCTTCAAGTCTAGTTACTGAAATCCGTGAGTTTAATATTTGGATACACATTTCCCACAATGACAAATTTCAAATGGAACATTAAGCTGTACAATAAAGTCTCAGGAAATCATAGTGCTTAGAAAACAGGCCAGCACTAGCCTGTGGTTTCCCTGAACACATGGTCCTTTGCTGTCCATCTTAGATTTGCTTCTGTCTCCTCATGTTGGGCCCACACTGATGGTGAAGGAACGGTCAGATTATTGCAAGTCTGGTCAAATGATGGCATAAAGCAAAACAAAACAACAAACCCAAACAAGTAGTCTACTGAAAATGCATTTCCTAAGCCCTTCTCTTTTTACCTTATCAAGCAAAAACAAAGAGCACTTAGTATTTATTAAAAATAATTAAAGGCAATCAGTTCTGAGAGCCTGCCACACTATGTGCGAAGGCCAAAATAGGGAAGGATGATCTTAAATTGCCAGGGTCTTGGATTACCTAGTATCTTGCAGGAAACTTGCCTGGTGCCCCCAAGGACAGACAGATCAATCTGGTAATTCCCAGTATACACAGGAAGACCTGTGTGCTGAGCCTGTGAGCGCGCCCTCTGCAGGCGGATGGAGAGAGTGCATTCATGGTGCTCCTCTGTGTGGAGGGAGAGTTTTGGGGCTTTAAAGGTAAAAAGCAGAGTCCAGGAGAGGCCACAGGACACTGAACTGGAGAGCTGGGCTTCCAGAGTGAAGCTGCCTGGGTTGGAGTCCTGGCTTTGCCACCTAGCCATGTGACCTTAGGCAAATTGCTTAACTTCTCTGGGCCTCCTTTTTCTCACGTGGGAAATGAGCCTGGTCACAGTACCAATAGAATTGTGAAGAATAAATGATGGATACACGTAAAGGGGCTAGAACAGTGCCTGGCACATAACAGGCACTCAATACAAGTTAGCTTTTGCAGATATCAGAGAGATGGTGTGATGGAACAGGAAGAATGCTGCTCTAGGGGACTGGCCGTGTTCTCAGGGTCCCCCAACGATTTATTATCCGTGGGTCCATGAGGAGCCATTTTATCCCTCTGGCCTCTAGCTGTCTTCCCTGTAAAGCGAGGACCAGAATGCCTTCTGTATCTGCCTATTGGCAGAGGGCTGGACCCCATGACTTTCTGAGGACGCTTCTGATGGCAATATCTAAAATTAAACGGTCACCTAGCATGGCCCAAGAGTGGACAGTCCTAGCTAGCTAATGGGCCAATTGAAGAGCAGCGAGAGAGAGAGAGAGAGAGAGAGAGAGGAGGGAGGGAGGGGAGAGGAAGGGAGGGAGGGAGGAAGGAAGGAAAGAAGGAAGGAAGGGGAAGGGGGAAAGAGAAAGGGAGAAGGGGGAAGGGGAAGTGGGGAAAGGGAAGGAAAGGAAAGGAAAGGAAAGAAAGAATACAACAAATAATTTTTAAAGAATTTTTGGTTCACGTTATTTGCAACATTAAAGGAAGTTTTAAAATTATTTTGCTTTTTAACACAAAGCATTCAAACAGTAGGCAGTAGAAAACTATTCACCCAGAGATCACAAAGGTCCACATACTTGATAATGATGACAAATAAGCAACTGTCCCTCATCTCATTCCACGCCTACCTGGCCACGCCCATAAAATGTTCGTGAAATAACATTTCTAGAAAATTTGATGATGCTAAGGGAATTCCCACACAAGCAACCTTACCTCGCTCAGTTTTAGAGACAATAGAAACTAGTCCTAACTTTGGTCTGCCTCTTAGATTCTTCTGGCTTCAAATGAAAGACTGTGCCAAGGCGAGAGGCTGGATCATTGCAAATCTAGCTCCATGCCTGGAAATAAAGTAATCAGACACACTCGTCCTGCTGGTAGAGCCTGGTAGATTCCACTCTTACTGCACACAAATAAGGGGTGTGTGTGTGAAGAATATTTCAGAAGAGGACCCACAGGTACCCTTTCTTTTGAGAAATGGCTTTAAAGCCTCGGTGGCAAGGTGCCTACTATCTCCTGGCTTCCAGAATTAGCTCTGTACAGTTAGGATTATCATCACAGGCCTGGCCCTGGATAGTTATTTTAATATGGGTTGGGGAAATGTCAGGGACCCCACCCGATGTAGAGGCAAGCTCCTCCGGAATTTTGATTAGCCCTCTCTTTGGTGCAGCACTGTTCGGTGATCTCAGACGCGACTCAGGCCCTCTGAGGGGGTCTCCCGGTTCCCTGCCCACAGTTTGTACCCCCCGCCCCCACGCAGCTCTCTTCACCTCACTGACCTCTGTTTCCTCTGTCAGTGAACTGGGACAGAGAGTGCCCACCCTCCCTATAGGTTGGGTGTAAGATCCCCCCCCACCAAAGATTTATAGATCAAACTCGAAAGGGGCATGTTGTTCCTTGTGTTGGGCATACACTCTCCCTTAAAGGAGCTCCAAGTTCTCACTGATTCTAGAACACCGTGCCTTCCATTTCAGGTACCCCAAATTGGCTGCGAAACACCGGGAATCCAACACGGCAGGCATCGACATCTTCTCCAAGTTCTCCGCCTATATCAAAAACACAAAGCAGCAGAACAATGCCGGTGAGTGGCCCCCTTCCACCCAGAGCTCTTGGCAGTAGTGCCTGCTCCCAGGACATCTCAGGTACTCGGGTCCTGGAAGCGCCTGGAACCAGCGCTGTTCACTGTTCGCCCACACCCGTGCTTCCCATGACACGGGGAAGGGGGTGTGAGAGAAAAGGCCAGTGGGCCTTTGTGCTGACTTTGGAGGGAGGGAGGCACTTTGTGTTCTGAGCCTGCCTTACCGCACAGTGTAATGGTCTGCACAGAAGTTTCCTGCCTCCGCCATACCGCTGGCCATTTGTCCCAAATTCACAACCCTGCCTGGGTTCTCGGGCGGCCCTGACCGGAACCACATATTCCAGTTTCCTTCCGGTCCCTGCGTGCCTTCTCAAGGGGTCATACAGAGGTCAAGGTGGGACAGCACGAGCCTGGTCACCCCCCTGGTGAATGCTGCAGGCGGAGCCCGGCCCTCTGCTTCCTCCCCCTACTGCAAATGCAGAGGATACTGAAGAAGCCACGTCTCCAAACCTGGCTCATCCTCCATCTGGCCTTGGCTACAGAGCCCAAGACCAGTTCTCCCGTGAGGCCATCTTGGAGGGGTCTTGGCGCCTCATTTAAGCTCCTAGCACTTTAAGTACCTCATTTGGTCTTTCCTTTAAGAATCAGACAAAGCAATTTGAATAGAACCATCAAATTGAATAAGTGTAATACTTGAAGAACTGTGTTAGGCCCTGGGAGGAAAATGAAGAAGGATGAGCAAGTTTGCTTGCCTCCCAGTGGGAGAAAGAGACAGCCTTGGAGGCAGGAGCCTGGAGCCCAGCACAGAGCTAACCAGAGCAAGGGTGTCGCGAATCTGTGAATAAATGTGCGAATGAATGACCAACAGGTGAATACACAATGGACCCACACACGGTGGGATAGGCGCTCTAGGAGCTCAGAGGAGAAAGGCATATTTTTGGACAAGGTGACCAGGAAGGGCAGCCATCATGAAGCCAAAGGGACGACATTTTGGCAGGACCGGGGTTGGTGCCTTGGAAAGTAAGTATTTTGGTAACAGTTACTGGGAAGCTGGATTGTAACAGGCACAGAGTAGATTCTGCAATAACCAGAAAAAGACCCTTCCCCACTCTTGAAGACCCAGCCAGTACAGGAGAGGAAAGGCTTAAATTGGCAAAAAGGCGATTAGCAAGAAAAGAGATCAATGATGGCTTCACCAAGGGCGTCTGAGGAGCTGATTAGCTGTCTTGTGAAAGGGGTAGCGATATCCGCCAGAGGTGTTCAGAGCAGGAAGCGTTTACTTCAGGGCCTTTGAGAAAGCTGGGGTTTCAACTGGGTCATGAAGGTTAAGGGGGAGTCAGTTGGCTTCGAATAAAGGGAGGAGGTCGTTGCGGGGGGGTTCGAGTGGCAGAGACTGAGGAGAGTGCCCAGAGCCTGTGCGCAAGCCTGGCAGGCTGGGTTTTATCCTGTGGGCCGTGGCAGCCATTAGAGGTGTGTGAGGAGGCACCAGAAGGAGACTGGCCTTCAGGGACAAGAAGAAGAAGAAGGGATGTGGAGAGATTTTAAATGGGTTCAGTGCTCCTGCTTCGTTGCTGTCTGGACCTTGGTGGGTGGAGGAGGGTCCCCCACAAAGCCATGTCCCCCTGGGACTTGAGAGTGAGGCCTTATCTGGAAATAGGGTCTTTGCAGGTGTAATTAATTAAGGGTCTCGGGATGAGATCATCCTGGATTTAGTGTGGTCCCTAAATCCCCCCACTGGTGTCCTTGTAAGAGGCGAGAGGGCACATGGAGACCGCGGGAGAGGTTCATGTGAGGGTGGGACAGAGATTGGGGTGCGATGACCAGATTGGAGGGCCGCCAGAAGCCGAAAGGGGCAAGGAAGGGCTCCCCCGTAGAGCCTCAGGAGGGAGCGTGGCCCTGCTGACACCTTGATTTTGGCCTTCTGGCCTCTAAAACCGGGAGAACAGAAATCTGTTCTCTGCGAGCCACGCAGTTTGTGGTGCTGTGTGGCGGTGGGGCTGGGACACTGAGGCAGCCCCTCATGGCCGCGTGCCCAAAGGCGTTCAGCTCTGGTTTGTGGATCCCACATCCAAGGCCCTTTCCTCTCAGCCACAAATACCTTCCTTCAGACTTGTCAAAGCACCCTCAGAAGGATTATCTCATCGGAGCCTTCCAGGGTTTTCAAGTTACAAATGGTATTTACGTCGTATCCATATTTACAGTTCTCCTATCCCCAACCCCAAAGCAGCAGTTTCCACTGAACGTCCCATATCGGTTTCTTATAAACTCAGTGCTCTCCAGTTTCCATTGTTTCCACTTCTTCTCTTTCCCCCTGTTTCTCTCTGGGATGGGTTCTGCCCTTGTGACTCCTTCTCCCCTGAACTCATCTGAGCCCCGGCCTTTCTGCTGTCCCAGAGAGCCTATCCCCATCACGGTCCTTGGCCCGGCTGTTCTTGTGTCCTGCCTTTAACTGGACTCCGTGCATTTGTTCCTTCCCTGTAAC